>NC_088791.1:113805942-114105942 GCF_011386835.1 Chrysemys picta bellii | reverse complement strand
ATGTTCATTGTAGACATTGTAACACACAGTTAATAAAACTCTTAAGATAGCTCAAAGAAAATAAATAGGACAGAACTGCTGTGTCAAGGCCATAGGTGTCGACTTTTTCTTTTCCCCGGGAGTGCTCCACCCCCACTCCACCCCGAGGCCCCATCCCGTCCTCTTCCCTGAGGCCCCGCCCTTGCTTCGCCCCTTCCTGCCCCCCACTCCGAGGCCCCCGCCCACCTGCTGATCACTGTTTTCTGCCCTCTCCAAAGCCCCTCCCCAAGCCACCAAACAGCTGTTTGGCAGTGTTCCCAATCAGCAGTGGCTGGGGGGGTGCTGAGCACCCACTATTTTTTTTTCCATAGGTGCTCCTGCCCCGGAGCATCCACAGAGTCGGTGCCTATGGTCAAGGCCTCAGGGAAATGGTGACATGTCTGATCCAAAGCCTATTGAAGACCATGGAAAGACTGACTTTCACTTCAGTTGGCTTGGAGTCAGATTCAACATGCATACAGGCCATAGAACTTACCTAAAATTACACTTCAACTTCCATTGTCTTCAAGGGGAGTTCCATATACAGAATGCATGTAGGTTTAGTCCATAATAAAAGGGATTTTGGTAAAATGGTCTGGTGAGCCTTGTGAACAAAGCCAGGAACACTTGAATTCCAATCCAAGATCAGTGTCATGTGTGTGACCTTCACCAAGTCACCTATCCTTTTTGTGCTTCAATTTCTGCATTTGGGAGACCCCTGACACTGCAGCAAAACTTCACTATCTCCTCTATAAGCTACATGAACATCTTAAAAAAGAGGGGCTGCCAGAATGGAATCCCCAGAAGACCAGAGAGAGAAGAAATAGTATTCATCTTTTTTACCAGCCCTTTAAGGAACTCTTGCAGAGAAAAACACCACAGGATTCAACTGGAGATCCATAAAACCACATGGCCAAGGGTATCAAAGATTTACAACAAATTTACCAAAATCACCTGCACACTTTAAATACAACTATGAATGTTGTCTATGCTCAATAAGCCAATCAATATACGAAAAACATTCTGGGATAGCTTTAAACAGCGATGAGATCAAGATGTAGCAGGAATTTTGCAAAACATAACATTTTAATCTTCATGTTAACTCAATCCCTTTTCCTCTGAATAAAGTTACAATTTAAAATTGTAATCAGAAAACTAAGAGGAAGTTCTTCAAAGACACGAAGTGAAGAACATTCAGCAGAACAATCAACTTTTGCTGTCGTTTTAAGGGAAAGGACAGAATTGCTTTTAAAATCCAAATATCACACTTAAGTTTATTTTGTTTCCACTCAAATGGATAGGAGAAAAGAGCCATATTTTTTAAACCATTTTTGCTTCTTTTTTTTTTACCTTTAGGAGCTGTACATTAAGGCTAATGCTTTTCAGAAGTAACCCCTGATTCTGGATGCTTCAAGTTTAGGTACCCAATCTGTGGTAGTTGTGGGCCTTATTTTTCAGAAGAACCAACTTCCCCTGACTTTTAAAAGGGAGTGCATTAGAAACTCTCCCCCATACACACCATTGGCTTCATTTTAACTCTCCACTCATTTAATTTGTTTGTGATATGCCCATCATCGGAGATTTTTAAGACCAGGTTGGCCAAATACTTGTCAGGGTTGGTTTAGGTTTACTAGGTCCTGCTCAGCGCAGGGGACTGGACTCGATGATCTCTCAAGATCCCTTCCAGCCCTACTTTTCTATGATTCTATATTTTCTTCTTTTTATACATATATTTCTGTGTCATCTGCTTAGATCATAGGAATCTAAGGGTTTTCTGTTCTAAGTTTGGTGTCCCACCTCCAGCAGTAGCAAGGCCTGTGGCTTCAGATGAAGGTAAAAAATACCCATCATGCACCTAGCTAGTTGTATAATACTGTACACAGGAGATACGTGAATTCCTTTCTGAACCCCATAGTAATCAGCTTATGACCTCAAGCAAAAAATTTGATTGCCCTTATCTGAACATGAATAACTAGACATTTTATTAATAGTCATAAAATAACATATTATGGCCAAGCTATTTAATCATTTTTCCAAGATTTTGATTAGCTAAAATTTTGGAATAGTAAAAAAGAAATTTCTCTGTGAATTATGGGTAAATGTGGTAGTATTTCTGGATCCCTCCCTAGTTTACATGACACAATGAGGTACTCTGCAGGCAGATGCAAAAAAAGCATTGTAATTCTGCCCATGAAAAATTAGAGATGGGGCAAAATGAAACACTGAATCAGAATACACACACATAAGATAAACATACATAAGTACATTTGGATCCAGATCACATCCAGCTTCCTAGCTTGGATCCATCTCTAGAAAAACTCTGAAGCTTAGACTCAGATTGTGGTCAGCCCGGGTATGGTTGTGGAAGGGGCCGCCATGGAGGGAACTCACATCATGTACAGTGCACAGCTGCAACAGATGCTTCTGCTGCCATGAGCACAAGGATTTCATGGGGCTAGTGCCCTAGCAGGTTTAGGGGAAGGAGGTGGGTTCAAGGCTCCAATACCCTCTGTACCTGTGAGCAGGGATGCCAAGAAAACTGCTTTCTATATAAAAGGGACAGTGTTCTAGTGGATAGGGCACTAGAGTAGGAGTAGAGTAGGGAGGGCTAGCTCAGTGGTTTGAGCATTGGTCTGCTAAACCCAGGGTTGTGAGCTCAATCCTTGAGGGGGGCATTTAGGGATCTGGGGCAAAAATCTGTCTGGGGTTTGGACTAGATGACCTCCTGAGGTCCCTTCCAACCCTGATATTCATGAGATAAGGGTTCTAGTCCCAGCTCCGCTTATGACCTTGTGCGAATAGATTCACTTTGCCTTGTTTAGATTGTAAATTTTTAGAGGCAGGGATTTACACTCCCTAGATGTCTGTGCAGTTCTAGTGCAATGCAGCCCCAATCCCAGCTGAGCCCGCTAGGTATCACCATAACATACATACATGAAGAATAATAAGGGTAAATAGTTGTAGAGTTGGAACCACATTTTTGCCTACCTATTTTAGGTTTCATTAGTCTCTGCTGATAATCATCTGTAACGGAGTGGAAACATAAAATCTTAATCTGGTTAGCGGGAAACTCTGGATGATTTCTTTTTACTTTCAAAATCATATATATAATTGAGATTTAAAAAAAAATACCACTAGATTCCACCGTCTACAGGCAGATGAACACTGGAGGAGATACCGTTTGGGTCCAGATCAGGTTATGCTGCGGAATTTAAGTTTGGTTCAGGGTTCAGATCAGATGGTGCCAAAATCTTGGAAACTGTTCCCATGAGATTTTAGCTTGAAATGGCTGGAAAATGGCGAGATCAGATTCTCTCAAGAATAGCTGTTATCTTGGGCCAAAATTTCACACAAATAGTTCTTGGGAGAATTCAACTAGAATCAGAAGTTAGGGTCCTTCTAGTATGGGTATTTGAGTCTCCACCCACTCCCTCTCCTATTTGTCTGAATTCAATGTTGCGGTTACTGTCTCCAACTGTTTTATGTTAAATTAACTTGATTTTATTTATAGAGCAATGGCTTCTGACACATGTGGATGAACATAAATAATTTCTAATCCCTCAAGAGTGGTGCAATCCTGAGCTTCTTCTCTGCATACTTCAGATCACTCATCACTACCTTCCCATCATGCCTTATCCCAGCCCTGATCTCTATGAAATACATAGCAAAAGCCTTAATCTTGGGCATTACACTCAGATAAGGAAGCTACTCATTCCAGTGGTTTTGTAATCTCTTACAGCTAAGATTATATCAGCAACTGAGTAAACATGTGAACTATCTCTGAGAGAATTCCTTTCTCCGATCAGGTTTATTTTCAGCAACCTCAAATTGTTCACTCCAAAAAAGTGGATCTAGTTTAATAATGATATAAATCAGACACATTTATAAGTTTATATCGTCTCTGGGCCCAATCCTGCAAACCTTAACCAATATAAGCAAGGATGGGCCCAATTAAAGATTAATTGTGAGAGTCAGGGTTTGCAGGATTAAGCTGTGGGGTCCTGATTGTCCATTGCTCTGCTTGTATCATCATTCACACCAATGCACTGTGGATGTATAATAGTATTTTACACTCACTGTGCCCTTTATCATTCTGATTTTGTAGCATTTTACAGCCACTTTGCATTCATTTCACTCTGGTGTAAATGTCTTTACAGTTGCAGGGCAACAGAGAATCAGGACCTTGTTGTTTCCTCTTTCTTCCTCATACAACATCGAACAATCACTTCAAGATCTTTAGCTGATTACATATTTAATTGTAGAGGTCTTTTTCAAAATCAACAAGTGTCCAAATTCCTTAGGCACATTGGCCCAAATGAACCCCTGGTGAACTTGCCAGCGTTACACCTAAGATGAAATTGATCCATTTTGCTTTATTTAGTTCTCCTCCTCTTTTTGCAAACAGAATGATGACTGACTGTGCTGAAGCGGAATTTCTGGTGACTGTAGTTTTCAGTATCGATGGGACCCTATAATGTAAATTCACAGGTAATTTGGAACGTGCTTTGTCACCATTACTTGCCCAAATAATGTAATGTACTAAAAGTGGAAAGCGTTATCAAAGCACAATACAAATATTAGCTAAACCTCACAACAACCCCATTAAGTGCGGTTACTGGGGTATCACCCTCCTTTCACAGAGAGGGAAACTGAAGCAGAGAACTTAAGTAACTTGTCTAAGGTCACATAGCAAGTCAGCAGCAGAACCAGCGTTAGAACATACAAGTTCTGGTTCCCAGGCTTGAGTTCCAGCTTCGAGAGATGACTCTCTTTAGCTACAAATTAAGGATGGGCATTTCAGTCACCATTGTATCTTTGAACAATATCAAAATTAGCTACCGTGAAGCTCAAAAGGTTTAAAGATTTGGATGTTTATCCCAATTTCTTTGGAGGCTGGACTAGGACATGGCAACATCAAAAGCCCAAGTGCTTTTGGGCTGTATTCAAAAGGCATCATTGTCATGCAGCAGAGAGGTAATATACCGCTCTGGTGTGATCACACCTGGAATACTGCATTCAGTTCCAGGCAACTCATTTCCTGAGTGATATAACGACCTGTGATCTTCCTCCAGAAGAGCATAAAAGTTATCAGGAAACAGGAGAAACTGACTTGCACAGAAAGATTAAAAGAGCTAAATATGCATATATTGACTAAATACTAAGGAACCAGATGTGACAACTGTCTACAAGTATTGGAAAGCATTAGCAAGGAGGGCAAGGAATTATTTTGAATGAGAAAAGGTTTTATAGCTATGAATAATATGACCGAACTAAGAATGGAAAATATCAGGAAAATATTTCTAATAGTGACAGCTATTAGGCTCTGAAAGAGATCTGGTTGGACAACGTCTTTGATGAAAAGATAAGATTTTCCATGGAACTGTCAGCCAAAAACTGAACACTTTCAAGATGACATTTTTTTATTGAAATGAAGTGTTTTAAAAATAGAATTCCCAAAATGAAAGTTTTCATTTCAATGTGTGAAACCAAATTGAAAGTGTTGTTTCAGCTCAGTTCTATATAAAACTGACTACCTGGGCTGCTACAGTGCTTCATGCCCCATTCTTCTCTATGAGCTGGGTTACCTCTTCCATGATGCACAATAGTCTCCCCTCTTGCTGAGCCACCTCGGGGCATCATGGGTTTCCCGTGGTCATGCTAGATGGTACGTGTAGTCTGGCCAGGAAATCCAGCCCACAGAGGAGAATGGGGCATGAAGAGCCCAAATCACAGATCCCATGAGATACAGTGAATTTCGGAATTGAAGTTTTTGGTGTTTTGTTTTTTGTTCAAAAAGCCAAGAATTTCAAGAAAAATGTCATTTAGTTGAACATTCAATTTTCCGTCAAAAACCAGTTTTGACAATAAAATTTGACTAGTCCTACTGTAGAGTAGTTGACCAAGAAACATGGAAACACCATCATTCATGAGTTTAAAAAAAAAAAAAAACGAGTAGATGTTCAATAGGGAACATCTCATTGTCAGGGAGTTGGAACAGACGTGCTGAATAAGTCCTTTCCCTCTCTAATAGCTATGATTCTGAGGCACTCTTGTGACGCTAGGCTCTTTTCTTGGATTCCCAATATTTTCTAGTTTGGAGTAGCCTGCCAATATTACAAGAATAGAGGAACAGCATTGCTCATGTATCGGGGGTAGCCGTGTTAGTCTGTATCTTCAAAAACAACAAGGAGTCTGGTGGCACCTGAAAGACTAACAGATTTATTTGGGCATAAGCTTTCGTGGGTAAAAACCTCACTTCTTCAGATGCATAGAGTGAAAGTTACAGATGCAGGCATTATATACTGACACATGGAGAGCAGGGAGTTACTTCGCAAGTGGAGAACCAGTGTTGACAGGGCCAATTCAATCAGGGTGGATGTAGTCCACTCCCAATAATAGATGAGGAGGTGTCAATTCCAGGAGAGGAAAAGCTGCTTCTGTAATGAGCCAGCCACTCCCAGTCCCTATTCAAACCCAGATT
The DNA here is from genome assembly GCF_011386835.1 of Chrysemys picta bellii. Lineage (NCBI taxonomy): Eukaryota > Metazoa > Chordata > Testudines > Emydidae > Chrysemys > Chrysemys picta. The sequence continues at coordinate 114,099,443 of NC_088791.1, read as the reverse complement.
AATGGTGTTAAATTTGCAAATGAATTTTAGTTCTGCTGTTTCTCTTTGAAGTCTGTTTCTGAAGTTGTTTTGTTCAATAATACTGACTTTTAAATCTGTAATAGAATGACCAGGGAGATTGAAGTGTTCACTTACTGGCTTTTGTATGTTACCATTCCTGATGTCCAATTGTGTCCATTTATTCTTTTGCGGAGGGACTGTCCAGTTTGGCAAATGTACATGGCAGAGGGGCATTGCTGGCACATGATGGCATATATAACATTAGTAGATGTGCAGGTGAATGAGCCCTTGATGGTGTGGCTGATGTGGTTGGGTCCTCTGATGGTGTTGCTGGAGTAGATATGGGGACAGAGTAGGCAACGAGGTTTGCTACAGGGATTGGTTCCTGGGTTGGTGTTTCTGTGGTGTGGTGTGTAGTTGCTGGTCAGTATTTGCTTCAGGTTGGGGGGTTGTCTGTAAGCGAGGACTGGCCTGCCTTCCAACATCTGTGAGAGTGAGGGATCAATTTCCAGGATAGGTTGTAGATTGCGGATAATGCGCTGGAGAGGTTTTAGTAGTCCTTCTCTTCAGTTCCTGACTGAAACCAGGAAATAGTACATAGAGGTGTGCGGATCTTGTTGAAAGTTCTAGCCTTGCTGAAAGGTTCATCAGGAGTGTTATTTTATCTGAACTTCATTGATCCTCGTTAGTGGGAGCTGACCTGTCTAGTGATTAGAGCAGGGAACTGGTTTAGAGCAGCTGTGGCACTAACTTACAGGGTGGCCTTGGTCAAGTCACATCATCTCTCTGTGCCTCCATTTCTCACCTGGGAAACAGCATAATATTTACCTACCACATTTTTGTTGGAGTGTTCAATTAATATTTATAAACACTTTGAGATCCTTGCATAAAAAGTGCTACATGTAATAATACTTTGTGTTTAATTATAGAAAACTCTTGTTCCTTTTCCCTAGGCTCTCTTTTTAATTATAAAATTATAATAGTAAATTTAGTTACATTTGTCCCATTTTATTAAACCTGCTACATGTTATTATGTAAAACAGTGGCTGTCTGGTACATAAAATGTGTGCACAAACAATAAGTACATCAAAAGCCTATTGCTTGTTGGCTGATTTCCATATAACCTAATATGGTTAAGAAAATGTTTGACTGGAAACCAGTGCCGAGTGCCAAACTTAACAACTTTGCAGTGTGCCACAGAACTCTCTGCTTAGGCTCAGAGCAATTGCAATTCAGCACAATTACTATCCATTCACATTAACTAAACAAAAAACAGATATCTTTGTTCTTTCTCCACTGCCAGTGAAGATTAATAAACACTAGCTGCCGTACAAGGCTTTCAGCGATAGAGGCTACTTAGTGTGCTTCCCATCTTGGGCTATATAAAGTAAGGAAGTCCTGGGCATACCCCAAATTATTATAGAACCTTTAAAGCACTCTGAGTGAGGTAAACATCTGGAGAAAGAGGTGTTTTACAAGGGGCCCAATACAGGTATATATGTTCTAAACTTCTTACCAATTTCCACATAGCACGGCTTGCAGGAACAGGACCTGGTGTGAGATGGGTATCTTTTCTTACAGCCCTCCTTATCACACCAACTCAGTAGCACCTGGACTTCAACCTATGCTTTAATCCTGCTTACCTCCTTCAATATATCTGGAACGATTGCAAGAAATATCTTTGTCCCCTCATCTGTACTCTTAATTTTTCTCTCCATTTTAAAGAATGATTGGTGGCATATGTTTCAGGATGTTACATTTTAAAGGAGTTTTGGTAGAAAGCTGGGAGATGGATAATAAACTATATCAAGGCCAGTATTTAAGCCACACCAATTTATTAGGACCAGTTCTAATCTCAGTTACACATTAGTGAAACCCCACTGAAATCACTGCAATTTCTGATAATGGAGACTTGGCTGCAAAGGCAAAGTTGATAATTGAACGCATGGCAGGGAAGCAAGTCATCCTAGGGTATTAAAATAACAATGCCACCTTGACTGTGCAGAGGGGTTAGTCTGCCTCTCCCAGATCATTTCCTATGAGATCATATTCACATTCGGGAACAGAAGGGCCAGATTTCAGGAAGTTTGGAAGCCTTTCAGGGATTACGTTAACAAGGTGCATGCTGTTCTTTGGAAGCTATTGTACGTCAGTTCCATTATTCTCCCGTGCCCTTACTTCAAATGATCTTAGCCTGCATGATATTATCAAATCCCTTATGTATTTAATCTCCTGACATATTTTTCTTTATTTTTTAAGTTATTCAGTGTGGTTAGGGAATTTATTTATTGAATATTTATGGGTGATGGCTATTTCTCAGCAAATATTTTAAGCTATTCATTGAATAATTTATTTGGAAAAAAAAGGTGACATTTGTCAAATTATTCAACCAGCTCTAGCAATGGGTCCAGTTCCTCAAATGAGTAGACGTTTGGAATTTAAGCTATTGGGCCAATGGAACTCCATTAGTTTCTTTTTTAAACTGCCAAGCATTCTATATAATTTGCCTATCATCTTGCAAAAAAGATAAAAAATATAACTAGCAGAGGGGAAAAGTATGTTGCAAATGCAGCATTCTAGAATGATACTGGTACCATTTAAAAGCTATCTTGAACTTTTCTGACTACATCATCAAATGTTTTTTTTCCCAGTCAGTCCAGTTGCTGGATTCCTGACTTTTCTTTCCCATTACAGTTTGATACAGCCAATTAGCAGCCATGCCAGCCATACTATTCATATAAGACTTACAGCCACATTTTTATTTAGTTATTTTTAATTGTACATTCTGGCTCTATCCTGCAAATTCATGTGCATGGATGGACCCCTGTGTAGAACCCCACTGACTTCAAAGGCTCTGCACAGACACTGAGGTTCAGGCCCGCCCACAGTAGAGGCAGTGGCGGCAGCCAGAAGCCCTGGGTCCTTTTAAATGGTGCAGGCGGGCCGCAGGGCTCCTAGGCATAGGCACCAAGTGGGTGCTGAGCACCCACTGGCGGCCCCCTCTCCTCCTTCCAGCACCTCCCACCAGCTCGTCCCCGTCTTCCCTCAATGCCTCTCGCCCGCCACCATCAGCTGTTTGGTGGCATGCTGGAGGTGCTGGGGGGAGGGGGAGAAGCAGGACCGGGGCGGGCCTGGGCGATGCATGGCCCAGATGCCGGGAGTGGAAGGGGCGGGACCAGTCACTGAGACGCTGCTCTGCAGCCCTGAGCAGCAGCTGCCTGAGAGAGCCTGGCTGGGGAGAAGACTTCCGCTCCCTGCCCAGGCTCAGGGTCCCCGGCAGCCAAGCTGGGCGGGGAGCGGAAGCTGCCTCCTCCCCAGCCAGGCTCTCTCAGGCAGCTGCCAGGCAGGGCTGCAGAGCAGTGACTGGGAGGGGTCGGTGTTAAAAATGGCTCCCTCCTGCTCCCCGCCTGGGCTCCTGCCCGCCAGGGAGAGCGGCAGAACATGCCATAACATGGGGCGGAGAGCGCGGTAGCCCTGGGGTGGGCGGGAGGCAGACGACACATGGCCTGCCCTTTAGATCATGCCCCCCCACACACACTATGGGAAGGCACCAGTTGTATATGGGGCATCCTCAAGGGAGGGGGCGGAACAGGGGTGGGAAGAGGTTGGCCCGGGGTGGGGCATTGGGGGAAGGGACCTAGGACGGCGCGGGGGGGGTCAAGCACCCCCCAGGAAATCTTGAAGTCGGTGCCTATGCTCCTAGGCACGCGCGGGGTGGTACCAGCAGTGGCGAAGGCAGCCAGGCGGGCATGTGGAAGCCCTGGCCGTGCCGGAAGAATGCACCCAGCAGCGCAGCCGGCAGCTTGCTGGGCACCAACAGGGGCCCATTGACTGTTCTGCCCTGGGGCCCGGAATTGCTGTCGGCGGCCTGCAGGGGTTGGTCTGCCTTGGACCACTGAAGATGAGGCTTTGTGGAGATGCAGTTGCATGGTCAGGACCTTAGGGATGAACCATTCTTGGAGAGTGAAATTCAGTCCTGTGCAGAAAGCCAGTACAAGATTTATGCACCACTTATTTTCCACATAGGCCTATTTTGAGGGCTTAAGTGACGTATAAGCTACATGCTGGCTCTGTGGAAGAGTTGAATTTCATTCTGAATGAGTGAAGCTAACTGCTCTGTTCTCTAAACTATTCAGCACTCAGCTATTCACTATCATTAACATTACCAAATTCTTCCCTTAGCTGATAATACATAGCTATGATATAGCATTTTTCAACAATAGACCTCAAAGTAAGGAAAGCATCTTTTTCTCCTCATTGGAGAAACTGAGGCACAGAGGTATGTGAGTTGCCCAAGTTCACCCAGCAGAACAGTGCCAGAGCCAGGAAGAGAACCCAGGTCCCAGTCTAGTTCTCTATTACCAAGTCATGCTGCCTCCCTGCAATGCAGGTGAACTTAATGAGGTTGCATAGGTGTAATGAGGGTATAATCTGGACCACTGTAACTAGAAACTGGGATGCAATTTATTTAATGTGAGATTCCTCTAGCCTCAAACCATTGTCTGTTTTCAGAAAGACACATTTTTGCACTGGGAGTCGGTCAGAACTAGAAAATCTGGAAACCTCACAAGAAAGCTATTCTCCCGAGATTTATTATTAATTATTGTTAATTAATCTGTTAATTATTAATTATTATTATTATTTTCATTTAGTAACAACATTGTGCTTAGTGCCAGACAAGATCCAAAATTAAAGAGAGTCTCTTCTTCAGCCCAGTTTGGAAGATAATTCTGACAAGGTCTCTGATAGGAATCCACATCTTTTGAGGTTTGCTCATCACTAATTAGAATAGAATAAATGTTTCAGGATTAGTGTCTCCTGCTCAGACAGTAAAACCTTTGGCCTTAACATTTGTTTGTTAAATACTTTGGAGATGCTTTGGCACTTCTCTGGCAACAAAAGACCATTATGCTGTGACAATGCTTCCTTCTGCTAACATTCTCTCAAAATATACAGCCCAGAGGAGAAACACTTAGACCTCATACACCACAAATATAGACAAGTATGTCTGAAGGCATCTGAAGGCTTGGCATTTTCCTAAAGTATTATCCTTACCAAAATAGCTCTCTGGCAGTCCAGGGTGCAACTTCAGAATATTCAACAACCCTCAAAAATAGTTCTGCTCTTACCTGTGGTGGGGGTGAACTTGTGCCCAGTAATTGCACCTTTTGCTGTATTATCCTAAAGAGACACACACAGTACAGACACAGAAATCTGAGTCTTATACTTACCAATATACAGTTGAATGTAAGATGTGTTAAAGAAGCCGACCTGGCCAAACAAAACTAGCCTTTTTAGCTTTATATTATTCCTGTCTTTTCACTATAACCCTGCATTCCCACCTTCACCAAACTCAGACTCCATCTTCTCTTGACACATGCATGATACAAGCACTGGCCCACGTTCAGTATGGCCCAGAAAGCCCCATGTGCTGTGGGGACAGGAGCAGCTGTCATAGGACTGGCTATAGGAACCCTAAATGCTCAGGGAATTGCCATCTGCTTCCTTAAGCAGCAGCACAAAAGACACTTATGATGGCCAATGATATAGCTCTTGAAGTTTTTGGGTGCTCTGGTCACAGCAAAAGAAACAAACATTGGTTTTACTGACTAGAAAACAAGCCTGGGTTATAACACAGCCATGTCAGAACTGGGTGTGAACTTCTGCCTGCTGTCCATGCTGTGGGAGCCTGAATGGGCTTTCAGTCCTCAGCTCTGCCATGTACACTTGTGTGAGATCGAAGCAGGGCTGTGCAAAGGGATGTTTCAAATGGTTCCAGTGGAACTAGGGCCAGGCCTATCAGGTCCTGTAAAGAGCCACAAATTCAGGGGTGCTGGAACAATTTGTAGAGTGAGGGTGCTGAGAGCTGATGAACCACACTGTAAACCCTATGATGGAAACCACTTTGAGCCAGGGGGATGCAGCAGCCCCCCCTCCCGCAGCACGCCTAGTTCCAGCACCTATGCCCATGTTATTTATTTAACTCTTTTTGCTCTCTTCTTCTTTTGCAGGTCCTAGCTTTCTCTGTAACTGGTCTCTTTACTTGACCTTGATTGACCTTATCAGCATTGCTTTATCTGTGGTGCGGAGAGAAGTGGGACCTGGATTTGAGTCTTCGAACCAAGTCCACAACACCCTTGGCACAGTCTTGGTTCCATGGAAACAAGCACGAACTCTGGTCAAATTGTTATAAAGGATCAGTGGTTCATCTAGTCCAGTAGCTTATCACTGACAGTAGTAAATACCAGCTGCTACAGAAGATGATGCAGAAAGAAAGAGAAAGAAAGAACACCTGCAAGTAAGCAGTAGTCGGATAACAAATCCCCACAGGAAGTTTCTCCCTAACCACCAAGAGTCAGAGACTGGCTTATGCCCTTAAGCCTGAAGCTTTATACCCCCTTTTAGCCTTTACTATTGTAACTCTGGATATTCTTGTTATTTATATAATGCCCCATCATTTTTTTAATCAATGTGGTAATACAAATGTTATGCCTGATGCCATGATCTCTCAAGCGGGTACTTGTAATGATGGGGTTCCCTCACATCAAGTAGTTTGTGCATATCCCATACACACAGTTTTTTGTTTTTGTTTTTCGCTCAGAGAGTTGTTTCAAGTGCTGACACATCAACCCCCTGGAAGTCAGTACTGATGAGGCAAACTCTTTCCCACCTGGCAGCCAGAGTTGCTTTGGAAAGGATTCATTCCACCTCCCCCTCTGCCAAATTGGGACTTACTTCAAGGCCTAGAAAACTTAGAATCACTGGCTTTGCTTTATGCCCAACAATATCATTACTGTAATGCTGTATAACAGTCACCATAATTATAGCCTTTCATGGAGGAGACAACTGTGACAGTTGAACTGAAATAATTACCTCAGTGTGTGAGTGCTCACATGCATATACATGTTCCTGCAAGAGGACATACAAATTTAGGGACAAGAAATAATAAGAATTAGATCCTCATACACGTAGGGACAGAAGGAGAGATCCTCCCTCCCATTATGGCAATATACAGAGGCCGAAAAAGTCGGTTGGCCAAATGTGGAGCGAATTCCCTCAGCATAGATACTGCCTGAGACAGCCATAGGCTGCCTGCACAGGCCCTCTTACAATTCCTGGGACAGGGACCATGCTGGAGGTAAGAGAGAAGATGTGTCAGAGGTGAGAGATTCTGGCTGCATTGTTTTTGTGAAAAACGTGAGTTGGAAATTCTAGTGAGTGAAATACAATGAATATATTTCTCATCATTAATGGAAAATGAGGTGCATGCCGTCACTTGTTTAATGATACAGTAATCACATGGGTGAATAATCTAATTGTGTTGTGCATTAAACTAGTGGGGTTTCTTAATTGGGTTTGATTTTAGAGGTCCCTCTCTGTACCCTGTGGTATATCAGGAAGAAAAGAGGCATTGAAGAGGATCTGGTGAGGTGACCTGACATCTGATAGATAATGCTGAGTGCTTTTTTATGAGTGATATAAAGTGCTTGCTGGAGATCAGAAAGCTTCCTTTTGGCTGTCTCATCTTTCTCTTCTCCTCTCTTCACATTTCTCACCCTGAACTTTGATCAAAGTAGGCTCAACCCCAAACCAGATGGTGGTAGCCATCAGAACTGATAGAAAATACTCGCTAGCAGAAAACAAATACAAGTTTTAACAATATACTCCATCCTCACTATAGACCTAAACCCAAGAGATGCAGAGAATCTTCAATTCCCAGGCACTTAACTGGTAACCAAATATTTTAAGCATACCTAAAAGATCTTAAGAAGATAGAAATGTTCATGGGTGGGACTTAACGTAGCATTCCTATTGCAATAGCTTTATGGTGGGGAGTGTTTCAAACAAAAACCAGATCATAAACCCTGTTGAAGCTACTTTGCACTGCTCTGGCAGCATAAAGCAACTGCAGAAATCAGTTTAACCAGCTATTTAATGATTCCTCACTGGAGGGGGAAATTCCTAAGTGGCAAAAGACAGACACAGCAGATTGTATGCCACGCATCCTGGCTCCCAGCTCTTGCACCATGGCTAAGTGAAAGGAGGGATAGCCAGGGAGCTGTTCTGTCCATCTGAAGCCTGGCAGCCATAACAACTAGAGCCGACTTTTTGTTTCATGGGCCATACCAAATGTTATTTTGAGAGAGAGAGAGAGAGAGAGAGAGAGGTTTAGTTTTGGGTCTACCAATGTTTCGTTTGAGCTTTATAAAATCTTGTAAATGGCTTTTAAATTAAAAAAAAATAAAAGTTAAGTAAATTTCAAAACAAAACCACTTCAAATCAAAAAACTGTCAAAACGAAAAGGGTTTTTCAACTAATACAATTCGGCAAATTCAGCACAGATTCATGAAATGTTTCAGTTGACCAAAATCTACAATTTTTGACAAAAAAAAGTTTGGCAAAATATTTTGTCCAATTCTAATAATGACCAGTACTAAATGGCACAACTTAGAACAGTCCTTAGGATGTTCTAAGCTGTAGCTGCGGAAGACCTCAGAACCCATCAGCTATAGGATCAGAGATGTTTAAAAAGATCAAGACCCACAATCTGATAATCAAATTGGAATGATCAATATGAAACTGCAAATCCAATTATGCCCCCATGATTCACTTCACAAAATTATCTGAGGGTATTCTTTATTTGTTTTGGCTGTGGCCCAGCATGGTCTCTTGACTGATGGCTGCTTGCCCAGTTGCTGGTAAGAAGCAAAAATTAGTCTGAAATGTTAGACTTATTCTGCATAATTGCTAGAGATCATTTGCATGGATTTTGGTGGGGCCAGGGGAGTGTTCTTGTAAACTGCTATTTAATTAGATAAACATGCAACTTACTTTTCCTCTTGTCTCCTACATACGATCAGTGGTTGTATTTAAAAACGTCTATGTAATTATCTGGTTTGAGCAGGAGACTTCACAAAACTCTCCAGACTTCAGAGAAAAATCCATGCTTTCACAAATTATGTTTTATATTTTTCCTATGTTTCTTTTTAACTCTTAATACATTGGTATTTTCCAGACGGCCCGGCCGTGCCAGGCAAAGGAATGCTTAGGAGGATGGAGTGTGTGTGTGTGTGTGTGTGTGTGTGTGTGTGTGTGTGTGTGTGTGTGTGTGTGAGTGTGAGAGTAGTGCCTGATTCATTCAAGGCCAGAGTATGCCCAGCCACTGTACTGAACGCGTGCAGAGAAGCTGCCCTGTACTGTTACTATACCTCCCTATAATGTGGATAAGCACAACTCAAACCTGGCACTCCACAAAGCACAAGAACTACTCTTCATAATTCCACAAGGCAGCCCAAAGGAAGCGATGGGGTCGTGGCCAACAGAGGAGGCTGTTCATGCAAGAGCTTGCATGCAGGGGCGGCTCCAGGCACCAGCGCAGCAAGCGCATGCCTGGGGCGGCAAACCGCGGGGGGTGGCGTGCCGGTTGCCGTGAGGGCTGCAGTCAGGCAGCGTTCGGCGGCATGTCTGCGGGAGGTCCACCGGTCCCGTGGCTTTGGTGGCAATTCGGCGGCGGGTACACCGAAGGCGCGGGACCAGCAGATCACCCGCAGAAACGCTGCCGAATCCGCATGACCAGCGGACCTCCCGCAGGCGTGCCGCCGAAGGCTGCCTGACTGCCGTGCTTGGGGCGGCAAAAAACAGAGCCACCCCTGCTTGCATGCTACACCCTCTTAAGGGTGCTGGAGAGCTCGAGGCGGCAGTGTACCTTTCTGAAACACAAGGTCTGCAGGAACTTCAGCTAAAGGAGTGCAGATTCACACTGTACATTCCTAAGGTCTGATTCTCCGGTTCAGTTTAGTCCAGGGGTCTGCAACGTTCGGCATGTGGCTCGCCAGGGCAAGCACCCTGGCGGGCCAGGCCAGTTTATTTACCTGCTAACGCGGCAGGTTCGGCCAACTGCGGCCTCCACTCGCCGCGGTTCGCCGTCCCGGGCCAACAGGGGCGGCGGGAAGCAGCGCGGGCCAAGGGACGTGCTGGCCACGGCTTCCCGCCACCCCCATTGGCCTGTGACAGCGAACCGCGGCCAGTGGGGGCCGCGATCGGCCGAACCTGCCGCGTCAGCAGGTAAATAAACTGGCCCGGCCCGCTAGGGTGCTTACCCTGGCGAGCCGCTTGCCGAATGTTGCTGACCCCTGGTTTAGTCCATTCTCTGCATCGATGTGTCTGCCATTAAAATTGATGGGAGTCAGTGTTCCTATCTGATAGTAGAACTGAACCCATCATGTATCAATAAAATGCAAAAGCACAAACATTAGTGCAGTGTTCAGGTTCAAATATCAAGCATTCCAAAAATCAGACAATTCGAATAGCTCACTCTGTCCCACAAGAGTAACTCAGCCACAATGCACAGCCTATATATTTTAATGGTATATGTGAATAAGAAACGGTATCACATGTGACAAAGAAAATCTGAATGCAAAACAAATCAAAGGCGCAACATGGCTGAGTTAAGCAGCCTTAACATTTGGAATTTCCGAACTTCTGAGATCTTGCTATTTCATCTGTAAAGCAGCTTCAAAGCTAAATTCTTGTTAGGCTTGAGCCCAAGAATGTTTAACTTGCATGGCTGGCACTCAGCCTAAACTTCTCAATTATCTGGACAGTGTTACACAGCTAATATGGTCAACAGGATGAATTATTTTCCAGTAAATTAGGCACAGACATGCTTTCTTACAATATCCAGACGTTTATAATTTTTTACTTACTCTTTTTTTCTCAAATAAACTAAATTTACCCTGGCCAATGCAAGGTAAGTCTTTGTCACCATTCTTTTGTTTGTTTCCCTGTGTCGATGTTACAGTATCACATGCTATTGTTAGAGGTCCAAATTCAGCAAGGTATTTAAGCATGTCTTTAACCAGCCCAATGGGACAACTCACATACTTTAAGTTAGGCTCATGTTTAAGTACTTTGCTGATTCAAGGCCCAAGTGAATATACAAACTATTGATAGAGTGCTTGGTTTTATCTTACATGCTTGTTTTATTCTGTAGCCTAAAGAGTAGGTAAGAAAAGATATGCATGTCAGATATTATAAGGATTCCCCAATAAGACTCCTTTGCCATAAAAAAAATCAATGGATGTATTTATGCTACAGATTCTCCATTCTAGAAGGTAACAATATATTTGCCACCTAGACATGTAAAAGATGTAGATTGTACCCTTACTATCCAATGAAAAGTTCCCTCTAAAAGCAGAATATATTGAGACAGCCTTCTATAAACCTTTAGAAGTGAGAGAATGAGATTGATTAGACAAGATCTGGACCAAAGCCACTTCAGAATAGAGCACTTTAACTTTTATGTTATTTGATATGATGCAGCCTATAAAATAATTAAATAGAGGCCCAAGAGTGAAATAGCTGAACTAATCTGACTTACTTGGCTACTTCAGGTGTTCTCCAAATAGCCAGAGTTCATCTCTCTAACTAAGGTATTCCTATAACATCTCTCACCAGAGCATTAAAGTACCTAGTAAGCTATTCTGGACAAGTATCCACCAGACAAGGGAGTAGTACGTATGGGTTCAAACAAGAGTAAATAGTCATTTGTTGAGCTATAACCCTTCCCATTCTCTAAAATTTGCCAGTATATAATTTTACAGCTAGACTGTTACTTCTTCTGAACTCAGAACCAAATCATTTTCTTTTTTTATGTGCAAACTAATCTCAATCTTGTTTTTCCATTGCTCTGGTCCAAGCTGAAATTCTGTTCCCCATAGGAAGTGGAAAGTGATCATTTTCAGAAAATAATCAAGCCATTAAGGCTTAGATCACAATGCATTAGTCTAACATTTTTGAGAAATTCCTTTCCTTTAATTTAACTTGACCGCTATGATATGCAAGCTGGGTTCTGTGGGTTATTTTGGCAAGCGATAGCCTGCTTTGTGTAAACATTGTACAGCACCATGGTTCTTTGGCTGTGTTGCTTGGCACGCAAGTACAATGCATCTCTCCTACTACTTCAGAAAGAAATACATGGCATGCTAAAAAAATTAAGTACAGTATAGATGGTCTGAGCTCGTTCGGAAAATCTGGAGTGCTTATGAGTCTATCCAACACTACTTAGGCTGCACACCACTCTCTCGCTAATGGGTTAGAGTCTTATAACTTATCTGTGTGAACACAGGGTCTGAGTCACTGCTTCATTATTCCAGTTTTATGTAAGAGTAACTCAGATGATTTCAGAAGAGTTCCCAGCTAGTTGTAACATTGGAGTAATGCTGTGGTGAATCAGGCCCACGCTCTGGAGAAGGTGAGCCATAGAGTCCATTAACTTCTATTTCATCAGGATAAGGCCGTAAGAAGTGGCCTCTTCTTGCCTCCATAGCTATTCTCATTATGGGTTTTTTTCATAGATTCATAGATTCAGAGATTATAGGACTGGAAGGGACCTCAAGAGGTCATCGAGTCCAGTCCCCTGCCCGCATGGCAGGACCAAATACTGTCTAGACCATCCCTGATAGACATTTATCTAACCTACTCTTAAATATCTCCAGAGACGGAGATTCCACAACCTCCCTAGGCAATTTGTTCCAGTGTTTAACCACCCTGACAGTTAGGAACTTTTTCCTAATGTCCAACCTAGACCTCCCTTGCTGCAGTTTAAACCCATTGTTTCTGGTTCTATCCTTAGAGGCTAAGGTGAACAAGTTCTCTCCCTCCTCCTTATGACACCCTTTTAGATACCTGTAAACTGCTATCATGTCCCCTCTCAGTCTTCTCTTTTCCAAACTAAACAAACCCAATTCTTTCAGCCTTCCTTCATAGGTCATGTTCTCAAGGGTTTTCAGTCTACTGGACAATACAGACAATCAGGGCAACCTGTCTCTGTCTGTGGCCCACACACGGCCCAACCCACGGCATTAGGTATGAGAAGAAGAAAAGAAAAATACTTCATCTATATTCTATAGTAAATGCATTTAGATTTAAGCCTACATTATGGTAAGCCCTCTGTGGGTATGCAAAGGGGAGGTCACCAGATTCCTTCTGCCTGTTGCACATCTGTTTGGGGGGGGCTAAAATCTGTTCTTTGCTCCCTGCACATAACTGTGGATTTCTAATGCTGACAGTAGTTCTAAATGTCCCAAAAGAGAGATTTTCATTGTCTCTTTCCATAACAGCCAGCAGAGAAGGTCAACAGAGAGCATGTGCTGCTCTCTCTCTCTTGCTTAATTCCCCAATCTCCTGGAGGCATGCTGTCAGAGCCAGCCAGAATGTCTCTGAGAACTGTCATCGTGGTCCTTGCCCTAACCCCTCTCCAAAGCAATCCTTGATATAAGAACTAGATCAGAGCACCTGAGCTTTAAAGAGATTGAAATATCTTGCAATTTCCTCCCAAAGAATGTCAAAGCACCTTACAAGCATACTGTATACTGATATACTCCATAAGCATTACAGTGGAATCAGATCATTTCATCTACAGCTACTTCTGAAGCTAATATGTGTCACATTTCAACAGCCACAGTTTAAGACAGGAATCAAACGCCAATGCTAGCCCATCTCCAATTGAAATTGCCACAGGAATTTAAGTAGGCAAGATTTAACTATTAGATTTGCAATTTGGCCAATGCACAGAGGCTAACGCCATTACTGTTGTAAAAAGGATGTAATGACTAAGTGTTCAGGATCTCAGTTTTAAGCCCGTTAACACAGGTGGTTCCTCTAGCAGCAAAGCAACCCACTAACACCAAGCTACAGCACTGGCTCGGAGGAAAGGATACCGACTTAAGGTAAAGTGTGCCACCAACCCTATTTTCTGTAATTCCTGCGCTGGATGTTCCCTGGTGGTCACCTGTGCAAGGACTGACTTGGCCCTTATGAGATCTGATAGCATCACAACACAAGGAGGTACTGGCTGCAGACATTTTAAATGGGGTGTATGGTGGAAGCATTGCTGCTTGTCAGGATAGCGAACATTTTAAAACAGAAATCCTCCCGTTTACGGTCGTCCCAAGGGATACCACTGCAACTACTGCCAGTCACAACTAGCAGCAGTGCTTCAGCATCCCTAGCTGCAGAACTATATGCATACCCTTGTGCCACGTGTAGAGTTTGTTCCATAGGATAGTGAGCCTTAGGCATAGATTCTCTAACTCCCCACACCTAAGCATCTGGCCTGTGGCCACACTGAAGAACATTTATTGAGGAAAAAGGACAATGGGGGTGGACTTGTGCTCCTATATCCCATAAGTGCTTTTGAAAATCTCCCCCAATATATTATATATCATTTTTCACACATTCATATTTATATAGTTATATATGAGTATATTATGATTTTGTCTTGTATATCTTTTGTCATGTTCACCAAGAAATAGCTGGTGATCATGTTGGTCCCTTCTTGACTCTATTTCAAGGAGACATGAAAAACTTTCCCTATATAACGAATGAAAGTAAGTAACAGTTAATATGATTGTCCCATATCTTCCCTGATCTTTATGAAACTATACAGAGCTAATCACAATCTAATCCTATCTGTACACCTTACCATCTCTTCCCCGCCCACAATAAGAACTTGAATTTGAGAGTTTGGACTAAGCAGACATAAGTTGGTGAAGTCGCAAATACAGCTGGTGTGACATTTCATTGTATAGTATTACACAATGGCATTGCAACACAAAGGTCATCAGCCCATAAGAGCGCTTAGACAGTTGATTCCAGTATATGCACCGGAAGAAGTTTGTCTTAGAGTTTGTGCTCGCCAGACTTTGGTTAGAACCCCAACTTTTCCACGTCTGCCTATCTTGAAACCTTTATCCATAATGGTATCAAGACCCTAACATGGGAACATTTGTAATTTAGGAAACAGCTGCTTCTTTGAGGCTCCACTGAGCCTCATGCACGCACGCACCAAAGGGGGGGCCGTATGTTATTTTACACGTTGTTTCCCTAAAGTCTATGTTCTATGCCTCTCTTCACAGGGGACTGAAAGGCAGAGATTCTGTACATTTTTGTGGGACAACAGCATTGGGCAGCCAGCCAATATCAGCAGTAAATTTATAGCTCAGAGAAATGACAACTCTGGTGAAAAAAAAATCATAAAAAAAATCTGCAAGACTTTTCTTGACAAATCTGTCATGATGTTCACAGAGGCGGTACTTTATTCAGAACATCTTCTTCTCTGGAGCATAGATAGCACTCATTCAAATACCAAGCTGTGGACCCCCACCATGTAACCAGCAGCCACTGCATGAATATCCCTGCTTTCGTGCATAATTATAAGTCTAATGAGTCCTGGCTCCACATTTAAGCCTACCATTAGCATTCTATATTAGAGCTGAAAATGTAGTTCTTCCTTAATTCTTTGTGTCTTCATTTTACCCTTCGGAGAACTATTCAGCTGCAAGCATAGAACTATTCAGATGCTGAGAATAAAATTCAAGCCATGGGGAAACTCTCGTAGGTTCAGGTCTCATCACAATCTTGAAAAATCAGCCCAGGTTCATCAAAAGGCTCGTTTTTTAAAGCAAACCTGAGCCTATTTAACAACTAGCTAGAGTGATTTATAGTTTTATGAGTGGGGCGGTATGAGAGCTTGGTGGAGGAAGAAACATCAAGAGCTCATTTTGGTCATGTTGAGTTTAAAATGACAGATGGGCATCCATGCATAGATTTAGAATGACTGAATGAGTGTGGGATTGGATTGAAAGAGATAGGTCATCAGTAGAGAGGAAGATTTGCAAGTCATTGGCATAAAGATGTAGTCAAAGCCATGTTTGCAGACAATAAACGCCTAGAAATAAAATGTAAAGAGGGAAAAGAGGAAGGGGGTCAATGACAGAAACTTAGGGATTGCCCCTGCAGTGGGGAAAAGGGAAGAGAAGGATCTAATAAATGAGATGCCAAAGGAGTCATCAGAATGGGAGAAGGAGAACCATCTGGAGATGGAACCAAGGAAGCCAATGAAGGACAAAATTCAAGAATTGGGGAGTGGGTAAACAATGTCAAAAGCTGCTGACAGGTCAAGAAGGATGACGATGGAATAGAGGTCCCGGATTCAGCCAGAAGGAGGTCATTAGAGACTTTGATGAGAACAGTTTCTGTGGAGTGGCAAGAACAGAAGATGGACAGAAGGGTGAGAACTCAAGAATGGAGTTGGAGGAGAGCCAAGTCAAGGCGGTAGTTCTAGACAAATGAGTTAGATGTGAAGGGAGATATAGAGCAGTAGTTGGATAAGCAGGTGTGGTCACCAATACACTACAAAGGTAGCATACGCTGGCTGAGACCAACCTGGTTCTTAGCTCCCTTTTGCGTAGTCTGTTCTTGCTAAAAGTAGAAATTGCTTGCACTAGGCACCAAACATATGCTCCATTGGATGGCCACAGTAGCCTTATATACATATGCATGTAGAACATGTCTGCAGGCCCTGTGGCCCATGTTCCATTACACCCATACATAAGTAAGTGAAGGAGGAGCAATTCCTCTGTGACTACTAAGGAAGCATCTTGGAAGCTAACACCCATACTGCATTTCTGCTGTTTGCCTCCTTTCTTGGCATGCACATGTAGCACTTGTTCAGTACTAAACACCTCAAGGCTCCCAAAAGGGCCACACTGTAATGCTTCCAGAAACCAACACAACTACATTAACATAGAATAAAATCAGAAAAAAAGTGTATTTTTCTTTACTTGGCCTAGGAAGATTTACTCCTTTTTCAAGCTACCTCTAATTTTCACCCAAGTGCCTCTTGGGGACTTGCATAATACAATGTGTCAACTAGACACTTCCTCACAGGGGTCCAGATCATTCCTCTGCAGCTAAGTTAATAGAAACTTTACCTGCGGAATGCCAGGGAAGACAGAGTTCAGGGTAATTAAACCTAATAAAATATATACAAGAATGATGTTTCCTAATTTCTGATGCCATTGTGATTGTAAATGGGCCAAATCCTGAGGTCTCTGTGCAGCTTTTACTCAGTTCTTAAACATGCTCTCAATGAAGACGAAGATAGTTTTCCAGGACTAGGACCTCAAGATCTAACCCTATAAATGGAGTTTAACTGAACTATAAAGATCTTAGGCCAAACTCTTTTTCTGAGTGACAAGATGAATGCTTGAGTCACTCACTTAAAGTCAATGGGATCACACAGATATAAATCTGGAGTATCTCTGAGGGTGGAACTTGGTCCTTTATGTTTGTTTCATTAACACATTACTTAAAGTGCACTAGATGCAAGCATCAGGGCATCTCTGAAAACAGAGCACACCACTGGAAAAATTATGCCCGGGGTTTATATGGCACACCCATTTCCAGGCATTGGAGAGGAAAAAAGTACACAAACTGTGTTCTCCCTTGATAAAAGAATGCTATCTGCTTATACAGTACTGAAGAGAGGAGAGAAAGTCCTGTCTATGTAATGACAGGTTTCAGAGTAGCAGCCGTGTTAGTCTGTATCCGCAAAAAGAAGAACAGGAGTACTTGTGGCACCTTAGAGACAAACAAATTTATTAGAGCATAAGCTTTCGTGGACTACAGCCCACTTCTTCGGATGCATTCTATATGCAATATAGAATGCAATGGGCTGTAGTCCACGAAAGCTTATGCTCTAATAAATTTGTTAGTCTCTAAGGTGCCACAAGTACTCCTGTTCTTCTTTTTGCTGTCTATGTAGCAAGACAAAAAAGGAGGAAACTGAAAAAGTGACCATCGGGGAAGCCAACAACTAGAGGGAGGGGTGGGAGCGAAGGGACGCTCCTGTAGCAAACAGCAGCAAATCAAACATCATCCATACAAGAAACAGAGAGTGTGACGGATGGTGGGGGTTGCATTAGATTAGACTGATCCAGTAAAGCACACAAATAGTCTTATTGACTTCAATGGGATCACTCACACGCTTAAATTTAGACAGACACTCAAGTGCTTTGCTGAACCAGGGCACTACTGGCTAAGAATCAAGGCCCTTTGTAATGAAAATACAAAACCATTGAACTGTCAAGAAAGAGCAGTAAAATTAAGGATCTGATCCTGTGAGGTGCTGAGCCCTCGCCTCCTATGTAGCCAAGAATGCCCAACATCTTGCAGGACTGAAATCTTACTAACTCCCACTGAAGTTACTGGAAAGGTTCTGATGGATTTCAAAGGGTGAATTATCAGGCCCTGTCTCAGACCTCACTTCTGAGGCAGTGTGGGCCTCTGAATAGGGTACCCGACTGGGAGTTAGGAGACCTGGTTTCTACCACCAGCTCTGCTACTGGCTTGCTATGTGACCTTGGGCATGATACTTCACTTCTCTGTGTTTCCATTCTGCCAGATGCACAAGGGGGATAACAACACTTCTCCTCCTCTGCACAGCAACTTGAGATCTACAGATGAAAAAAGTTAGGTATTGTTACTAACTATGCTCACATCCATAGCCACATGGAAGTCAATGGGAAGACTCACAAGTTTGCAGTTAAGCACATGCATAAGTGTTTGTAGGATCAGGACCTAATTTAGCAGTTCAGGGGAATTTTCCATATTTAGCACTGAAATCACTATTCAGTTGTTAACTGTTTTTTTTCCCCCCTCTATAGGTCAATAAGGAATAATCAGCTGGTGTATAGTATGTTTGCTTTAGACAGGGAATAAAGTCATCTTGGAGTCTTAATAGAGCTGGTGGGGAGATAGGTTGTGCAGATAGATAGCCCCAATAAAGAAATTAGAGATTTCAACTGAAAAAAAATATGTATGGGCCAGATCCTCAACTAGCTTAAATTGACATAGCTCCATTAAGTCAGGGGCACTACTCCAGTTTACACTAGCTAAGGATTTGGCCCATATATATACACATTACTAAGTAGGCAAAAATGGAGCTTTTTTGAAAAAATGAAACATTCATTAGAAAACAGACAACAAAGCTGGAACATTGACGCTAGTTTATTTTGAGACGTTTCAGCCAAAACATTTAGGAAAATATGAAATGAATCATTTGAAAAAGATGCAGTATTGTCCATGCCCTCTGAGTTTAAGACATGTTTAAGATTCCATATGTTTAGTATTACATCACTAATGATTCATAATGAAATTCCAGGCAGTAGCAAAAAAAAAAAAAAAAAAAAAAGATTTGATGATAAAACTGCATAAGATATAGATATGGGGGCTCTTTTGAGCAGATTTGCTGATAGGAATGTTGAAAGTGGGTTAAAACAACAGAGTTGTCTGGCTTGGACTGGACTGATGTATGTGCTAAAATGTCATGTGGCTGAGCACAAGTTATGCTATTACTAGAGTCTTTAAAAAAGTTAATTTAATCCTCTGATTTTAATGGGCTTTTTGAGGATTTTTCAAAGGATTTATCTTTCTACAGCTACATTTATGATACAATGGACAATCATGGCAATTGTTTTTCTGTATCCTCACCCACTTCCCTCTTCCTACCAACCAATATTTTGATAGGTTTCATACATTTTTTTAAAATGCCTGAATTCACAGATTAGCTATAACACTATTTGCAGCCTGACCTAGTGGATAGAGCACAGGGGTGTGACTCAGAAGACCTGGATGCTGTTCCTGGCTCTGCCACTGACCTGCAGGTGGACTTTGAGACCTATAGATGAAAAGTGCTATATAAGAGCTAGGTATTAGTACTATTTGCAATTATATAGCACCTTTTCAACCAAAGATTATAAAATGATTTTACAAATGTTAGTTAAGCCTCAATACCACAGAGTGATGAGAATCATTACCCCCTTTTTACAGGTGGACAAACTGAGGGACAGAGGTTAAACCTGAGCTAAAAGTCATACAGTGAATTTGCAGCAGAGCTGGGACTAGAATACATGAATCCTGATTCCCAATAATCTTTTTTCTGATTTTTCTAATCACTAGAACACATCATGTCCCTTGTAACAAAGAGGTTGCTATTTGGCTTTGGGACTGAGGGGACACTTGTTATTAAATTGTGAATAAGATTTTGCCTCTTCAATTCCTCCAGAAAGAATTTTGAATGGGGAGATTTATCCCACACTGATTTTCAGATGTTTTCATACCAAGTTTTAAAAAAGAAAGCATAATATTGCAAAAGTGCCCACAAAATGTCTTTGGAATAATATGTTTAGGGATCACTGACTATCCTTGGCCTTACACTCAGAAGGGTGCAGTGCTTTTGAAAACATGGCAAATCATGATTAATCCCATGTTGCTTTTTGAGGTCTAGCGTTAAATGACATTAATAGGCTCTCAAAAGTCTCATCCTTTGAATACAACGATGCTGTTCATGATCATTCAATGATCATTGTTATAATGATGTAACAAGAGCATTAAGCAGGTGCGTATGGTCTCATGGCAGTTTATAATTACAGTTGAAGTCCTGACAACACTATCTAGATTTTCACTATATAAAAGGTACATCCACTCATAAAATGAGTATTCTTCCTCACTAGGGAAAAACAGGACTAGAATTATAGTGCTTATAAATTACTGAGCCAAAGCCTGCAGTTCTTACAACGAAAAACTCACATTGACTTTAATATCTGTTTTGAACTTAGCTCTTTGTAAGGATCAATGGATTTGGTCCATTGTGGACACATTATAGTTACATAAAAGAGAAAATAATTTTACTGTAGACTTAGATTTCTGAGAAATGGTGGGGGTTTTGGTTTTCCTTTCTTTCTCCTCCTCCCTCTCCCATCATCATGTATCAGAAATCCCATCTTCGGCTACTGCCTGCCTTCGTTTTTAATTTGAGATAGAAATTGAACTATAAAAGAACAAGTACATTTCAATCATTCTGTTAAGCTTTTAATCAGTATATTGCCCTATTGTACGCTTGATCAAGTACATTTTGATCAAGATTTTCAAAAGCGACTACTAGTAATTTTGGGTGCCTCAATTTCTGAGTGCCTAATCTGTGACACCTTAAAGGGGACTGATTTCCAGAGAGCATGAAGCACTTGCCTTGAAGGTGAGTCAAGTTGGGCACCCAAGAATTAAGGCACCCCAAAATCATTAGTCACAATTGAAAATCTTGGCCTTTGTTTTAACCCCTTTTATAACAAATGTGTCCTTTTCTTCCTTTAGAAGGACAGATGTGAAAGAGCACATAGAATATTCATCCATCCAATGATCCTGAATATATTTTTACGTACTATTATCTAGAATAGTGTAAAATATTAATTCAATGGGACTGTGTTTGACCTTAAAGTTAAGCATGTGCATACATCTTTGCACAATCAGGGCCTTACTGTACTTTTCACTATTTATGCTATTTAATTTTTCCATTTCATTCATCTTGTACAGTGACATTAGACTGATCGGTTGCAATTTCTGACTGAAGTCCTGACCCCGTTAAACACAATGAAACTGTTGCCACTTAGTTCAGTGGGGGCCTGGATTTCACCCTCTATTTTTCATGCACTGATTATCACTGTTCCCAAACATCACTGTCTAACTTGGGTTTTGCAAACACTACAGGGGAAGTTTACTTTAAAAAGTTATTTTCGTTGATTTTCTTTAAAAAATAATCAAACATTTTTAGTCAAATTAAAGTTTGTAAAGCTCTTTTTTCCTAACCAAACAAAATTATTTTATGCTCTTTAACCTAAATTATTTTAGAGCTTGAGCCAAAGCCCACTGAAGTCAGTGGAAAGACTTCCATTGACTTCAATGAAATTTGGATCAAGCCCTTAGTCCTGCAGACACCTAAGAACAAATGTTGTCAATTATGCCCTCATATCTTTGTTTTTGTAATGCAGCCAGCATTGCCCGTTCTATAGAACAGAGTTCATGACCTTCCCCTCTCTATACAGTCTAAGATTTCAGCTTTATTAAACCAACTGCAGCCCCTTGGAGGGATTCTTTTCAGGGGACGTTATGAAAATAAAAGTAAAATATGTACTTTCACATCATAAAAAAAATGCATTTTGTTCCACTTTAGAATACAAGATTAAAAATGAGTAGTGTGAACAATAAAAATGAAAAACTTATAAGCCTCTAGCCAATAAAGGGTTATGCTCCATTGAGGTGTGGTTTTGGTAGATTTTCCTTGTAAAAACTGAAAATATATCAGAAGTAAGCCAAATTAGCTTTTTTGATATGCATTAACTTCTAACTACCCTACATACATGCAGTAGATGGATCCATTCATTTTCTTTATGAGAACAGTTGAAAGCAAGTAAAAGAAAGTGGATTGCAATTAGTGTAAGAGATTGAGAGTTAGGTGTCCAGTGTTCTCTTCCCAGTTCCATGTGGGACTCTGGGCAAATCAGTAAACCTCTGTGTATCTCAGTTTCCCCATTTTTTAAAGATGCGGACACCTATCTTAAAGGGTATTGCATAATTAATTAACCTTTGTAAAGTGCTTTAAGAGATCTAGACCAGGGGTTCTCAAATTTCAATGCACCGCGACCCCCAACTGACAGCAAAAATTACTACATGACGCCAGGCAGGAGGCCTGTAACCTGAACCCCCCACCCAGAGCTGAAGCCCTCAGTCTTCGGCTTTGGCCCCAGGCAGCGGGGCTTGGGCTTCAGCTTTAGCCCCAGACCCCAGCAAGTCTCACATCAACCCTGGCAACCCCATTCAAACGGGGTCACAACCCACTTTGGGGTCCGAACCCCCAGTTTGAGAACTGCTGATCTAGACAAAAAGTGCTTTTTATGTACAAATATTTCATCAAAAATAAAGTTCTCACTTCACTATTCCAATATCAGAACACTTTTTTTTAAGTAGTATTTGATTTGTTCCCTCAAACAAAGTCGCTAGTTGACTCCTGGGGTGAAGCCAGCCATAACTTCTGCTCATGATATTTAAATGGGTATTCAACTGCTGTATTTCTTAACTTTTAAATATAATGCATCCTTAGTATAGCAACTACTCCATCAAAAGACAGATCTCTGATTTTGAAACGGAACAGCCTTACATCTCTGGAAACTGCAGAATATTACTATTTCCTTTTTATTTACTGTGTTTAAAGAGGGAATTTTGTTTCAATAGATATTTATTCCTTGCTCTACTGATGCTCATGATCGGGCTAACAGAAACCTTTTATCTGCATGGAAGCAGAGATATTAATGGAATTTTCCATAAACCAACGCACTATTACAACTTTTCTTATTCTTCTGCTTTTCTGACAACACTGATCTTATCCTGCTGACTTCTGAGCTGCTCCACCAAAAGCAAGAAATACAGTCCCAAATCATTAACACTTCTCTTGCTCTGAAGGAAAGAAGTGTCTTTTAAGAAGGAACTTAATACTGTTCAAAGGAATTCACTTTGAAGAGCAAGAAGTGCCCTGTGGGACAGATAACATTTTAGGACCCTAGCAAGATTTGAATGGGAGTCACCAAATCCCTCAATCTTGTATATCTTGCACATTGGCCTCCTCAAGGTTGAATCATTACACGTTACTCTATGGACTGAGGATTGGGTCCATACATGTAGAATTCCCACCAAAGAGAATTGGAATTTGTGCCTGAATAAGAAATAAATAGTGGGATAGATTCTCCACTGGACTAAACATGAAGTGGGAAAGGGGTGAGGCAGAAAATGACTAAGCCCCCGTTCACTTCCCCTGATCCTGTAGCTGCTGGGGGCCAAACAGGCCTCTGCACAATAAATTACAACAGCAGGTGCAGTCTGAAACTAGGTGAGTTTTGCTTGATTCAGGCTTTCTGTGAACATTTAACCCACCTCCTTTGGTATTTTTCACACTCTTTTTTTCACACTAATGCTGCTGAAATGAATTTACCTTGGTGCAGTATTTGCACTAGAACCAGAGCACTGCAATAGAAATCTATTTTAATTACTAATATGGCCCCCATCGCTGTAGTAACTGAGTGCCTCACAGCACCCCTGGAAGGTAGGGAAGTATTATCCCCACAGATGGAGAACTGAGGCACAGAGAGCCTAAGTGACATGCCTGTGGTCTCCCAGGAAGTCTGTGGTGGACACACGTCTCCCAAGTCCAAGGGCAGTATCCTAACTGCTAGACCATCCTTCCTGTTTATGGTCCTAGTTTCTTGTGCTGACATATCTGCAGGGAAGCCAATTTTTTATGCAACTTTAGTGATACAACTGCTTCTTCAGCTCTAACAAGGTTATTGTCATCTATAAATCTGTGTCTTTTACTAATAGCAACACATGTAATCTAGCTATGCATTTCTAATTCACCCTTCGCTGTACTATCAGGTAGGGTTACTCTTTTTCATGTATAATATGAAGTCACCCAGTCTAGCTGTATAAAGGAAAGTCAGGGCCGTCCGACAACATTTTGGCACCTGAGGCGAGGAGCTCAAATGACGCCCCTATGCCCCCTCGCTCGGGCCAAAACTTTGAAAGGTCTCAATTCTGCCTTCTTCCTGTTCTACTCCTCTCATGGTACTGCTCTGCTACTTACCCCAATAAAGGAGAACTAACAACTTAAAATGCCCTGTTCAAAAATTTTAAGTAACACTTAACTTTCAAACGCTTGAACAGCAAATGTAACTTTTCTTGTCTGCATAGTAAACACTGGCATTTTTATCTGTTTGAATAATCAAAGTGGTGCTTTCTGTGCCTTCTTGGTTGCAAAGATTTGAACTGCTTCCTGCTGAAGGTCCACAGTCTGGGCCAGCTCATGCTCTATTGAGATGGTTGCAAGGCCGACCAGCCTCTCCAGTGTCAATGTGGAGCGTAGATGTGTTTTTATTAACTTCAGCTTGGAGAAGCTGCGTTCTCCACTGACAACTGTTACAGGAAGCGTTAGAAGTATGCGCAGAGCAACAAAAGCATTTAGAAAAAGGGTGGTCATATTATCTGTGCACATATATTCCAGAACAGCCTTTGGAGTTGACCCTGCTGAAATGCATCTTGAAAGGGCTTGTAGTTCATCACCTAAATCACTCGCATCAATATCATGCATGTCATCATGTGTCAAAACTGTCTCTCGTGCCCTGCATTGCTGGTGTAGGTCTTCTTCAGGCATAGTGAGGAGTTCTGGAATATCATACAACAACCCAAATATACTGCTGTGTTCCTTGAGCTGCATGAAACGTTCAACTGACTGTATTGCACAATCTAGCACTGGTTAAAGAATTCAACTTTGAATTGTTGTTTGGGAGTCTCTTATGGGATTATCCCATGCCTTGTAATCAAAATGTCATCTTCTTCGGTGACTCTTGTATTCTTGAATGGGTGGGAAAATAGCTTCAGTGTGAAGTTCCTCTGCCAACTTCTGTGCACTCTTCAGAACATTTTGAAATCCCTCATTTGACCGGTAAGAATGTAGGTATGACTCTGCTTTGTCCAGTTGTTCCATTGCTCCAGATATATCAAGGTCAACACCTTGGAGTTTCTCTTGCTTACAACATTTATTTCAAACAGTATGTCATGCCACAACACTAAGCCACACAGAAATTTGAAGTTATGTATGTTTCTGGTGATTCCATTTCTCTCTGCCACTGTTCTCCCACAAACAGTTCCTATCATAGCATTATCCTCCATAATGGCAACTATGGCATCATCTATCTTCCCAATTTGGTGTTTGATAGACTATATCGCCTCCACTCGACTTTCCCATCGTGTGGCACTCAGTGGTTTCAGTGTCAGAGAGGATGTTCCTAGATGTTGCTTCAAAATTTGCCATCGATGAGTTGATGCAGAGAAAAATACATAGATGCTGTGAATTAAATTAAAAAATTCAGCAGCCTAACTAGAAGCTGATGCTGCATCACTGACCACCAAGTTCAATGAATGAGAACTGCATGGGACAAAAAAAGCTTAGGGTTTAACTCTCGGATCTGTGTCTGCACTCCTCTGTTCTTTCCTCTCATGTTGGCACCATTATTGTAGCCCTAACCTCTCCTGTCAGCTATCGCAACTCCCATATCTTCCAGCTTTTTAAGAAGCACATTTGTCATACCAGCTCCTGTAGTATCATTTATTATAAATTCTAGAAAATGCTCTCTGACAGTCACTATTGCAGGGACATTTTCACTAGGTTCTGTTGTTGTTACAAAACGCACCATTAAAGTCATTTGTTCCGTATGGCTGATGTCAGGTGTGCAGTCCAGAATAACAGAATAATATCTTGCTGACTTCAGATCTGCCACAATCTTCTGTTTGACTCTTGTTGCCAGTAACTGTATGATCTCATTTTGAATTCTTTTTCCAAGGTAGTGGTGCGTGTACATTTCTTGGGTGATGACCCTTCTTAGATGCTCCTGGAGTACAGCATCAAACTCAGCCATCAGCTCCACAATTTCAAGGAAGTTTCCATTGTTTGGCACATACAGCTGATCTGAAGTGCCACGCAGTGCTAGGTTTTGGGTAGCAAGCATTCTCCCAATGGCAATGACCCTTTTCAGAACATTATTCCAGTAAAGAGACTCTGATGCAATCTTCTCTTGATGCTGATCATCTATGGTGGCCTTTAACCTTAATCTCATCTCAAGCTCTTTCCACCTATAGAATGCTCTCTGGTGATTTGCTGCCTTCTCATGGCATGCCAGATTTCTAGCCAGATATTTCCAGTCCTTTGTTCCTATAGAACTCAATGTGGCTGGAACATTAGACTGGAAGAATTCGCAACAAAAACAGTATGCAGCATTCTGGGTTTTTGAGTACATAAGCCATTGCCTCTCCACTTTGTCACCATTGTGGACTTCGCGCCAGTAATGTGTTGGATGGAAACTTCTATTTTCATTGTCTTTGGGGAACATGAAGGTTTTCACTTGCCGTGGCCCATGCAGTACAAGGAAGTCCCCCAGGCTACTGCTCAAGTGGGTCCACAGTCCTGGATCATCTAGACTTAAGGAACTAAATTCAGCAGCAGCTGTTTCTTGCACCTCCACCACATTCTGATCTACACTTTTCTTCAGGAATGTGCCTGATTACATCCATTTGAGATGGCGATATGGATGCTGCAGTAGTGCCAGGTCACCTGCACTCTGACTAACTGGAAGATCAGGCATCTCCTCAAAACTCACATCCTCACTGGGGCTGGAAGGCTCACCGTGAACATTTGTTGCTATGTATCTCAGGTCAGGAGAGCCCCTTCCTGCTTAGATAGAAAAGCTTCCTTTGCTTGCTTGCTTTTTCTGAATGCTGCCCCAGAGGGGCGTTTTCTTCTTTCACTCATGACTGCTGTTCTGTGCCAGCTATAGTGGCTCTCAACCCTCAATTGAAGGGGACAAATAAGCAGGCTGGTAGCAGGGCCTGAGTGAGGGAAGATATCAGTGTCTTAAGGGCCTAGCTGGCTCCTACTACTTCAGTTGACTGCTTGTTCTCCTCAAGTGGGTTCAGAGACGCAGCAAGGAACAGGAAGCTCCCCGAGAAGCTGGTGTTAATCAGTCCAGGCTCCTGGAGGTGCTAGAAAGGTACATAAGAGGCTCCTCCTCCTCTCTCTCCCTGCAGCTCCTGCTGCTTTCTGTTATTCCCTCTCACCTTTTCTCCTGCCTGCCTGTTATGTCTCTTGTGCCTTCCTTCCTCCAGCACAGCACTCCACCATTTCTATGCATCTAAAGCAGAGAGAATACATATGCACTAGCAGCAGACACAATTTTCTACACTCTGGGTCCTAGTGGCGCCCCCTTTCCCCCTCCCCACCCCCACCCCAGTCTGGCACCTGAGGCGGCCGCCTCTGTTCACCTCATGGTAAGGCCAGCCCTGGGGAAAGTAGAGGCTCTTACCTAAATAGATGAGACTAACAACTCTAAATACTGGCCTGCAAGTTGCATTCAAGCAGAGCATAACTAAAGATCCTTAGTTATCTGAACATACAGGATTCTTCTCCACCTCCCAAGGAGTGAACATTATTAAAATAGTCACAGAAATGCACACTAGGAAACAGTACTCAAATCTTCCTGAAGTTTCCCCATCACAAATAAGCAAACACTATTATTCAAAATCTTGCAGCTTAATCTATTTGGTTGAGTATTTGCTTTAAAGTATGGATATGTCACAGTTCACTCAAGATTGTTTTCAAACGATAATTGGCCCAAGGATATCAGTTTACATATTACTCTTCTAACACAGAAGTATTTGGCAATTTAGTCAGCCAATGAGCTAGAGTAGAAAATACTGAAATTCACCATGCCACGCAACTGTACATATTTAATTTAGACTAAAAATAATTTCTGCTCAGAAAGAACAAATCTAAATTTAACTAAGTCTTTCTATGCAAACTTGCAGTAAGATGTGTAGCAAGAGCTTATACGTTCCTTTGAAGCTTGTCATACATTCCTGAATACCTTTGACAGCCTAAAAAGTTATGGGTCTGCTTCTGATTAGATAATTGGACTAAATCTACACCAAATAAATATGGATCTCTTAAAATAAACTTCAGAGGTACATGAATTTTGCAAAATGCATTTAGTATTTCAACTAAAAAGCATTCTGCAAAAATCAGCTATCATGCTATCAACCTAACATCAAAGCCTAAAAATTAAAAAGCATGTTGAACTAGGCTAGTGTTTGAACTTTCACCTAAAATTAATTTCAGGCAGTATCACGTATAACTTCTATCTTAGTTGAATGCCACCACCGTAAAATTCATTGTTACGCTGATTCTTTTCTCTTTTATTACTTTTGATGAACAAACAAGTTCCTGTGTGTGGTTGTAATCAAAAAATAATTACACTATTGTATTTAAACATAACTAATTCTTTACAAGGAGTTAGGGATAACAAGAGAGAGATTCAGTCATCCTTTTTCCTCCTGGAACCATCTTCCTTGCTTGTCATACACCACTGTGTTCTGATCCTGTCGTGTTTAATAAGATTCCTTGGTGACCTCATCAGCTTGTGGTGGTTTCAGCTACCACCTGTGTGTGATTTATTCCCATTTCTATCATGCTACCCAGCTGCTCCTCCTCTGTCCAGTTCCACATATTCAGCTGTTCTCATGTTTCATCTTGGATGACCTAGCACCATCGCACACTCGGTCTTTCCAAAAACGAACCTATCTTTCCTCTCTTCTGCCTCCCTTTTCTATTACCCTTGACAGCTCTGCTACCCTTCCCTTCTCCAAAGATTGCAACTTCAGTGTCATCTCCAGTTCTTCTCGCTCCTCCCCAGTTGACTGCAGTCTCTTTCTATGTCCCCCTGCTTTTCTTGCATTCTCCACCCTGTCTTCATATTACTATTTGAGTGTGAGACTTCTTAATTTATTATTCTAGTGGCCATCTTCAGAAAAGGGATATAAAGCTATTCTTTAATGATCCTTTTTTCTGGCCACTCCTCCTCTCAGCTTTCCCAACTCTTTTCTATCCAAAATGCCACTGCTGAAGTCATCTTCCTCTCCTGATACTCAGATTACATCATACTCTCCCTTTATCAGCTTCCTATCTCTGACTGGAGAAGAATTAAACTCTTTTTCCTCATCCCTTTCACTCCCAATCATCTTGTCTTAATCTCTTTCTCACACTGCTGATTTCTATCTGGGTATCCTCTGCTTGAAATAGTCATCTTCCTTTCTTATTTCCCCTCTAAATTCCTCTTTAAAAGCCTACTTCTTCAGAAATCCTTCCCCTTCACCTTGTCAATAATCTCTCCTAGCCTCCCTTCCCTGAGTGACTGTACCATCTATCTTAGCCTGGAAGTTCCTGAGGGGAATGTGTCTTACCCACTGTATATCACATGCACACTAAGAGCAATTCCCCTTACTAGTTTATCTGTTCAATGAGGGCTCAAGCCTACCAATTCCTCAACTCCCATTGAGTTCAGATGTAATTGCAGTAGTTCAACACCTCAAAAGGGGTCAGACCCTAAGTATGACTTCAAAGATCTTTACTGCACTCTTTCAAGCAATCCCTCCTCTTCAGAACTAAACTAGCTGGGTGTTTCTAGAATACTCTTCACCTTAGAGTCTAGGCAGGGGTGAAAGTAAGACTTACCAGTACGCTGGGGCCAGCTCTGGCCCCCAGAAGAGTGGGGCCTAGGGCGGAAGGGACATGGCTAAGGGGGTCAAAGCCAGACCCAGCCCACCCTGTAAGGTAAGTGCCCCCACCCACCGGGGTAGCAGCAGCCCAGGGCTCCGGGGGCTATTTAAAGGGCCTGGGGCTCCAGCCCCTGCTGGGAGCCCCAGGCCCTTTAAATTGCCCCCTGGGAAAGCCGGGCCACCCCAGTACAGCAAACCGGCTCTTGCCAGTATGCCGTACCGGGGCGTACCAGTTTACTTTCACCTCTGAGTCTAGGCATTGAGGATATATCTCTATGAATCCCCTTACTACCTTTAAGGCAGCATTACAAGGAGTCGCGCATGCATAATGGAGTTTCTCTTGGGCCCCAGAACATCAAAATTTCAAATTCTGCCCCAGAATGCAGTGCATCCAACACAGTGTGTGGAATTTGGGGTTGGCTGGGGAACAGCATTAATATGGTTGATTGCTTTCCTCTTTCTTATCATTTAATATTTCATTTATATTTCCTCCATGACTTCATCAACAAATAAAAGAGGTTTTTAAAATTACAAGCTTATACACACACACACACACGCACACACACAAAGCTAAGTTGCTTTGGCTTCCACTTCAGCACCACGCGGCGGAGCTTGGGCTTTCACTTTCTCCACTGGGCCCCAGCGAGTCCAACACTGGCCCTGCTCTCTGGTTTGTTTTGGTGGACCCCCTGAAATCTGTTTGCAGCCCTTCAGGGGGCCACAGGCCCCTGGTTGAGAACCACTGTTCCAAACCACCACATCCTCCCAGGATCCATTCTCATCTATCAGGTATCCCTATCCTATATGAGAAAGGCAAAGTGGCTGCAGCACCTTGTCACCTGTCCATGACCCTGAGATTGAGAACTCATGAGCTAGACAGTTAAGAACAGATAACTAAGGGCTAGATTCTCAACTGTGTAAGCAGGGATCAGCAACCTTTGGCACGTGGCCCATCAGGAAAAGCCTCTGGCAGGCCGGGATGGTTTGTTTACCTGCAGCGTCCGCAGGTTCGGCCGATCACACCTCCTACTGGCCACAGTTCGCCATTCCAGGCCAATGGGGGCCGCGTGCCAAAGGTTGCCAATCCCTGGTGTAGAGCTTCCACCAGGCACTGCTCAGAGGAAGAGGCAAAAAGGTATCTGGTTATGGCTTCCTGATCCTGGAGCCATATACTAGACCTAAGTTGATTAGAGCAGCCTGGGGAATCATTTAACCATTCATCCACAGAATTATTCAAATAATCATTTCCTGAGTTTCTCTTCTTAATTCTTAATTGTTCTGTAGGCATTATTTTAGCAGTATCATACTTTAAGAATGTGTATTTCTTCTCTCCACTATTTTGCAGGAAAAGTGCTACACAGTAATTCCAAGAGAACCAACTCCACTTTCAATTTCATTGAGGTACTTTTTCTGTCACAATTGTGTAGCTTTAGTTATGCTAATTACTTTGATAGTAAATGTCATTAAAATATTGACACTTACTATTTGAAAGCATAATGAGAAAGATATAGCAATAGTACCCGCCTTGCTCCAGCATGAGGCTATAGCAACAAACATACCAAAGTTTTTGAAGAGTTCTTAACATTTTGATTGCATACACATTGTGCTAGAATGCAGTTGAAATCAGGACAGCAAGTAATTGGGTCTAAAAATAAATCCTTGATACAACATTCCAATACTTTATACCCACAGCAATAAAAACACAATTGTAAATGGGTTGCACAAATCTCTCTTCGGAGTAAGATTTACCTTTTCCCCCCCTGTATGAACTATCGATTAAAATATTTAGCAAATAGTATTCTAGATCTTCTATTACATTACTAAAGTGCCTATTATATTCCAAAATATTGGGAAGTGGTGTTGTGTGACAAGTAAATGATAGTCTAAGAAAGTTTGGAACTAACAATTTTGGGGAGCAAATTCCTCTGCTGGGTCTACTATACCTGAACTTTCCTGTTAAATGGATTTATCTTGCTTTGATTTGTCAGTGAAATATTGCCACAAATAATTCAGCCAACATTAACTTGGACCTAACAGCTTTCAAGAAAAGAACAGCTCATTCAGAATGGCCTTTAACTGCATAGCTTGCTGCTTACTTCTTGTCCCATTTTTTAATGCGCAGAACCCTTAAGTCATGTTGGAGTAATATCAGCCTTTGCATTTTTCCCATACGAACTCAGTATTATCTTCCACACATTGAGTTATT
Organism: Chrysemys picta bellii; assembly: GCF_011386835.1. Taxonomy (NCBI): domain Eukaryota; kingdom Metazoa; phylum Chordata; order Testudines; family Emydidae; genus Chrysemys; species Chrysemys picta. Next base: position 114,067,408 of record NC_088791.1, on the reverse strand, counting down.
TGTAGCCTAGCTTCCAGATGTTTTCAAACAACTTTCCCATAGCAACTCCTCCAGGCAGAAGCTTTAGCAAAGCAATTAAGCATCATTAGATAGGATTATTATAGGAATTTTAATTAAGTACATTTCTATTGGGTTTTATTGCACCCCACCCCAACCACACACACTTGAGATGGCATCAGAAAGGCTCCAATATGTCTAATGGCCTTCCTAGTTCTAGACAGTGAGTATCCTTATTTGAAAATTTTGCTTGCATATTCTCTTAAGCACAGCATATTTTGTGGATCATGCAAAAAACTGAAATTTGTTGCAATGTGGCACCCACCAGAAAGGCCATTAAACCTGCTGAGCAAACAGTATGAAAGCGCTTCTCAGAGGTGGGGGAGTTCCAAGGGGATCTACAAGGAGTTCCCATTACTGTTAGTAGCATAGGTGCATTATTATTTGTGTACTCACAACAGTTGCCTTTTAAAAGGTCACCATTACCCACAGCTAACAAACAAGTACAAGATGCATTCTACAGTAAGTTGCAAGATGTATTATGTCAGATATATGCTTATGACGTGGTTCTAGTTCTGGGTGACATGAATGTCCAAGTTGGCAATGGCAGCCTTGGAGATGAGCATTGCATGGGTCAACATGGAATTGAGGGGTGGACGGACAACGGTGAAAGATTTCTGTAGTATGTATAACCTATGCATGGGGGGTGCGGGAGGAGACATTTTTCCCTCATCACAGGAAACACAAACTAACGTGTAAGTCAAATGATGGAATTACTGAGAAACAACTGGATCACACTATCATTAGCAGACTGACTGCAGAGAAGATCACTGCTGGATACACGATCTCTTACAACTGCTAAATAGGAAGCAACCACTACCTTGTCATCATTACAGTTAGAGTAAAGCTAAAAAGACAAGTTAATAATAAAAAGAGATGGGATTTGATGCAATGAAACTGTCTGACCCAGGAATCAGGACGGACTTTACAATCCAGCTCTCAAATAGATTCCGAGAGCAGTAGCTAATGAATGATGATATAGAGGAATAATGAGCCCACTACAGAGACGTCTTCCAGGAAGCTGCCAGGAACTCCACTTGGACCAAAAGGATCAAGGAAAGACTAATGGATTCAGCCACACACATGGTAATTAATAGATGGAAAAAAATCAGGCAAGCACAGGTGACATAGAATCATAGAATATCAGGGATGGAAGGGACCTCAGGAGGTCATCTAGTCCAACCCCCTGCTCAAAGCAGGACCATTCTCCAGATCTTTGCCCCAGATCCCTAAATGGCCCCCTTAAGGATTGAAGTCACAACCCTGGGTTTAACAGGCCAATGCGCAAACCACTGAACTATGATAAGAACACCAGCACATACTGCAATAGGAACCTGTAGAAAAAAAGTAAAGATGTTTTATCCAAAAGATAAGAGACTGTCACGACAAAAAAAAGTGAGACACGCTAAAGAATTTGTGAGAAGCAACTCTAAGAAACTGTTCCAGGTGTGTAAGGGACTATCATGGTCCTAGTGTCACAGTAGCATCATCAGAGCGAAAGATGGAACATTATTAACCATGGAAGCAGAACCAAAGGAATGATGGTGAGAATTTTAATGAAGTATTCAACCAACCAGAACCAACAATTCCAGTCAATGGATGTGAAGAAGTTGGTGAAGAATTAAGTCTCACTCTTAGAAATTTCCAAAGCACAAATAGAAGCAACTAAGCAGGTTAAAAACATAGCAAAGCACTGGTCAAGATAAGATCACTGCTGAAATACTTAAAGCTGAGGACGAGGTGATAGTACATGAAATATATAAACTCTGTCATATGGTTTGGGAGAAAGAATTCTGCCCAGAGGAGAGGAAGAAAGGTGTGATTTGTAAATTAACAAAGAAAGGCATGTGACAATTAGTGAGGAATAACACTACTTTCAGTACCTGGAAAAATGTTCTGTATTGTACTATTAAACAGAATCAAACTGGTCATAGATGAAAAACTGCATACTGAGCAAGCAGGTTTTGTACCAGAAAGATAGTGTACAGATCACACCTTTACCCTGACATGATTGATTAAGAAAGGGCTTGCTTGCCAGAGAAGATTAGTCTTGAACTTTATTGATTTCAACACAGCTTTTGATTGCATTCAGTCACTACAGAAAATCTTGCAACAATACAGATAGCGTCACTGGATAAAATGCTGTATGAAGGTTCAAAATGCTTCCTAAGGACAAAAAGTAGAGCGTGGCTGGTTTGATACTGTCTCTGGAGTGTGACAAGGATGCATCTTATTATCTCTTCTCTTCTGCAAAGTGACCGATTATGTGATGTGCAAAGCAACATCACAGGAAGATACAGGAATTATATGGAATAGAGGAAAACTGCAAGATCTTGACTTTGCAGATGCCTTTGTTCTGTTGGACACAGATGATGCTGTGAGAAATATCACTACCAATGTCAAATATGAGGCTGTCAATGTAGGATTAAGAATCAGTCAAAAGCAAATGAAAATCATGATCGTTGAAAGAGTCAGTGATGGAGGTGCATATGTGATCAATAGTGAAGAACATGACATGGTTAATGAGTTTGTATATCTCAGAAGCATAATTAGTGTAATCCAGCCAACTGTCCATTTTATTTTATTTTTAAAAAGGTCAGTCTGTTTAGCAGCTTATATATCCTTCCCTGTAATGCATTTTCTCCAGCCCTTGAATCATATTTGTGGCTCTTTTTTGCACCCTCTCAAATGTGGACACCTGAGCTGTACAGAGACCCAGCTCACCATGGTTGGGGTGAATGTAAGACTGCCTTCATTTCCCACTTACACAGACTCTTTCCTCCTTGCTCTATGTCCCCTAGTGACCAATCTGAATATTCACAACTAACACCACACATGTTTCCTTTTTCCTGGAGGTATAATTTTTCTATTTGGCTGTATTAAAACACATTGTCTTTGAATGGGCCCAGCTTACCAAGCAATCCAGATTGCTCAGTCTGACTGCACCGTGACTCCTGCCCCCATCATTATTTACCTTTCTGCCAATCTTTGTGTCAATCGCAAACTTTAGCAGAATAGGAATAGGAAATAACTGGAGTATCTCACATACCACTGAGTGGTAACTGTAAATGAATGTCAGCTTTTTAATGGCAACAACAGCAGTAATAAACTACTTTCATGCTATCTGCAAAAGGCTCTACAAACTAGTGACTCTGTTTTTTAAGACACTTGATAGGCTACTTTGAAAACTGGATCACTTTCGTTGATTATTGCTTCCTTCAATGTCCCTTAATGGACTGGCATATTCTTCTGGCATGTGAGTAATGAGGATTAATTGGATGAAATTTTTAAAAAGGAAAAATAATAATCTGTATATCAGAAAATGCTTGGTAATGGTGAGGAGTGATCCATTACAGTAGTCTGGAGGAAATCAGTGGGTAGTACATCATTTCAGACATTCAGAACTAGACAAGAGAAAACACTGGAGATTGTGCTGCAGGGAAGGGGATGGACATAGAATCAGATCCTATATCCTAATTCATGCAAGTATTTCTATATACACACAAATAATCCTATTGCCTTCAGTTGGAGGAAGAGTTGCAAAATTGGACCTTAAATGTTAAATAATAATAATTTAAGTGGTGTTGGCATGGTGGGCACTTTGCAGACATGTAGGAATAAAAGGTCCTGGCATAGAAGAGCTCACACACTAAATAGAAAAGGCACAAATAGAGGGTTGAGGCTTCAGTGCAATAAAAATCATCATGACTGATTGGTGACATTTAGCTCTTCTTGCATGGATTCCATATTTTGTTCACAGTGGGACTTATTGATCTTTCCCTGCAGGGAGGACTATAGTTGATAGGCCTCTTGGAAGAATTCTGTTCTGAGGAGAGGGCTTAACCATGGAAAGGAAAGGGAAGTTCTTGAATTGGAAGGGCTCATGGAGAAAGCACAAAGATGAGAGCAAGAGAAGGCTGTAAATTCGGAAGCTTGGTTGAAGCAAAGAGGATGGAGAGGTCCTAGATGAACTAATAGGTTTCTTCCATCTCAAACTTCTGTTTCTTGTCTCTTATTTCCTAGTCTTTTCAACTCTAGTGCATGATCTGAGATCTGCTCATGAAGAACTACTATGGCTCATACATGTTTCCAAATATCACCTTTAGTTTCTGGTGTGAACAGCTACCCTAAGACTGTGGAATCTGACTACCATCAGTAAAGTGGGGTTTTGCCCTACAAGCTTAGTTCTCTTGAGTAATCCCACTGGAGTTATGGGTACTATTTTAAGGGGAAAGACTGTTCATAGCAAGTAAGGGGTTACAGAAGCAGACACTATATTTTACTGACATTGGACTAGATCCTGCTATTTATTTGTATGCAAAACTTCCATAGCCACATTTTACTAACTTCAGAAACAAATTTCCAATCTTCTTGGGAAAGGGAAAGGAAGGAGGTGTGGGTAGAGAAGGCTGGTCTTTTCTTTCATTTCAGTATGTTTGCATATTTATTTTAGTTATCTAACATGTTCTCTTGGAACTTAAGAAAACGAACTAAGCAAACTAAAACTTGTAAGTTATGGTACATGGGAGCTTGCATAATTTTGGCAACCACTGAGTAAAATCCAGGAAAATCTTAAAACATCATTCTTGCAAACTATTTTACTCCATCCAAGTGGGTGGATAAATGCAAATATTTGATAAGTTCTTATACGTCCCTGTAAGGTTTCAAACACAGTACTGAAAATCTAAACCAAGGGATGCTGGAACATTCTCAATGCTGAATGGACCTTCTTAACCTCTAGACTCTTAAATATGTAAACAGGTTGCATATTTGCTGAGAGGATATTTATATGTACTTCCTGTTTTAATGCTATCTTTTAGCTGCTGGAAAAGAACCAAAAGTGTTCTACTCCCTTTTGGAAACATTCTCCATTAAAGAAAACTTAGACGAGTTATTTGTTGTTCAGATCTGGAAAACAGAACCTAATAGAATGTATATTTTGAATGTTTTAGCCTTTTTACAACAACAAGCAAGAAACAGATGGCTGCAGATATTTGTAAAAGAATTTAGGAGCCTTCTTCAATCCACCCCATAGCAATAGTGACTGAAAGTTGGTACCATCTGTTGACTGTTCAGAGCCTGTGTGAAATGATTTTGGTGGTCCCAGTTCTGAGCCTAGTGGACAATTTTTTCACATCAGTAAAACCACAGCTGGCACAAGTAAGTGGCCTGGTTGACAAGCTCCCCAAAAAGGCCAAAAATGTTATGGGCATGAAAACTACAGTGGACAATCCTCTTTTTCCAGCAGCTGGGCCTCACTTCCAGGGCAGGGTTGGGGCCGTGTGAGGGAAGCCTGCACTTCTGCTGTCCATCCTGTATCTGTTCTATGAATAATGGGGATTTCAAGTTCCAGGACAGTCACTCCAGCACCTTTCACAAGCAAGTTCACATTCAATAACGTTTTCAAAGGAACCCACTATAAATGGCATTATAAGATAGTCTGGTTCCTTACTACTGATCTGCTCTGCCATGTGAGGGATGAGATAGTGTAGAAAGATAGACAGGTACTGGGTGATACCACCTTCCTCTATTAGTGCCCTCCTGCTTCCTGATGGCAAAAGTCACAGTGCAAACTATGAAAAATCTCAAGTAAGGATAGTGGCTCATGAGGGAGTTAAATTAAAGCACGAGGGGGAACGGTTATCCAAAATAGTATTGATGGGGTTGTATTAATAAAATCTTTCAGATTCAAGCACTTGGACCCTTTCCTGACTGACCAGGGTTTCAAGGAGAGAACAAGCTAGGCAGGGGGAAAATGACATTATGGCAGGGTTGGTGACTTAAAAACAGCCCTATTGTGCCAGTAGGCTGATACACTGGTATAAATCCAGAATAACTAAACTGAATTCAATAAAGTTACTCTGGATTTATACCAGTGAGAGTAAGAAAAGAATGTGTGCGCCTCCTAGGAGGCATGACTATTGTTAAAAAAAAATGTTGATTCCAACCAAGAAATGCCAATCCACTGATGTTGACTAATCGTTTCCAGAAATACCACTGAAATGACCACAGTACATGATGTTGAGGAATAGGAGCAACTTACAGATAAGGAAACTTTGCCATCTCATCCTACTTTCTGTGGGCCAGGTGCTGCTACCCTAACTGGTGAGGCTACTCGAGGATTAAGGAGCAGTATAAAGGTGTCAGGATTCAGTCATAAGCACCATACACTTCATCAGCAACACCTGAAATATTGCCAAATGCGAGAGTTGTGGATAGGGGATAAAAATTCAGTCCTGAGATGGAAGGTGTTCTCTCAATGTATGTGCTCTACGATTATGAAAAACAAGGACATTTTCTTTTGAACTAAGAAATGAACTGTATGCTGCGAGACCATAACTTTGCCTTCTGACAGTACAATCAGTAATTACATAATCACATGCTTTTATGGACCACAAATCACAGCACATGTATGCTTCAGATGTTTCAACAACAAATTAAGTGCACATGAAAGAGACTAGACTGATAGCCATAAAGTGACAAATTTTGGATTAAAAAAACTACCTTCTCACTATAAATTTAAGACCCACTTCAAACTACACATTTACATGGGATCTCTTGCTGAGAGGGCAATACAAAGGAAATTTACTTTTAGTCATGGTTTGCTTTCCTGTAGTACTCAGTGGTTTTATTCATACCAATGTGGAGAGGCTAAACTTCCAAGTTATGATCACACGTAACAGAATGGATAGATATAGAGAGAGAATATAGGCATTGTAGTGGTCCCTCGCTCTCCTGCTCGGAGGGAGGCCACTCGTGTTTCAATTGCCTTTGGGCTTGTCTGGCCAAGGCACGAAGCTGCAGAATAGTCTAGGGCCCTTGTCTCCACCTGAGGTGGCGCAAGGCCCCCCAGGTCCTCTCATTCCCAGTCCCACAATAAGGCTGGCAACCAGACAGTCACAGCCAGGCTTTAGCCAGGCTCAAGCTGCCAGCAATTAAACAGTCTTAAGGCTGACTTTAGCCTTGGTGGAGCTCAGGCAGCCAGCAAAGCAACAGTCTATAGGTGAGCTGGTAAGGGAGGCTCCTTCTTTAGAGCAGGAGCTTCCCTGCACAGTGTAAGGAGATGGCCACCCCGGCATGGCGTGGCAGGGGGACGTGGGCCCATCCTACTCCACCACACCCCAGCCCAGGGCCCTGGCAGAGGTAGGATTGGCTGCCCCTGCGTTGGCGGGGACCCAGCCGCAACACGCCAACTGAGCCACACTTGGCTCCACAGTCGGTTGCTCCGTGGCTGCCCCTGGGCCACTTCCTGCCTCCCAGGGTTTGGTACCTCTTGTTTCCAGGGCTCCTCAGGGTACACTGCGCTGGTAGTCCGGGCCACTCCTCGTTGGGGTCTCCCACTTCTGTGGCTATGGGACAGCCGGATGTAGGTTCCCCTCCTGGGCACGGCAGTACGGCAGCAGCGTCCTTCTCCTCTGAGGTTTCCGCCCCAACTGGGCTGCAGGGCCTGCCTCTTATACTTCCGGCCCCGGCACTTCCGGCGAGGTGGGCGGGGCAGGCTAGGCTCCACCCACCAAGAGGAGTGTAGTGGTCCCTTTCTCTCCTGCTCAGAGGGAGGCCACTCAGCCTCACTACAGGCATCAGTGGGAGTGCTTTTACCCTCCTCACTTAAGTCTTTGTTCACCTCATGAGCATGATGAATACCACATAAAGCTTCATCAACAGAGCATTGTGCATTAACAAAACAAAGGAAAGAAGCTAAATTAGAAAAAGAACTGGGCAGGCACATTGCAATTAGCAGTGTACAAATTGGGTAAGAACTGGCCTGTAAACCTGGTCCTCAGTCCAAGCCAAACTCAAGTAGTTTTTGTTGTTCTTTATCAATTCAACTTCATCCTACAAACCATATTCATCTAAGTAGTCACACTGGCATCAAAGAGACTGCTTACATTAATAAGACTGGATTATGCCCTTAAAGGAGATGAGGGGAAGCCTATATAATTGTGCAGTAGAGACATATTAGGGCAGATTCTTGGTTACCCCGTGGACCCTTTTCACTATAGAGCAGCATAAAGAGGCTTAAAATCAGCAGAAGTGACCCATATGGAATATTCCTGGTATTAAGGGGTTCCCCACACACTGCAGTTCTCGTGTACCATGTCTGTGCTGGCGTACCACACAGTCCCTGGCTCATGGCGCATTGGGGAGGGAGGGAACATGGCCAATGCTATTCTCAACTGAGGAACAGTCACCTGAGGACTTTTGCGACCAACCGAGGCTGCTCAAACTTATGCTAGGGCCGGGCACATTCCCCAACACCAAAATTATCTGTAGTGCCCTCCCCCCACACTCTTTTTTGTTCCTGTGCCAAGTGTAGCTTGGCTGCAACAGAGAATCTGCCCCCCTTGAGAATGTAAAGAAATAATACATAATAAATAAATAAATACAATAATAAATAAATGAATAAATAAATAGGTTAGAGAATTCAGACAATGGCCATACAATGGTCTAAGGGAACTGAAAACTTCATAAAAATGGGCAGGGGAGGAGATTCAGGGAGATGAAATCAACAAAAAATCAACACTGAACAACATCTTCTATATTTTTCTTTGTGATGTTAGAGCTATCATGTCTGAGAAAGACCACAAAAGGGCCAGATTCTCAGCTGATGTCAACCAATGTTGCCTTTAGTGAAGCTACGCCAAGTTATGTCACCTAGGATCTGGCCAAGAAAGATGATGATTCCACGGTTTGGTATTCTCAAGGCAGCCCCTCAGATTCCCCATCCAAAAATGTCCTGTACTAGAAGTGCTCTTTTTCTAACTTGCCTTCAAGTGACTCCTGTGGGTCTCAATAATGCATAACCTGTCAAGATAAAATATGTTTGTGGACATACAATCTCTACTGAGCATTTTATTGATTTAACTCTACTATTTCTGAAAGGCAGCCAAAATTCCTTTATGTTTTTGAAGGACTTTGTTTTCTAAATATTATCCATGGACAGATAGAATACAGAAATCCAAGGTTGTTTATGCAGTTTTACTTATGTGCCGTATTTTGACCATCAGAGTGTATGAATTTTCTTTTGCAAGCAAACAAAATAAATCTAGTGTACAAGATGGCTGGGTTTAGAGTTCGTACATGGAAAAACTCCCCTTTCAAATCGGTGGGGTTCGTCTGAATAAGATCTGTGGGACTAAGCCCCTGGTAACCTCAAAGCAACTTCATTCAGCATGTAAAAATAAAGTTTTGAGGGCTCTGCTGTGGCTTTTATTGCCAGACCTTGGGCTAGCGTGAGGGGCAGGAGCAGGCTGCAGTGGTGCTCCCTCCTCCACTCAGCACTCCAGAAGACATTCTGACTGACTCAGACAAAACATATCTTGAAAAGGCAACTACATATCCTAGCAAGACCCAAGGCATCCTTTGAAAGGGTCCAGCATGCTGTCTCCCTGTGCTGCTGCTTCTCCACTGACCAGCACAGAAGAGGAATGGGCCAGGAGCCAGATTCATGCCTGTGTCTGTGATGAGGTTATAGCCAGGATAGAGGGAAAGCAGCTTGCACTTCCCTTAATCAGAGACTGACAGGGCCAATGCCCTCCCCCCGCCCCTCCCAGCATAGGCTAGGGCGTCCCTAAGTACTGTTGTAACTTACGTCCCTGCTACCATTACTCCTTTGGGCCATTGAACAGGATGCAGAATTGCTGGGGTGTAAAATACCCCAGTCACAACTCCTTCTGCCCATGTCCCCAGAATGCCCCCAGCATAGACCAGGCACCAGGAACCTCTGCCTAGCGAGTGCCAAGGGGCCACAACGTGAGAATAAATCTGTCTCTAGGAGTACAGAGACAGACTGTGCATGGGTGTGCAATGGACAGGAAGACTTCTTGAGTCCTGTCTTTGTATAACTGCTATACCTCTACCAGGTTGGCTATAACACTGAAATACTTTACTGTTTGAAGTTCATCTTTTTTGTTTGTTTGTTTGTTTGTTTGTTTGTTTTAAGGGGAGGGAAACACTATAGCTGACTGGCGGGCTTACTAGTTATTTTAATAAGAGTCTCTTTATTTAGCCTGCAGTGGCTCCTCAACATAGTAAATTTCTAGACTCTATTATGTCTCACAGAGTAAATCTATAAATGCCTGACACTAACTGAGAATGAAATTGTAAACCTAGTAATTTACACCAAGTGTTTAGATGTAACCTCCCTAAGTGAGCTGGACGGTGTTGCTTCACGAACACATTCTTTGTAAAGGAGAAACAAAACAATACCGAAGAGGAGGAATTAGAAACTAGCTAGATTAAAGAGCAGGCACTCAAAAAGCTTTGCAGTTGATGATAGCCTTATCTGTGATGTTGATTTGCTAGTACTCACAGGCATGACTTCAATCAACAATATCACAATGCACTTCATGCTTTGAGTGCCTTTCATCTGAGGATCTCAAAGCACTTTGTAGACATTAATTACGTCTCAACACTCCAATGAGGGAGATGGGTATACTGGTTAAGATTTCCATAGCAGTATGGGGAAGTCAAGACACATACCACCCCTTAATTGCATTGTGTGTCTAAGGGCCTATCTACGTTAGGAACATTTTTCAAATATTTGCACCAGTGTAACTGCAAGTTACCGGAATAAGCCATACAAGGGGAAGCTCTGGTTTGTGTCAATTTAGCTGTATGTGAGTCCCAATGTAGGTCTACATCAATGTAGTTTTGCCATTAGAGACTTACATTGGTGTCACTACATTGATGTATTTCTCCTGAAAACAGTCCCGAAACCCCTCGAAAAAGTACACCTATTTTACAGCTGGATAAAATAAGGCACAGAAAAATTAAATGACTTGTCTAAGTCACACGGCGAATCAACAGCAGAGCTGGAAACGGCCTGTACTAATGTTGATTCCCAGTCTCCTGATTCACATCGTAGACAGCACTACCTCCTTGGAATGTATCGAAGAAAGGCTTTCAGGTTTCCTTCACATTTTCAGAGCATTTTCAAATTTAGAAATTCCTCAAATTTTGAAAGAAGATGAAGCACCTCAGAACCTTTTGAACTTTTTACCTCAAAGTATTTTTAACTGAATTGCGGAGTGAGAAGAAACTGCAAAGACCAGCATTTCCAATCAATTTCAATTCATTATCAAATGTCAAAATGGAACAATTTAGGGCAATGATTTTTCCCCCATTCTGCTTGCATGGCACAACACAAACCACCACCTCTGTCCTCTGCCACTAATCAGCTATAAGAAACAGGTATATTAACATTAAACCTGGCCAGCTGTAATGCATTTGCTAAAGTAATTATATTTATTTTTACAGATTACATGTGCTTAGGTTTCACTTACTGCTGAACTAGAGAGTCAGAGGTTTCAGTTTTGCAGATAAAGCTCGGCACTGTTATAATCAAAGACAGAATCCAGTGCTTAAAGCTGCTAAAAACATACACGCATTTAAAGAATGTAATACTGTATTTAATCTAACAAAGCCCACTTATCATACACTACAGGATCTATATTTTTTTACTCTCCAGCTCAAGTACCCTATTTTTCTTTCTTTCATTTCTCATTACATTAGCAAAGCTTAGATAATTAGATAGCAATTGGCTTAATATTTAAAGCCTTGTGTTCCTTTAAGTGGGCCTTTTTAGATACACATATCTTTATCCACAACGAAGGGCTGAGTACTGGGGCCAGTGTCCAAGGTTCCTCAAGGAAGCTGGCACGGGTAACAGTGCAGCAGTGTCTTGAGTATTGGCCCAACAGCAAAATATTGTTTGATTAAATTTGAGCTTTGTTTTCCACTTTTCTCCAATGATCGTCTAAACTATACATTGGGCACTGCAGACAAATATTAATGCAGGCAGGGGTAAGGGCTTGTCTACACTTGAAATGCTATAATATAGACACTACCTATGCCAACAGGTGGGGTTCTCCCATCAGCATAGGTAACATCTCCCTGAGAGGTGATATCTAGCCAACAGAAGACTTCTTCTGTAGACCTAGCACTGTCTACGTTGGGGTGTGGGTCAACTTAACTACACTGCTCACAAGTGTGGATTTTTTGCACCTCTGAGCGACATAGTTAAGATGACAATTTTCTAGTGTAGACCAGACCTAAGAGTCAAAACCAGGCAGATGCTTCTTTGGTGAGACAAAAAGATGTAGTTCTATAGGGCAAAAAGAAGAACAGGAATACTTGTGGCACCTGTTCTTCTTTTTGCGGATACAGACTAACACGGCTGTTACTCTGAAACCTATTTCTATAGGGCTCATTGGAGAAAAGCGGAAAACAAAAAAACTGAATAAATACTGTTGTATATAACTGTCTGGTACAAACAGTTCTTTTAGGAAAGATAATAGCTAAGCATCTGATCCAAAGCCTGCTGAAGTCAATGAAAGTCTTTCTACTTTTCTTCAGTGTGCATTAAGTGTGTTCTTTGTTGGGTAATTCATATACTGCTGTGCGTTACATGGGAGATAACAACATTGGGAGATGGCTGCTCTCTGAAACTGCGAGATATGCATGATCAGCCAATGAGAATGTATTCTGCTGGTGTAATGCTTCACATTAGCTGTTTCATTGGCTGCATATGTTGTCACTGGATAACCTGCTGAGGAATTTTAGATCTGAAGTTCAGTAGAAGCTCAGAGAAGTTTCTGTCTACTACATGCAGTTCAGTTTAAGTTGTTATGAAAAAATCAGTTATTTTACTTTCTTTCTTGCTTCCGGACAATTAAGGCCAAGTTTTCCCACACCACATGTGAATACAACTACATTGATTTCAGTAAGGCTGAAATTGGCCTTTAATTGCTATGGTTTCAAACACAACATGCAGTAATACATTACAATGTATTTTTCAAACTGGCACTTGAATTAACTGTTTAGTGGTTTTGTATTCCAGCTCTACTATTAAACCAAACGTGGGTGTTTTATCAGTAAAGCTGAGTGAAGAGGAAAAAAAACAACAGAGGGTAAAACAACTTGGTCTTGTTTTGACTTGATGCTCCTCCATTTTCAGGAGGAGGTTTGCACATGGGAGCAATTGGTTCCATGGGAAAATTTCTAGAGGCTACTGCATTGCTGATCTTATAAAGGTGCTCCTTGTAGAAATGATTTGATGTATCTATTTAAATTAGCATAGTCTGGCTTTTCAAATTTGACTCATGGTCCCTGTAATGGAGCGGCACCATCTCTCACACGCATCCCCTTCTGGTCGGGTGTGTCTGACATCTTTCAGTTTATGGTGACCCCTGTCAGGGGTTTCCCAGGTGGTTTTTCAGTGGGTCAGCCCTCCGGCTGAGTTACACACACTGTGTGTAAATCAGAACAGACCCCTTCCGGTGTATACAGTCCGTAACTTGTCCCGGCCCTGGTATGCAACCATACCCCCAGGGCTTCCTCCCTAGAGACACTGTCTTCTTGCAGCCCTTCCTGAGTTCAGTCCTTACCACCAGCCAGCCAGGAGCTCCTTGTTAGCTCCACTGGTCCCTGATCACACTAAACTGTCGGTGGTTCTGATGCTTTTTCTGCCAGCCAGTAACCTAATCTTCTACCTTCCAGCTCCAAGCAGCAACTGACTGCTGCTGCTCTGTTCTGCGGCTCCTTTTACATGGCCCTGCTGGGCCCTGATTGGCTGCTCCAGCAGCCCCGCAACTACTCTAGGACACTTGGAGGACTTCTCTTCTGCTCCTCTCTAGGATGGGATGTGGCAGGATCCTGAGGCCTCCAGCAGGCCATCACCAACCATGACCCAACAAGCTTGCAACCTAAGCAAGATATGATATGGCACAGGAAAGTACTATTTGAGGCATAAGGTTTACAGAAAAAAATTGGGGTGGAGTGTTCATATTGTACTTGGCATACTGTGTTGATTCCCTAATGGTTATTTACTGAGTTAAGTAGATGGTAGTGGGTTAAGCGTGAGAGTGTGTGTCACTGTTGGAGAGATTGAGAGAAGTGGATTTTGAGAAGAGTAGGGCAGAAAATTCATCAGAGAGGAGAATTTTGCCCTAAAAGGGGGATGAAGGAAGCATAAAAGAAAGGTCTGAGAGCTCTCTCTCACACACACACATGTGCAATACAGATTATGGTTGTAGGTCTTTGCTACTCTTGAACTTCTTATTTACTTTCAGAGAAGAATAACTTATTTTTCCTAATAACCTGCTGATCGGTATCACAGTACAAGTACTCAAGAGGCTTCAGAAATGCAAGAAATTATTAGTAGCTGTCAGCTCATTGGGCAATTAAATCACTGACCAAGTAGACAGGGCAGATAAATAGTCTTTAAATATCACTTCAGTACAAAAATTTGGTTCCAGAAACAACAAAAAATTCCCATAACATGTAATTTAATGGACTCTCCTGGACTCCTCAACACCTAAGATCAGATTTGTCAAGAGTAAAGAGTATGGGAGTATCAACGAATCATCCTTTGTAAAATAAGGATTTTGTTATGTAATAACAATAACTTTGCATACCTTTCTCAAATCTCTTTACAAACAAGATGTCAATGTTACCCCATTTTGCAGACAAGGAAACCTAGACAGAAGTGACTTGCTCTGAATCACACAGTGAGTCAGTGGCAGAATTGTAATGGTTCTAAATAAACCCGGGATCTGAAGCATCTTGGGTGATTAGGCGTGCATGGAGAATCCTTCTTTAACAAGTAAGAGGTGAAGCCTGTTGCCCTATCTCAGTCAGTACTGGGAGAGTTTTGCCTGAGTAATGTTCCCTGCACCCACGTTAATGCAAGTTGCAGGATTGGGGCCTGAGTCAGGGCTGCAGAATTGAGCCTTATGTCTGTTCAGTTTTTTTTTTTTTTTTAATTATTCTATTACCATCTAAGGAGCTTAGGGCAGTTTGGCAAAACTTCATAGTTGCATCAGGAGCTTCTGTTTAGCATTAGACTTACATAGTCACATTTTTGTATGATGTGTCTTGTAGAGGGGGGGAGCAAAGGGCACACAAAATGCAATGTATGCAATGGCTGGGAACAAGAGTCCCTTCGTACTATCTATATAGATATTTGTGAGCCACTAATTACATTTTTTTAATTAAAGAAAAATTCATAAAGGTAATTTCTACTTGCAATCATCAGTGACTTCAACTAAGTGGAATTCTAAAATTACCATCTCTTCATCATCAGCTGGGTAACTACCATATTTTTTTATGAATACTGAATAGGTGCATTATACCCATATGCTTTTTCTGTAAGCCTGAGGGGGACAGGTCCCCTTTTATGCACACTAGAAGAAGTACAACACAAGTGGTGTGTGTTTGTTTAATAACACATATGTAAAAGTCAAGTAGTAATTTATACTGATTACATAATGAGACACTCCATCACTTTTCAAAATGGCCTTTCAGTCAAAGCCAGTCACACCTGTATAAATGCAAAGTCACATCTGGTTCATAAATCTGTTCTTTCTGGTACTCCAGAGAGATACCTTTATGCCGCATATGGAACAGGCTGGACCAGAGTTGTATGAAGAACATTAACTATTTCCACACGGTCTCCCTCCCTCTGACTTTGCCATGTTTCTGTTTGAAAGTTCAATCACTTCTTGTATATTAGCTTTCAGCTAAGGGGCCAGATTCAGACATGGCACTAATGGATGCAACTCCAGTGTCAGAGAGTTACAAACCCTTCCATCAGATCTTCATTTAACCCAGTCTCTTCATTTCTGCACCCAAGTACCATTCTTTCTTCCATTGCAACTGATCTTTGCACACTGCCACCTTTTCTATCTGATGCTGACTTTGCAGTTTCACTCTCTTCTCAGCAAATGAACAGCTTCTTTATAAAGCCACAAAAAGATAAGCCAAAAATTTCCTGAGTGTCTTTCATAATGGGCCTGATCTTCAGCTGCTGTAGATCAATATAGTTCCACTGATGTCAAGAAAGCTCTGTCAATTTATACTAGCTGAGGATCTGGCCCAATCGGGGGGAGGGGAGTGGGTATGTGAACTTCCATTAGTCAAAAGACAATTAAGGATGGATAAATTGGTTTGGATAAAGTATCGTAACACTCCACATCAACCTAGAACTTCACGTTTCTTCACCATAGAGATGGTGAGTTACCCAAAACCACAACATTGAGAGCTGGGCTTGTAACTCAGAAGCTAATGGCTCTGAGTTAGGGTGACCAGATGTCCCAATTTTATAGGGACAGTCCCAGTATTTGGGGCTTTTTTTAATATGAGCTCCTATTACCCTCTACCCCCGTGCCAATTTTTCACACTTGCTGTCTGGTAACCCTACTCTGAGTCCAAAAATGTTCAGACAGCTAACAAGGTCTTCTTGGGTCTTTTGCATATGAAAATCCTCATATGAGAAATGTCCAGCATAGTCAGATTATTCTGCACCTTATAATTATGGGTTCTCAATGTTTGTAAATGTTTTAAAAGCTCTTAAATTCTAGACATCATTCACTGATGGAAGCATTTACCTAGTACATGCTCTTTGGTCAATGTGATAGTTCTACCAAACTAAAACTAATGGGAGGCATTCTGGTGATTTAAAAAGTAAACAAACACCAAATCTGAGAATGTGAGGGTTGGGATGAAAACATGATTTAGAGCTGCCTGCATAGGGCCAGAAATCAGGATTTATGGGTTCTGTTCCTGGGTCTTTCATTGACTGTGTTTGACCTTAGCAGAGACACGAACTCTCTCTCAGTGTCTGGATTGTGTATGATATTTAACTACTTTATACAGGTAATGGGTGTATCAAGTAATATTTCTAAAGTGTTCCAAGATTGGTGCTCTCTACTAGGGTGAAGACAACATTGAAATAGAAGGGATATGGTAAATCAGGATTAAATGCCCTGAGATAATCATGCACTGTGCTTGAATTGAGGCTCACCTACTACACCTTCCCTTGCTTGAGCACTTAATTCACTCAAGAGGAAGCTCCAGCGGGACTGAATGTCTCAGACGATTTGTAACAAGACACAAAGCCTTTCACCTTTAGGTGAATTTAGTGGAGTTCAGCAGTGAACAGAAATCATTGCCACCTGATGACTCTTTCATGCCCCATGTGAAATGAATTGGTGATCTCCGTCCCATTTGTGAGTGGACAAATGTCTGTATCTCAGAATGGACCATCATAACTAGTATTAATTGGCACAATGTATAGGGCAGGGAATTTAGCTCTCACCATATTTTTTCCATGGATAATTAGCAAATTTCACATGACAGAGCTACAGGTGCCACCTTTCTGTAGCAATTTCTGTCTAGAGATTTAAAAAGTAACAGATGTTCCCTCCCCAGCAACATAGTGTTGTATCAATCCACAGGACAGATATCAAATTCTGTATATCAAAGGCATATCACATGGTGATAGGGACAAAATGTTAAACTTGTGCTGCAAAAAGAATTTCAAGAGACAACGAAAAAGAAGTTGAATATTCTCTTCCCTATTTTTCTAGATGAAGTTCTAATAGCTGCAAGAAATACAAAGAGATTGTTTAAACCAGTATATCAAATATGATAATTCTTGGTTTGCACACTTATAGGACTTGTACTATCCTGTAAAGAGAGAATTTCAAACCAAGCCCATGCTGTCCCCTATTTGTACAACTGGGGAGGGTTTCCATTCTGTGCCGTCTCTTTCTCTTTATTTCTGGTTTCTGTATCATGCTTAACTATTATTTGCTCCCTTCCGAGTGCTCTAATAAAAGCCAAAGGTGACTACTGCATAATCTCAGTCTCTTAGGGCATGTCTTCACTAGCAACGTTAAAGCGCTGCTGTGGCAACGCTTTAACATGGCTGTGTAGCTATAAAAAAACCTACCTTCACAACAGGAGTAGCTGCCAGCTACACTGGCACTTTACAGCACTGAAACTTGCAGCGCTCAGGAGGGTGTTTTTTTCACACCCCTGAGCGAGGAAGTTGCAGCGCTGTAAAGAGGCAGTGTAGACAAGGCCTCAGATTCTTTCTGCTACTGTTAGTGTATATAGAATAGAAAAGAGTAGCACATCACCTAACAAAATAATGATTATTAAGAATACTAAGCACCTGTAAACTTCAGTTTCAAAGCTCTGTACAAATTAAGTACTGTATCTGAAACCAAGTGTTTAACTTTACACCTTTGAGCAGTCCTGTTGAAATCAGTGGAGCTATAGCAATTAATATTGCGATCAGTAAAAAGGGCAATGCACCTACTCAGGCCAATGATGCATAAAGAAGATTTTAGTCCTTACTGTGGAGTACCTGAAATAGGTTGCTTTTTAGAAATAGGATACATATCTCAATGAGCCATTGGTCTGTTCCAGTACTGCAATTCCTGAGTGTAGTAAATTCAGAAATTGATAGTGCTGAAGTATTTGATTGATTGAAAACTTCAAAAGATTTTCACTAAGAAAGATATATAATTTGGTTCTGTGTCTATACAGCACCTGGCACAATGGGGGTGTGGGTCTATGACTAGCGCTACCCAAATATAAATAATAAATAACATTAATAATAGTGGACAGAGCACATTGTGACGGGTTGCCCCCCTTAGGATGCCACCTGATGTGCTGAGATACCACTGAGCCTGCCCGTTATGCCAGCCTGGGCACCCTTTTTACCTGTCTTGCTGAGCCAGGCTATTAAGCCTCCTCCAGCACACACACACAGGCAGGGCCACACCCAACTGCAGAATGATACAGACACTGAGATCAGTTCTGGGAAGACTCAGCTTAAGGGACTTGCCCCAGCACTCAGGTGTCCACCTCCCTTGGAGTGCAGACCAAAGGTATATTATGAAATCCGCCTCCTCCCTCAATGTGGAGGAAGGTATGCACAGGCTCTTCCCTCCGCCCCAATTATGAATTGTACAAACGGGGTTATATAATAAACAAGAAATAAGTTTATTAACTACAAAAGGTGTATTTTAAGTGAATATAAGAGATAACAGACAGAACAAAGCAGATTACCGAACAAATAAAACAAAATACGCAAACTACGCTTGTTTCACTAAAAAAATTGTTAACAAATAGTAATTTCTCACCCTAGATATTGTTGCAGGCAGCTTACAGAAAGTATTGAAAGGCAGATACCGGAGGTCTCAAGCTGGAGACCAGTGTATTATTACTCACAAGCTAGATGCCCTTCCAGCTTGGGTTCAACCCTTCTCCCCTCAGTTCAGTTCTTGCTTCCAGGTGTTTTTCAGTGTCTCTTTGGGTGAGGAGGCAGAGGAGAGACACAATGATGTCACTCCCCTGCCTTATATAGCTCTTGTGTATGGCGGGAACCCTTTGTCTCCCAGTGGAAGAACACTGGTATTCCAAGGGGTGGGTCCAGTACCAGGTGACTCAGACCCATGTCTCTGCAGGGCTGTGGCAGCTATTGCTCATAGGCTGTCTGGAGTGTCCACAGGAAGACTAAGCTCTTTCACAGTCCATTGTCTCTGCTAATGGGCCATTAGCCCTGTCTGGCTTTTCCACTGTTGTACCTGAAGGGCTGGTTGGGGGTGACACCCAAAGTAACACATTTGAAATACAGATACATAGTCAATATTCCTAACTTCAGATACAGAAATGATACCGGCATACAAATTGGATAATCACATTCAGTAAGTCATAACTTTTCCAATTATATCTTACATGAGCCATCTTGCATAAAGTATATCTCAGTTATGTTATATCCATATCATAAGCATATTTTCATAAAGAATATGGAGTGAAACGTCACACACATAACAGAGTGTCAGGAATTCTAAAAGCATGTCTGTTGCTGATGTGTTCTTTGGTCTTGATCAATTCACTTTACATATGGGGAAACACACAGCTAGAAAAGTGGTAATAATGACCCAACTATCTAGTTTACCTACCTACCTTAGTTTTATACTGATGCTAATCACCGTAATATAAGCTTCTTCCATGTTAAAAAAAAAAATCAATCACAAAAGTGAAGTACCTCATGGACTTCATGGAGTCTCTGGTATTTCTCCCTTTTGGGGGTAAAAACTGTTTTTACATCACTTTAAGTACCCAATGTGCTACATATTCTTGCACAATCCTAAAGAACGATTTGACTGGAAAAATAACTAGTATTTAGTCAAATGTTTGCTTTGATTTTTGCCAAGTAAAACGACTGCACATAAGGAGATTTATGCTGTATTTTTGGCTGATTTGGATAAATGTTAATCAACAACTGAAAAGCACAAAAAAGAGTTCTCTGGATGTTTGAATGTGACACAATTGCAATTCTAATATGGAGGAGACCCATGTTGGCATCAGAGATAGCACTCTGCCTGGGACCTTGCAGGGAAAGTCTCCACTGGCTTAAAGGAGCTACTCCAGATTTACACAAGTGTAACTGAAAGCAGAATTTGGCCCTTATTCTCAGGTTCTCTCATTTATTTATTGCTATGTATTGACATGCCTGAGTTTAAAAAAAAAGTCCTTGAATTAACTCTCCCAGGAAGTCTCACAGGGACTCTGGGCCTGATTCTGATCTCACTTTCATCCATGTAAATCAAAAGTAATGACATTGAAGTCAGTGAGGTAACACTAGTATTAAACCAGTGTGAGATCACATCAGATCTGTGCCCTTAAATGAAATGACCACTATTAGCTTATCTCCAAGTTTCCATTCATTAGGATTTCTGTACTGAATTTGCACAAGCAATATCCACAGACCAAGAAATACATTTGAAAGTGATAGCTATTTTCTCCTGCTGAAAACTAGAGAATGCAGCAAGCTATCCCAATTCTCATCCAAAAAACTACAGCTTTTGTATTTTGTTAACAGAAGTGTTTATGGACAAAACACGTGTTAATATACCATAGTAACCATCCGGCACTGGCTGGGGAGAATGAACGAGATGATCTAATGTCTTTCCCTTGTCTATTTTTTATGGCCTCAACCTTTGGTGTTCAAGTCTAAATCATGGAAAAGCACTGAACACACAGAGCTAAGTTCTGCTCTCAATTATAGGAGCATCTCACTGAAAGTCAGCGAAGTCCCTATTTAGGGTCACACTGATTGCCAAACTTTTGGCTATATCGTACAACTGTATTTCGTGGCGTAAATCAGACAGACAATATGTCACCAAGCTCAGTCTGTTCCGTACAAGGAACGCACATTTCCCACACATTTAATACATTCCCCTCATTTTTTACTAAACATGGACAGACGACTTATCTGATGTGCTGACATAGAAGACAAACAAATATGGAGTTGTCCCCTCCCCCCATTTTAACTATTTGATAGCTACATGTTGCTTCTAAAAACTGGCTTCACATCCATCCAAGATGCAGTGAATGAAAAAAAAAATCATTATTCGTCATGGAGGATTTGTGGATTTGTTGGGACAGACACTTAAGGAATGGCACTCTCAACATTTTTGGTTTGGTAGGTAGTGCACTAAACTTTAGCCTCTTTGGGAGGAGGCCCGATTACAAATTTTGAGTTAGGTCACAAGTGAAAAAAATACACTAGTTGGTGTGATCCTAAAACTTCTGTTTGTGCAAATCAAAACAACCTCACTGCAAAATGTGACGTAGTTGGCAACCACTACTAAGAGACCCACACATCAACAGGAGGGGACTCACCAGGCTAAGGACTTAGGCACAGTGGCCAAGGTATGCAATAGAAGCACCAGAGTACCAGGTTCAAGCTTTCATGGGCACTACATTCACCTACAAATTCCAGTTGTTGGGTTTTTTCAAATGAACTCCCTCTAAAACATGCACCATATACATTTCCTTTAATAGTCTCACCTCCTACATTTGAGCCTTGAAAGACTGAAAAGCATATGGATGAAATAAACATTTGCAATCAAGCATTAATACCTGCTGTACCCTGATATATTTGTTATTGAAGGGCTTTTCCAGTGTCTCAGGGAGCCACTTAATAATAATAAGGTCAGATTTTCCCCCAGTAATTCAGTTCCTGTTTGGAGAAAACACTATGAGAAGACCAGATATTCTGTTGTTTTGGTTTTATAAGTGGCTCCCTGATGCATTTGAAACACCCTGAAAAACAATTTGGTATTAGTATATGTATTATTATTAATTTGATACTTGACAGTGGCAATTTTTGACTTTATTAATGTTCTTATGGAACCCCAGTCGACAATACTAGGAATGGCTTCAGCTTCACACTAGGAATGATCAAATGATGCCTCCTCAGTAGTTCTGAAAAAACTGATTTACAAGAAACACTTAATTTACAATCTAAAAGCAACCCCTCCACACCATCCCCTTGACTTAACAAATCTAGACTTTCGAAAGAGCTGTGAAAGTCAACTTCCTTTCAAAAAACCTTCCCACCGCAGGTTAGCTATTTGAAACTTTATAAATAGCTGAATAGGTTACTGAACAACAATGGTTATTTTCCATAACCTGTAAACAGAAGTGGCACCGTATCTCAGAGAGAAATTCTCTGGCTCTGAGAAACCATACTATGCCTAGGTTGCTGGTTCATATCCAACCCAGATTGGTAATGACAAAGGTGTTACCATTGGATGGCAGGCAGCCCATGTGAACTGAGTCTCTAACCAGTTCCCAGTAGACAAATATCCATATTGAAAAGCCAATTGCCATAACTGATATGCTTGGTGGAACTCATAGCGAGGCCCAGAGATGTTTGAGCATGGAGACTGAACTACTCTCTCTCACTTAGTTGTGATCCCTTCATGGAAGGATTGACAGCACTTTGGAGGGGCAGTGATGGAAACATGTAATATTGTTACCTGTACTGTGCCTATTCTGTGACTAAAAAGAATATAGGAGGCCAGATTCTGATTTCAGCTATGCCACTTTAAGTTCTCAGAACTCATAGGAGTGACTGGGCTCAATACAGGAGTAACCAGATGAAATTCAGTGGCCTCCGTTATACAGGAGGTCAGACCAGATGATCTACTGGGTCTTCCAGCCTTAAACTTTATCAGTCATTGGATTCCTATCAATGTCACCGAGATCAGAAACTGGTCCTGGGTCTCCAAATCTATCAACATGGCACAGGTAATTCTATTTCTAATTTATTTTAAACACCCTGAGAATTCTGACAGGGAGCAGATCCTGTATAAAATTTCATTGCTGCAGCAACCTTCCTATCTTTCTCCCCGTGAAACACACATGCAATTGTGTAGCGGTTTTGTTATTTTCTGTCTCAGGACTTTGATGGCCAAAAAATCCCACACACCCATAAAGAAAATAAATGACAGGGGCAAAAAGTAAACGCACATCTATTCAGATGACTCAATGTATTAACCTATCTGTGCATTATTTTACTATGGGCATTTGGGGGTGGGTGAGGGTATTTTCCTGTAGGCTCTGGAGCACCAAATGAACTATTCCACAGCCTCTATTAAACCATTAGGCAGAGAGTTTTGATCCTTTTCTGCCCCCAAAGCCCTCTCTCTGTTTCTACAGAGACAACACACACAAGGGGTGAGACCTGCCTCTCTCCCCACACAAGACTCTCCACAGCCTCTCCCCCTCTGTAAACTGCATTTAGCATTTTACTGCATCTCTATCCATGGATGAAAGTCGGATTTCATCCATTGTGCCAGAACTTCAGCCACTGCAAATCCACACAGTTCCACTGACTTCAATGGATCTATGCTGATTCAGACCAGCTAAAGATGTGGTCTATGGTATTTTAAACCTGCACTATATACAACCACTTATATCTCAGGGATCTAAATACAAGAACAAAACCAGTAACCGAGTTTTAATGCACCTTTAGTAGAGGAAGTTGCAAACACTACTATTCTGCTGCTTTTCCCTTTTTACTCTGATAAGCCATAACTCCCAATGGGTTATCCCTTGTTCGTATAGGGTGTCCAGTGAGCAAGCCATTTACTACTGCAGTTAAAGTGAATGAAGCTCAGACCTTTCCATATATGGAAGTACCTTTTAAACACTGAGGAACGAATGAGCAATGGAATTTTACTTGGCTTTTGATTTTGCAATGCCCTATCTTATATGAAATATTGTTTTCTGATGAATGGTTGTTATTGAATGTGGGAATAATTTTGACCTGAGTTTTTGCAGCCCCATAATGTACATGAAACAGAGAGAGTGGGCCAGATTCTGAACTCAATTATCCCTTCATAAATTGCACTGAAGTTAGAGTTACTCCAGATTTACACCAGGATCATTTAGATCAGAATCAGGCCCAGGATACAGATCATTCACTGGCAATGGCGTTTCACCAGTGTAAAATTGGTGAAAGTTAAGGTCAGAATCTGGCCAAAAGATGTCCAAGTTAAAACCTGGACCAAATTTTGTTCTCATTTAACCAAACATCAGATTTACGCCAGTGTAATTAACAGCAGAATTTGGATAACTGATGTTTTAAGTTTAAAAAAGGATTTGAATTAGGCTTCTTTTATCTGTGTACTGTATATCAGCCACAAAAATGCATGGCAATATTTCAACTGGATCACTAACACTCATTCATATTTATAGCAATTAAAATGACATACTTCAAACAAAACTGGATTTTAAAGGCTGAAGTTGCAAAGCAACAGCTGTAGCTTATCAGACATCTGAATGGAACCCATCATTTTCATAGCAGGGGTATAGCTATGTATCTAGAGTTAAATTCTGCTCTCAGAGGCGCACAAAGAATCTAAACTCTGCTATCCCCACATAGCTGCAGCTCCTTTCTCTCTACCCACAGGCAATATGAAGGCAGAATATCAGGGTGCTGAAGCTGTGTGTGGATCCAAGAGAAGAATTTTGCCATGTGCCATTAGACATCTTGTGATATCAGCAGTGGATGGGAGAAGCTATTCAGAAAAAATAACAGCTGACCAGAATCTTCCCCCATATCTCAATACTATCTCGACCAGATCCCTTTTCAAGGTTTGCAAAAAAGTTCCACAAACCATTTTCCCAAACCTCTGCCTGTTGTAACTGGGTTAGAACAAGATGCCAAATTCAGCCTGAGTGCAAACGAGCACAATTGCTTTTTAAATCAATGGGGTTTCATAACAGAGCAGAGGAGGGGAAGGGAGGGTGTCACTAGCTCATTGTGGAGTTGGGGCAGGGGTGGGGAGGAAGGGAGTAAAGAGGAATCTCTTAGCTCTTGCTAATCCCAGGGGATTGAAAAGAAATTGTTCCTGCTGCTGCTGCTGCTGCTCTTAATAGAAATGAATATATGGACTTGCCAAGGAACTCCACCAGCTGTTAGCATCCCCTGAAACTTCAAGGCGTAATGAGATGTCCTGCCATTGCTTATGAGATGAAAAGAAAGGAATATTTTGACCACCGTGACTTTTTGGGGAGGGAACCATTTCACTGTAGCAGTGTTCCACGGTACTCAGCCATTCCCTATCTGAAGCAAAGAAATAGGAAGAGTAGTAACGTGCTCTACAGCATCGGCATTTACATAAGGAGAATGCCAACATCAGAGCACTGCAAATAAGAAACAAACAGATCACAATGTCCTTACTTGGGTAAAAATTCCCTTTGAAGGCAATGGGAGTCTGGCCTGTGTAAGGGCTGCAGGACTGAACCTTGAAATTTAAAGGAACACAGCAACTGCCACTCAGGATCAGACCAGTGGTCCATCTAGTCCAGACAGTGGCTACAACCAGCTGCTTCAGAGGAAGGTGCAAAGAAACCCTGCGATAGGTAGTTCTAGAATGACCCACAGGGAAAGTTTCCTCCTAGACCCATTAGTTAAAGAACTGTCATATTTCCAGTATCCCTCATTAATCCCATGAGAATCATATAAATAGTGAATCCTATAATTTTCCCAATTTACAGCATTGGCCCAAATTATCTAACATTAAAACGTTTGCTTCATCATCTTTAATCTGCTTTCCTTTCCTTTGAATATCCAGTTTCTTGAAGTGGGGGTTTAGGGGAGCGGGGGGTGTGTGTGTGTGTGTGTCTAAAACCAAGTTGTCTTGCTACATTTAACAATATTCCCAACATTTTTTATTTATTAGGCTGTAAAAATATCCCCTGGAATAGATCCAAGTAGAGTATTTAGGGTAAAACATTACATTCTCCACAAATATATTTATAAAAAGGAGCTAAATTCCCATATGGGGTTTTTTTTTCTATTTAAGGATATTAACCAGAAGGTGGTGTGTGAACGGGAGCGTTCCTTTTTGCTTCAAACCCTCTGCAACACGTCTTGAGGAAAACTCTATTTGTATTCTGTAGACGTAAGGTGTGGAAATATGTAACGAAGTTTCCACTCAGTGAAATCTTTTCCAAGTAGGGTATTTACCCATTGTAGCCTGCCCTAGCTACTGTGGTTCTGATCTCAAATGCTCCCATCATATGTGCAATGACAAACAGATACATGTTCAGAAGTTATTTGTCTCCCAAGCATTTAGACCATCTCTGCAATGATATTAAAAAAGGGTCTTTTCTCTCAGCCCATATTTTCAGAACATGCGTTTACCATGACAACTGTAAATAAGCATTTATGCTTGCACATGCAGATGCAGTAACTGTGCAAACTCCATGTACCTGTGTAATTCTAAAGCCTATGCCACTGACTCTAGTTGAAGTTCCAGCGAACCATTTTCAACTGGTTATTATTGGTTCTGCTTTGTTTTGGAACAAAATTACTCTGTTAGCCCACTGCTTCCTCCAGAAGCAGCCCAAACAGACTAACTGAAGTTCTAATCTAATGGAGTCCACTGGACTTTCCATTAAGCAGAGTGTATAGCATACAAAAGCCAGTAGGAGAACACTTCAATCTCCCTGGACATTCTATAACAGATTTAAAAGTAACTATTCTTGAACAAAAAAACTTCAGAAACAGACTTTATAGAGAAACGGCAGAACTAAAATTCATTTGCAGATTTAACACCATTAATTTGGGCTTGAATAGGAACTGGGAGTGGCTGGCTCATTACAAAAGCAGCTTTGCCTCTCCTGGAATTGACACTTCCTCATCTATTATTGGGAGTGGACTACATCCACCCTGATCGAATTGGCCCAGTCAACACTGATTCTCCACTTGTGAGGTAACTCCCTTCTCTTCATGTGTCAGTATATAATGCCTGCATCTGTAATTTTCACCCCATGCATCTGAAGAAGTGAGGTCTTTTACCCACGAAAGCTTATGCCCAAATAAATCTGTTAGTCTTTAAGGTGCCACCGGACTCCTTGTTGTTGGCATAGCATATAGTGTCTAAAAGACTCTCTCAAAAATAGGTATTACCAGCACCGCTTTGGACTTCCATTCTACGACCTCAAAGCGTGTTACAAAATAGGAATGAATTAAGCCTTAATAAGCTTAATTTACCCAGTTCATAGGGGAAGGATTTCTTTAACAGATATGGAAACTGAGGCAGAAAGCTGAACTAATTTGCAAGAAGGCTATAGCAGACCCTGGAACAGAACCCAGATCTCCTGATTGTTACTCTGACATTTTAAGAACATGACTACCAGTCCACTCAATAATTAAAAACGGTTTCCCTAACTCTGTCCAGTCAAATACACTGGGGAGAAAAGATGGTAGAGAAAAAATTAGAATTCTACCTAGTGCTCCACCACGACTGCTACTGTTTATATACCATTCTCATTGGCAGAGGTAAAAGTAAGCCGGTCCGGTCCGGTACGTCATACCGGCAAGAGCCAGTATGCCGTGCCAGACTGGACCGGCTTCCACAGTGGTGATTTAAAGGGCCCAGGGCTCCAGCCACTGCAGGGAGCCCCAGGCCCTTTAAATCGCCGCCGGGGCTCCGGCAGCCGGGCTCGGGGAAGGATTTAAAGGGCCCAGAGCTCTGCGGTGGCCGAAGCCCTGGGCCCTTTAATTCGCCTCTGAGCCCTGGGGCTCCCAGCCGCCTCTGCAGCTGGTAGCTCCAGGGTGATATAAAGGCCCTGGGGCTCCCAGCCACAGCCGGAGCCCCAAGGCCTTTAAATCTTGAAAGGCCCCGCCTCTTCTGATTGAGGCCACGCCCCCGCTCAGGACTCCTGAGTACAAGTCCTTTAAGTTACTTTCACCCCTGCTCATTGGCAACACAAGCTGAGAGATGAAAGACTGAATGGGCCTGGAGATGGATCTCATCACACATTCCCTTACGGATGGGTTGAGATGCTTTGGAAGAGAAGTGCTGTTGGGTCTGCGTTGCTACTGCTTTGCCAGTCCTGCCGATAAACTTTAGCTGCAAGGGCTGTCAATCCACCCACAGTCACCAGTACCAGATTCACTCCCAAAAAACATTTGTTAAAAGACAAAAGAATTTTTTAGTGAGGGTCAAAATTATGATAATCATATCGGTTATACATATATATTCAGTTTACTATCTAAATAAGTTATGTACCCTAGTCTTCTGGATTTATCAAGTCATATTTTGGGACCAGTAGGAGGTATACAAATTTTTTTTAAGTCTAAATGTTTCCAAACAAAATATCTCAAATCTTCCCTTCCACTTGATATTGATTAGCTAATTTATACATAAGCTTCAGAAGAAAGCTGAAAATAAAGAATTACATAGTTCAACAGTCATGTGACCTCAGTGACCTCAATGTTTCATCCACAAAGGTCAAATCTAATCTGATCTTCAAATGCCTTTGAGTCAAATTTCAGCTTCAGTTAAATCTTTCTCTGACCATTTTCTTTGAGGCCAGCAATGGCTATAATTACATACATGCACTCACACAGTATATGACATTATATGTACAAGCCACAGATGCTAAAATGCAGCTATACCCAATAACCACACAGTCAGTTGTGAAAGAAAATTTCCTTCTAAAATAGCCAAAAGCTCAGTATCAATCTAAGCAAACCTATCTGTATGTGCGCACACAAATCCGTATGTATATCTGATGAAGGGAATTTTAGTAAGGAAACAACTATTTTGTTATGAGAGTTTCCATTAAGTTATTATAAAGAATAGGCATTTTTTTAAAGGATGGAACCTACTTTGACTAGTAGCATGGCATTAGCTAACATTCTACTAACATTCTTTAAAATAGCCATCCTGCCTGCCTCAGGTTTTGCTCATCTGGGGTCCAATTCTGCAATCCCTCGATACATGAAATTCCCCTCGTAGACAATGGAAGATTTGTAGGATTTGACCCAGAAAACAATCGTAACTTTGGGGGTATTCCCCCACACACAAACACACACACACCCTTTCTCTGGTTCCCATGGGATTTGATGTAGGTACTGAAGATTGACAGCTAATACTGTATTCTCAGCCTCTTGCTCTCTTTCTTAGAATCTGTCTACACTGGAGCTGAAGGGATAATTTCCTTGTTAGGTAGACATACCCTAGCTAGCTCTAATCAAGACAGTGTGCTAAAAACAGAAGTACGGCCACAGCAGCAGAAGTGGTGAGCGGGGCTACAATCTCATCTGAAACCCTAAGTATGTACTTGGGGCAGCTAGCCAGTCCCGCTGCTCATGCCCCCACAGCTATGCTTCTATTGGTAACCCGCTAGTGCAGGTTTGTCTACCTGAGCTGGAAGTCACACCTCAATCTCTAGTGTAGACATACCCTTATATACACACACTTTTCTTTCACCTCTTTGTTCTTGCATAGTAACTAAATACAGTGGGTCAAATCCTCAGGTGATGTAAATCAGCATAGTTCCATTGACTTTAATGGACCTACATCAATTTACACCAGGTGAAGACCTGACTCAATATGAATTATGGCCCATGTAACCACAAAAAATGTCAAATGTAAACTACAGAAAAAGAAGAAGTGTTTATACAGTCCTGGAATACTGAAATTCCATTTGTTCTATAGGAAAGAAATCCCGCAGGAACTCAGTGTTATACAATGGAATTTACCCTGTTGTGCAACCCATCTCCTGCAGGATAAGAGGAATTTTAAGGCCCTAGGACAGTAGGGTCCTATTGTTATACAGTTTGCTATAGTAGAAAAGAGGAGAAAATACGCCACACACTATGCAAAACAGTACAAACTATGCCACCTCGTGTGCCCAGTGCCCTGTTCTGACAATGCTCATGTGCACAGAGCCTGTAGATTGTTAGAAAGGTGAGCAGATGGGGGGAGTGCTGGCAAAGAAAAATGTTTGTTTCTCTCCCAGCTATACAATCCACTTTAAAAAAAAAAACTACCAGAAATAACAAGAGCACGTTTTAGAGCATATCCAGTTAGTTAGATCTTTTGCAGTGTACTTTGATGCCTGTTGGTCTACTCATTGCACCAGCGGTCAGGAGGAAATGCAGGACAGCAGTATCATGTAAGGCTAGCCATGGCTGTTAAGCAGTGCTGTGCACGGATGCACTCCATACCTACTCATGCACCAGAGTTTGATTACAGTACAGTGGATGCAGCACCTCCAGTTGTGTATGGGGAGAGGTGGAGGCAATGCTAGAGGGGCTTCTGCTACAGCAGTGTTTCTCAACCTTTTTTACCCAGGGACCCCTAAACTTAAATAGACAAACCTGTAGAACCCCAACCACAGGCGATGCATGAGGGGACATGAGGGGTCACATGCCCCCCAGATTTCTGCCTTCCACTTGGCCCTGCTCCCTGAAGTGCAGAGCAGAGCAATGATATGTATCCTTGGCTAGCTGCTGCCTGCTCACTAAATCAATGGCTGTGAGGCAACCCCTTTTTGTAGCGGGGGAGATCTCTCTTTTGCAGTGACGCTGCGATTTTTGGTTTACCCCATCCCCCACATCCTGGCCAACCCAGACAAGCTTGGTGGCCTGCTGAGGTAAGTCAGGGGATGGAGGTGGCACTCCCTCCCTGAGCCCCGCTGCTTGGGGCTGAAGCCCAGTTTATTTTGGCAGACCCCTGAAACCTGCTCATAGCCTCCCAGGCGGGGGGAGGGGGCCACAGCCCCCCGGTTGGGAACCAGTATGCTACAGCAACCTGTTCAGACAATGTAACTGGCACCCATGTCTCGATGCCACGAAGACCATTGTCCCTGCTAGCAGTCCGCAAAAAAGAAGAATGCCAGTGCTATTGCCCTATCGTGTCCTGCTCCTAGCTCTTAGAGTCATTGGTCCCATCGCTATTCAATAAGGAGAGTTCATTCCATCACTGCCACTGTGTCCTCTCTCATGTCATCTCTATACACAGATGCCCTTTAACCACCCCCAAAGCAGTAAACTTCATTGAATTCACAATACTGCCCTCCACACTTTGTACTGATATGAAACACGGCTGGCAAACACACCTATTGCAGCCTCCACACATGACCCAGTGAATGAGGAATTGAGGAACACAGAGACCCCCATTGTAGTGCATCTTTTCCCCTCTGCATCACCTCTCATGGAAGGGAACTGACCCATCTGCACCGTAAAATTCAAAATATTTCATAATGATACTGAGTGCAAAATATTGAGTTTTCCATTCCTTTATGCTATTCAGTGTTGAAAGATAGTGCTGCAGTAGTATTAAGTAGCAACTGCAGGAAATGCTTTATCTTCTCAATATACTTTTACATTGCTCATTGTCAAAGTGTATTTAGATGTGGCAAGCCGTTACATCTACTTTCCTTGAGTCTGATCGTGTATGTGTTAAGGAATGTACTGATTTCACCCAAGACTAATCATGTGAATATGGGCTGCAAGATTGGGTTGGGTCCCTTGTCATTTCATGGTGCAACAATGAGAAGTTTTCAGGAAATACAAATGACTTCAATTTGCCTTCTGTTCTCAAACAACCTGTCCAATATTTCTCCCAGTACCATCATGACAACCAAATACCAAACATTACAGTTACATGTATAGATTTTATTGAATATGATCATCCTTCTTAAACAGTCATCTGAAGACAGACAGACAGACCCATAAGCTTCCCCAAATATACTGATAACAACTCTGCTCCCCCTTTTTCAGAAAGCCACTTCCATTAACAAATGATTTTTTTGTCAGTCCCTTGAATGACCATTGGTTTTGAAGAAAGCAATTTCAGGATCTCCTGATATCTCCCAATTCCAAATGCAAAATATTGCAACAAACAAACATTGTACAGGCCCACATACATACACATACCCCCCAACCTGTAAATATAATTAGAAAAAGAAAGGGTGCTGATCTCAGACTTATTTAATGCTTAGCTGTACTAGCAAATTCATTTCGAATATGGTATATGAAAGATACTACAAAAGAAATTCTCCCCCCATAGTTTGTTTCTTCCAGATGTTTCCAAGGGAAAAAACATGTCATTTTCATAGACTATTCTCCAACAAATCTTTTAGTGCGTGTGGCGGGGGGGGAAGGGGGGAGAATGCGGGGGGAGAGAGAAACCTTCCTGAAAACATGAAGTGCTCAGAAGAAGCCACATGCTGTAGAAAAGTTATTTAAAAAAATTATGTTGTGCATCCTTGCCACAAATAAATGAAACAGGACATGGGAGAATAATCACCTTTGACATAGCTGTGGGTTTGGTCAGGATTTATCAGGTCTTCCTCCCATCCGCCCCCCTATCATTCTACTGCTAATCTTGCTCCTCTCTATCTTTGTGCCCCCATCATTCCTTCCTATGAGGAATTCCATGCTACACAAAATGTCACTACTATCAGCTATCAGGCTTGCACAACACAACTGTACGAGCATGTCAAAAGTAGCTTGAAATGAAAGTCTGCTTCCTCTCTTTCTGGAATAGCAGTCACACACACACACACACACACACACAGCTCCAGTCCCACCCATGAACAGTTTGGGTCTCCCCCCACCACCCTTTCTTTTCACAGGAAAGGCTGCTTCATAAGAAACATTCTGGAAATATGCTGCTGTGCATGTTAAATCTGAAAACAAAAACGGATGCAGTCTATTGTCAACAATACTTTTCTGAAAGACAGCCATAATAGACATCTGTTTTAGCAAATATCAAATCAGTGACAATGTTTTCCCTGCCTGCTCTGCCTTCAGATTTTTGCTACTTTAATAGCCTGGCTCTTAGGTTGCAAAATGAAAAGCAAGTGAGTCTGTTAACCTGCAAAATCTTATTTCAATCACTCCTTTAAATGCACTTTAAAATAAAACATGAATAGGCTTTTGTTTCATGGGCTAGCGTCCCCAAGAATACCACTGCCTGGTACCGTTAATGCTGGCCCAAATGCGTTTCTGCCTCCCTCCAAACAAACAATGGGCTATCCTGCACATGAGAAGTCTTTCTGTTCTGCACTCACTACGCAAAGCATGCATCTCTGTGAAGAACAAAATATGAAATCTTCTCTCACTAACAGTGGTTCACAATGAACATCTGCCAAGGGGAAAAGCTGCAGGCACTTTTAGTATATTTCCACAGCTCTGTTACATTTAACATGCACTGTGGATAGACATTAAACAGCAAATGCAGTCAAATCAGATCATTGGGGTGGGGGAAAGAGTATCTTAATCCCTTACCTCTGCAGCTGAAAAGTTTTCAACTAGTAGGAAGGAAACGAATAACTGGCTGTTTAGGCAGGAGCACAGCAAGAAAGGTACACCAGCAGCCTAACACACAGCCCTATTCAATACAACTTACAGACTTTCCTTGGCCCCTCCCAAAAGTCAAAGCTAAGTGACTACATATCCCTTATGTTTACAATTGGCAGCCAGTGGTATGCATTGTTCTCAATTTATTCTAATAAGCAGCCAATGACTAGGCTTGAGCCAAGGTGGGTCCAGCCTGCCTGCAGAGATGCCTGTCATTCCCTAGGCATGCTCAGGAAGCCACTCATCAGAAAACCAAGACCTAAAAAGCTCCGAAAATTCATGCAAGCTGCCAAAAGTGTCTTGCTACATGCCCTTTTTTGGTTATCCTTAGCAGGGCCTCTGAAAGTAAATCCTCTGTCAGGAACAATCATAAGAAATGTTAATCTTGGAGAAAAGAGGCTGTCTTGTTGAACACAAATGGAGCTTTAAAAAAGGAAATATACTGCAAGGAAAGGGGGCACAGTAAATACGTTTATTTTTTGCCTCAATTTTAAAGAAAATTTAAAAAGAACATTCACCACAACCAACTTCATTGTACTGTTTTAACGAATACCATATGTAGAAAGAGAATGTAAAAACTGTTTGTCTTTTCCTGCAGAAACAAAAATTTTAAAGCAATAGTATGAGAGAAGCATGAAAGAGGAGTTGGCAGACAGGCGGTTACCTGTCAAATAGTGTAGTAGAAGTTACGTATAGAATGTCCGTGTTCTCAAAAATAGTTTAAAATGCCATTAAAATATTTGACGCTAATCACTGATCCTAAAAAATGTTGACTAGTTCAGGTAAACATTGAGTTAATAGATGTCCATCTAAATATATATTCTGAACAGCACTTTTCACTAAACTTTCTTTTTCCATTAATCAGGTATGTTTGGATTAATCTTTACCTTGAAATCTCTTTTGTAGAGCATCAGAAAATTGCAGACTGTTCACAGAAATTTTACTGGAGGTTTTAAAGAAGTGAAAGAACAAATATAAAACACATGCATAGGAAAAAGTGAGATACGTAAAGTATTTGCAAAGAATGAGATGAAATATAACTGTTCTTACATATGTAAATATATACCACAGTATATAGACACATACATATACATACACACACCAATAAAGACTGAAAGAAAAAGGCTGACTGAACTGGAGAGAAGTAGAAGAAACTGCCCAAGCACAAGATATTCTGCAGGTTTATTATTTGACAATAATTTATACAAAAGCACAGTGAGAAGGGCAAATACATATAACAAGACATTGCATCCGGGTGGGCTATTTTATGTGTTCATAAGTCTATTGTTTTAATGCCAGTCTGGATCTTTTCCTTCAATCACAGGCCTGTTTGGGTCTACTCACATGAGTACAACAAGCAGGATTTGGCCCATGTACAGTAAACTAATCTTACGTAACACTGTGCACTTCTAGCTAAAGAGCTAGATGCTCAACTGATGCAAAGTGGCATAGCTCCAAAGATATGCTGATTTACACAAACTCCGAATCTCAGCAAGTATGCTTATATCAGTTCTTTAGTTCCCTTTTTAAATATTACAATTACATTTTATTAAGTAAAAAAAAATGGTATTTGCTCTTGGAAATACGCGTTTTTATTTTAACATTCAGATGCCTTTTCTAATGCAGGAGGCTTTGTCTCGGCAAGGATTTGAAACATAAAATCTAACACACACAGTATGTTGATACAGCAGATGTCACATTTATAATTGACTAACACAAGGGAGAACAGAATGTCTAAGGTCTGTTGTACTAAAAGCTTTAAAAACCTCAGGCTGTAAAGAGCCAAAATCAACTGAAGTCAATTAGACTAGTCAGGAGCCTATGGCAAATGGGGAGTGGCCCTAAATTGCCACAGAGATTTTTAATTCCAGGATTTTAAATATATGAAGTGTCCACTCCAGTGTGGGAGCAGGATTAGAGAGAGCTAATGGTTACAGCTGAAGCCTGGGAGTCAGAAAGACTCCTGAGTTCTATTTCCTACACAGTCATTGTCTTGCTGCAAGAGCTCAGTGTTCACTGAAAGAGGAAGCCAACGTATATATTGTAACTAGGGCTGGTTGAAAGCAATTGCGCTTTTTGAATGAGATTCTTCACAAACTGTATTCTTGTGTTCCAGGCCATTTGCGTGTCCGATCATTTTTCCAGCAAATTTCTGCAAAGTGGCTATTTCACATTAGAAAGAGATGAAATATTAGAAAAATGATGCAAGTTGACAAGATGGAAAATTCAACAATGTGACATGATGTTCAGCCACAAGAAACTTTGAATTCCAAGATTCAAGACTACAAAAATACACTGTGGGGTTTGCTCCAAAATAGGACACTCAAGCAGGAAAAAAAAAAGTGAAAGTGCACACGTTTTAGTGAATTTTCATCAACATTTCTGAAAAAATAATCAAAGACATAGATTAATAAAGTTTTAAATTTCATTTCCAGTGGAAATATCTTTGCACACTGTGGTGAGAAGCATCATGCAAAACCCTTTGATAAAGTAATTATAATATGGTACATCAATAGTAGCGCTATACTATAAATTAGCTAGTACAGAGCTACCATAACAGTAAACCCTGCAGCTGCTAGCAAGGTTGGGCCCCACCTCTCACCATGCCTTCCTGCCATCTCTGCTCTGACTCTGCCACCCCCCTCTCCTCTTATGTCATGGCAGAGAGGGAAGGCCTCCTTCGGCTTCCCTTTCCTGTCATGGCACAGGATTCAGAAACCGTTGACTGACCCTCCCTCACCCCATCCCTTCATTTATGGCATGGGGCAGGAATTGAAGCTAAAACTTACAGTGTCCCTTCAACACCAATCTATTAAGCAGCAGCCCCGTAAACTGCTTACTCCTATACATGCCGGGAATAGGATAGAGGTGGAAGCAGACATATCCTGGCTATAAGTGATAGCAGCTACAGGGACTACATTTGAGTATTGCGAGCATGGAATTCCTGTGATTGCAGTCACTCATACCTTCTCAATGTTTTCCTTAGAAGTACTGGGAAATCTCTGTGGAGACCATGGCTCTCAAAGGTTTATCACTGTTTTCCTATAAAATTTACAATCTAAAGAGAAGATATGGTTGGGATTTAGAAAGTGCACTATTGATCATCTCTTGAGAGGTAGGTAATATTTCTGTATCAATCCACTCATGGGATGCACATCCAAACACGGCAGACAGTGGTGCCCACAGGAGCATATTTTCACAGCATTGGGCGTTCAGAGCAGCAGTTTTATAAAGATGTGAAGTTCCAGTTCCCTCAGTACCTTCCCTTCCATGGTCAGTTCTAGGCATAGAGAGACTGGCGCTCTGTGTTTTGGGGTTGTTTGTTATTTTTTGGGTGGGGGGAAATTAATCCAACAGTCTTTTTTATTACTGGGTTTTAGCAGTTTATCATTTTTTACTTTGTAATTAGATTCTGCACTAGTGAGCAGTACTGAGAATCCCAGAGCAGCTCCATCCTTGGGGTCAGTGCCACTACAGTTGCTGATCTGGGCTCCAGAGACTTGGAAGGGGGAGGAGTAGTGCGGTGGGGGGAAAGTTTGTTTCCATACCCTTATATGTTCCCACAGTCTGATACACACTGTCTGAGCAGAAGAGGAAGGTATTTGCTGATACTCCACTGGTGGAGACAGACCTACACTGGCGTGTCTGACATGTAGGAGCCCCCTTCCACCGCCCGGTGGTGGTGGGGTGAGGGCCACCTCTGCCTGTCTCTCCATGGGACTGCGTAGCGTGTCTGCTAACATGGCTAGCACAATCCAGTCGGGAAACGGTACAGAAAGCATCAGCAGGCATCAAGTTTGCACCAAGGGAGCTGATCTATTATGCATCCATCACCATAGCATTTTGCGGGAATAAAGAATGGTGGAGAGGCTGGGTGCTGTTCGTGGGTAGGCTGA
Organism: Chrysemys picta bellii; assembly: GCF_011386835.1. NCBI lineage: Eukaryota > Metazoa > Chordata > Testudines > Emydidae > Chrysemys > Chrysemys picta. The sequence continues at coordinate 114,030,193 of NC_088791.1, read as the reverse complement.
CTAATTGCAATATGTGGTGGCAGGCAGAACTAATGGCAGGACTGTGGCTGCGGGAGCGAAGTTGCACCAAGGCTCTTGCGGCACAAGGGCTTTGCGACGAGTCTTTTCGCCTCTTCGGAATCTTGTGCGTGCACTGGGAAGCGTTGAGTCCAACAGCAAAGTTTTTTTTATGATGTCACCCACCCCTGTTTTGCCTGAAACACGTATGTTGCTGATTTGACACATGAGCACTGTGTGCCTGAGAGAGAGAGACTGATCCTGATACGGACCGCACGTTGTGGGAGACCTAACTTATTTTTAGGTGAAATGATTACTGTTCAACAGATCCACTCAGGTGTAACTCATCAACTGGGGGCTTGATGTAATATCCACATCTTATTGCTTTGCTGGAGTACATGGGGACGGAGGGTAATGGTTCACATACGCTCTCCTTGTTCTAAGAGATGATGACTGTGTGGCATGTGGCTTTAGACACAACACATCCTGCATCTTGGCAGGGAGTTAGACTAGATGACCCTTGCGGTGCTTTCTAACTCTAAGGTGCTATGATTCTGTGATTCCAAAGTACAGATTAATTGCGCCCTCTGTCAAACTGGTGTGTTTTTTTTGTGAGGAATCTACATGGGAATTGCTATTCTATGACTTGTGTGTCACTTACATGATGTAAAGAATTGCAATGTATCAACATGTTTTGCCTTTGTTAAGGTACACCAATAAAAAGTAGGTGAATGAAAAATCATGGGGAGACTAACAGAAAGGAACAAAGAAAACTGATTGATGAATGCATGATAAGCACAGGTTTTGAACACATTAGCTGCTCAGATATAGCTGTAACTAGAATGGATGGCCAGCATTTATGCAAAGAATGACCAAAGCTGACCTTAGCAGAAAACAGAGAGCTCTCTGTTAGGAGGAACTGAACATATGCTCTGGGATACCATATAGAAGCAGACAAGCAGACTTTCTTTCTGTATCCGTAATAAAGATGTGACACTGGCAAGAAAGTAGTGGTAATTTCCCCACTCCTGCTACTAATAATAAAGGTGTGACACATAGGAGTGCTGACATGGGTCATGGTTTAAAAAGGTTATAGCCTTGTCACAGTAAGGGTCATTATCCATTGGTTCCAGTGTCTACTGTTACAATCAAGCATTCCTGTCTTCCAACAACAGACATTCTCAGATAAGCCTACATATTGTGCATCCTACCAGAAAAATACTTTTATCCATTCATGTTTGAATTCCCTCTGTGTCACTCATGCAGGAACAGTACAGTGCAACATTTAATTCTAACCCACAATTCTTTGTTGTGGAGTGCAAGGGGATGGGGCACAGTTAACACATACAGTGGTGCAAGATACCCCACAATGGCACATTCTGCATTGTTAAAGGCGTTGGGGTCATGGCCTTACCCTTGCTCACCAATTGGTGGCATCTGGAAGGAAGTGCACACCACAACTCCAAAAAAGAAATTGGGGACACTTCCATCAGCACCAACAAAGATGTCTCGCATGCCTCAGCTCTTCACAGGCAGACTGTCTGTAGGAACTGTCCCTGACACAGGATATCTCCACACACCCCCCTAATGCAGCTGAGATTTCTGCACAGCTCTTGGGTTGCGGCTCTCCAGAAGGAAAGGCACTAAATAAGGATACAAATAGCAGACAGTCACAAATAATGGTTTTCCACAGTGGAACCATTGTGAGATACTGTGAGACCGGACATCTCTCTCAAGGTTTTGTGAGAATTCCCACTATGAACTATGGGCTATATAATGCCTAAGCCTTATTTCAAGACACAGGGGAAGTAGACCTCCACACCCCTGCTTTCCTGAGTAAGGCTTTCCCAGCTGCAGGGTCTGAGTCTGGTGAGGAGCATATCCCCGTCACTTACCTACTCCCTATTGTGAGTAAGTGTGTAGGCACTGTTGGCAGACAGGAGAGGGAATTGGGTGGAGCTTTGATTCCACCCTCCCCTCTTGCTCACTGCCCAGATGCGAGGCACTAAGATGCACTCTTTCAAGGGCTGCAGTAACATACTTCTCTCTTCCAGTGCTGCATGAGAGCAGCAGGAAGGAAGTGTGCCTCCGAAGGATATTGGTGAGGCACAGTACCTCCTAGGGCTGTCCCTGAGTGGTACAGCTTATATACCATCCCTTGCTCAGGGCTGCGGCTAAAGACAGTCTAAATTCTCTGAAATTACCTTGAGTCCCTACCATGTAAAGAGCACAGCACATTTTTTTCCCTAACAGACAGGTTCTGAAGTATGCTAAGACGAGCCATGGAAAATGGCATAACCATAAGTCACGCTAATGGTATATACAGAGAATATAGCTCAGTTGGAACAACAGTGGTGGTGCACGCACAGCTGTGCATATTTGACATGAAGGTGAGTGAGCTTATATTTTAGCCACCCAGCTGGCAGATCTGTCTGGGAAGGGGAAAAAAATCACTCGGAAATAAGAGAGAGAAGCCCACCCACCATGAGCAAATTTGGTCATCCTTACTATTACCTCCTGTCTCTAGACAGCGTTGCCTGTGTTAGAGAGAGGCAGATGTAACATTTTGGGAAATTTTCCATATTTATCTTTAGAAGACAAAGGTGTTTTTACACTCTGTATTGAGCAGGGCCCTTCAGTCTTTAATAACACAACCTGTAGGACTCTGAGGGTTGTATTGTCTTTCCTTAACAAACTATGCCAGTGCATTCAAAAGCCTGGTCTAAACAAGGAGGTTATGTCGAATTTAGCAGCGTTAATTCGAATTAACCCTGCACCCGTCCACACAACAAAGCTATTTATTTCGACATAGAGGTCTCTTTAAATTGATTTCTGTACTCCTCCCTGACGAGGGGAGTAGCGCTAAATTCGACATGGCCATGTTGAATTAGGGTTAGTGTGGACGGAATTCAAGGCCAATAGCTCCGGGAGCTATCCCACAGTGCACCACTCTGTTGACGCTCTGGACAGCAGTCTGAGCTCGGATGCTCTGACCAGCCACACAGGAAAAGCCCCGGGAAAATTTGAATTCCTTTTCCTGTCTGGCCAGTTTGAATCTCATTTCCTGTTTGGACATCGTGGCGAGCTCAGCAGCTCTGGCAACGATGCAGAGCTCTCCAGCAGAGGTGACCATGCAATCGCAGAATAGAAAGAGGGCCCCAGCATGGACTGATCGGGAAGTCTTGGATCTGATCGCTGTGTGGGGCGATGAGTCCGTGCTTTCGGAGCTGCGATCGAAAAGACGGAATGCGAAGATCTACGAGAAGATCTCAAAAGCCATGACGGAGAGAGGATACAGCTGGGATGCAATGCAGTGCCGCGTGAAAATCAAGGAGCTGAGACAAGCGTACCAGAAGACCAAAGAGTCAAACGGACGCTCCGGATCCCAGCCCCAGACATGCCGTTTCTACGAGGCACTGCATTCCATTCTAGGTGAGGCCGCCTCCACTACCCCACCACTGTCCGTGGACTCTGACGATGGGGTATTGTTGACGGCCGCTTCCTCGGAGCTGTTCCCGGATGGGAAAGATGAGGAAGGAGATGAGGAGGATGAGGCAGTCGACAGCGCTTTCAACGCTGATTTTCCCGACAGCCAGGATCTCTTCATCACGCTCACGGAGATCCCCTACCAACCCTCCCAAGGCGGTAACCCGGCCCGTGAATCAGGGGAAGGATCAGTAGGTAAGTGTTTAAAACATTTATTTTGAATAGAAGAGGCATGGTATGTTAGCAATGGGTTTTTAATGATTAGTTTGCCCTAGGCGCTTAACTTTTTAGTCCTTGCCAGTGCAGCTACTGGAAAAGTCTGTTAACGTGTCTGGGGATAGAGTAGAAATCCTCCTGGGACATCTCCACGAAGCTCTCCTGGAGGAAATGTGAAAGCCTTTGCATCAGGTTCCTGGGGAGAGCGGCCTTATTGCCTCCTCCATGGTAGGAAACTTTTCCGCGCCAGGCTAGCAGCAGGTACTCCGGTATCATTGCCTGGCAAAGCATGGCAGCATACAACCCTGGTGCTTGCTGGCATTCACGCAGCATGCAGTCTTTCTCTGTCTCCGTAATCCTCATCAGAGTGATATCACTCATGGTGACCTGCTTTGAATTAGGGGAATTTTAGTATGGGGACTGATTGCCTGTTCCTTTAAATAACTGTAACCGGCAGTTTACAGCCACGCGGTGGGGACAGGGAGGCAAACCGTTCCTGCTGAGCGGTTCGCCGGCAGCATGCAGGGATCTTTCCCGGGGACAGCCGTGACGGGGGTGGGACAGGGGCAGAGTTCATGCCGGTCGGATTGCCGGCAGCATGCAGGGATCTTTCCCGAGCCCAGCCACGTGGTGGGGGTGGGGAAGCAAACCGTTCCTGCTGAGTGGTTCGCCGGCAGCATGCAGGGATCTTTCCCGGGGACTGCTGCGACGGGGGTGGGACAGGGGCAGAGTTCATGCTGGCCGGATCGCCGGCAGCAGCAACTGGCCAACGCTAGGAGCATTGCTTGGAACGTGAAAGGAGGGCACTGCTGTAAATTAAGCTTTAAGCAGCCAAAAGTCTACAGCTCACCATGGCCACCTGCTAGCAGAATTCCGTTCTCTGGCCTCGCTTGTGTGATCTGTACAGCAAGACCCCAGACACTCAATGTGAAGACAGAAAATTCGACCTTGTACTGAGTGCACATGTGATAGGTACTGTGCATGGTCTTGTTCACAGAGAAAGACTATATTAATTGTTTGCAAAAATGTATCTTTTTGAGGAATTCACTCCCTTTTTCCCATCCCACAGCTGCGAGTGTCTCCCGAGCTACCCCGGCATCCCCCTCCCAGAGGCTGGCGCAGATCAGGTGGTGAAAGAAAAGGTCACGGGACGAGATGTTCTCAGAACTTATGGTCTGTTCCCGAGCCAAGGCGGCACAGCAGACCCAGTGGAGGGATAACCTGTCGCAATACCAGCGATCACACAGCGAACAGGAGGACAAGTGGTGGCAGGAAGACCAGCAGGTGATTCAAACGCTGCTTGGACTAATGAGGGAGCAAACAGACACGCTCCGGTGCCTTGTAGATGTTCTGCAGGACCGGAGGCAGGAGGACAGAGCCCCGCTGCATTCTATCTCTAACCGCCCTCCCCCACCACAAAGTCCCATCCCCCCCTCACCCAAAGTCCCAAGAAGGAGGGGCGGCAGGGGCCGTGAAAACAGTCACTCCACCCTTGCAGACTGCTCAAATTGCAGAAGGCTCTCATTCCCAAAGATTTGATACGTCCTTTCCTTCCCTCCAAATGCACCTCAACCAAGCCCCCGTCCCAGTTTCATCCCCTAACTGTGTAGTTCTTAATAAAAAATAAGCTTCTGTTAATTACTGTTTCCGTCAGGTTCTTTTAGAGGACAGTGTGCTTGAAGGGGGGGAAGGGGGTTGGTAATTGGAGAGGACAGTCACCTTTACCAGGGTACAGACACGGGGGCAGGTTCAGCAGAAGGTCACACACACATTGCAGTCACTAGGCACACTGGTCAGTCTGGGAGGTGGTTTTCATGTTCTGTGGGGGGGGCTATGTGAGTTTGTGGCGGGGGACGGCAGTTACAGATCTTATGCAGCGGTCCTTAGCCTGGGTGACAGAGCCACGCAGCAGGGGATCTGTAACTACCCTCCCCCGCCACAAAGTCACATAGCCCCCACACACAGAGTCCCGAAAAGGAGGGGTGGCAGGCTCCGTTGAAACAACCAGTCCACCACTGTGGACTGCTCTAGGAGCAGGAACCTGTCATTCCTCGAGTTTAGAAGCATCCTTTCCATCACTACACCCGCTCCCCACCACAGTCTCCGTTCCAGTTTCAAACCTTTACCGCGAAATCCTTAATAAAGAAAACTGTGTTAATGAACAAAGTTTCATTTATTTTATTTTTAAAGGTGTATTGGAAGGGGGAGAAGGGGGTTGGTAACTGGAGAGGATAGTCAACATTAACTGGGTAAAGAAATGGGGGCAGGTTCAGCTTCTGTTTAAAAAAACGTAATAGTCACAGGTTACCCTGCTCACTCTGGAACCTAGCTTTCAAAGATTCCCGGATGCACAGCACATCCCGCTGGGCTCTTCTAATCGCCCGGGTGTCTGGTTGGGCGTAATCAGCAGCCAGACGATTTGCCTCAACCTCCCACCCCGCCATAAACGTCTCCCCCTTGCTCTCACAGAGATTGTGGAGCACACAGCAAGCTGCAATAACAATGGGGATATTGGTTTCGCTGAGATCAGAGCGAGTCAGTAAGCTTCTCCATCTCCCCTTGAGACGTCCAAAAGCACACTCCACCACCATTGTGCACTTACTCAGCCGGTAGTTGAAGAGTTCTTTTTCACTGTCCAGGGCGCCTGTATAGGGCTTCATGAGCCAGGGCATTAGCGAGTAGGCTGGGTCCCCAAGGATGACTATAGGCATCTCCACATCCCCAACAGTTATTTTGTGGTCCAGGAAGTAAATGCCTTCCTGCAGCCGTCTAAACAGACCAGAGTTCCTGAAAACGCGAGCGTCATGAACCTTGCCTGGCCATCCAACGTTGATGTTGGTAAAACGTCCCCTATGCTTGCAGCACCATTGAAAAGTAGCCCTTTCGGTTAATGTACTGGCTGGCCTGGTGGTCCAGTCCCAGGATAGGGCTGTGAGTTCCATCTATAGCCCCACCGCAGTTTGGGAATCCCATCGCAGCGAAGCCATCTATGATCACCTGCATGTTTCCCAGGGTCACTAACTTTGAGAGCAGTAGCTCAACGATTGCGTTGGCTACTTGCATCACAGCAACACCCACGGTAAATTTGCCCACTCCAAATTGATTCACGACTGACCGGTAGCTGTCTGGAGTTGCAAGCTTCCAGAGGGCTATGGCCACTCGCTTCTGGACAGTCAGGGCTGCTCGCATCCGGGTGTCCTTGAGCTTCAGGGCAGGGGACAGCAACTCACAAAGTTCCAGGAAAGTTCCCTTACGCATCCGAAAGTTTCACAGCCACTGTGATTCATCCCAGACCTGCAGCACTATGCGGTCACACCAGTCCGTGCTTGTTTCCCGGGCCCAGAATCGCCGTTCCACAGCATCAACATGACCATTGCTACCATGATGTCCACGGCGCGGGGTCCCAAGCTTTGTAAGAGCTCTGTGCCCCTCTCAGACTTAATGTCCTCACCGCGCTGCCGTAGCCTCCTCGCCCAATTTCTCAGCATCTGCCTCTGAAAAAGGAGGATAAGGCGCGGGTTGTTGACAACGGCCATAACTGCAGCGATGATCGCAGCGGGCTCCATGCTTGTGGTGCTGTGGCATCCACGCTGTCAATCACCAGAAAAGTGCACAAACTGATTGCCCGCCGGCGCTTTCACGGAGGGAGGGCAGGAGTGAGGGTTGAATGACAACAGTTACCCAAAATCACCCTCGACACATTTTTTGCCCCAGCAGGCATTGGGGGCTTGACCCAGAATTCCAATGGGCAGCGGGGACTGCGGGAACTGTGGGATAGCTGCCCACAGTGCACCGCTTCCAATGTCGACGCTTGCCCCGTTAGTGTGGACTCACAAAGTCGAATTACTGTCCTTAGTGTGGATACACACATTCGACTTTGTAATATCGGTTCCACAAATTCGCTTTAAGTAAAATCGAACTACTCTCGTAGTGTGACATACCCAAAGATGGTCTAAAAATTAATACAAAACAGAACTACAGGAGAAGCACATGAGTATCCCTGCAAATTTAGGAGAGTTTGCAATGTGAAGAAAATAGGATTTCAATTAGTGGGGGAAAAGACAATGTTCACTTTAATACCATTAAAGCCTTTAAATGGGTCTAGCAGGTTCTGGGCACTACCAGAAACAAATAAATAATAGCAGCTCATCACATATAAACCATAGCAATCAGCTGTGGTATGAAAGGTCCCAGTCATGCCTGGCAAAGAAGGCCTCCAGGGCAGGTGATAGCATCAGCTCTGGCACATATACGCACATCTTGAGTGCATAAGCATATTGTATATTGGGAATGGAGTCGTGTGTCAGATGAGAAGGAACAACGTAGCAGTAGGGATCAGTCTGAAGTTTTCAATGAGATCATTCCCTCACTAGGATTTAAAATGTGTTACTGTGGAATTATATATCATTCACATTTAGAAATATTAATTTTGGTGCAGACAGCTACTTCATTGCAGTTAGCTGTGGAATTTTATTTTTCTTGGTATTGCTGGCTATGTAAATGGAAGGCATTTAATAAAAATAAAACAGAAAAGGAGCAGAAAGCACACTCGTATGAGACATTTTACCCATAATAATAATTATTATAGGAAGAAGGATTTATCGTCGGCAAAATGCCCTCACACTTACTAAAAACATACTGAACAGCACAATGACCCACATCCTAATTAAAACAAAATACTTGAATATTTTCAATATGAAACCAAGCCATCCTACAAGACCACAATGTCTCCCAAGGCAAAGGTGACTTCATTCCTAACGTACCTTTTTATACTGCTTCTGCAGACTAACATATGGCCGGAGAACTTTGGCCTCTGGGATGACTCCCTTCCTGAAGGCCATGCCCACTTTTCTCACAGAGCGCACAAAATATGAACAACAGATGTGCATCACTTTCCAAACTTTTCTGATGGCAGCATAAGGGATGGGGAAGTGCAAAATGTTTACAATGACATTTGAAGCGTTCAGCACTTGCACACATTCCCGGTTCATTGAGACATGGAAATGAGTCCCATTTGTGTTAAACTGGATCATTTTCAGTTATAATGGTCCCATTTTGAGCATTGTTTTCACTGTGGAAAATGTGTTGCTGTCACATACTTTTGCAGCGTAATTACAAGTTTTGCAGCTGCTGGGGCAGGCATTTCAGGGGCAGGGTGTAGAGTGCTTGGGCTTGAGTCCCTTCTTGCTTAGACCAGTGTAAGTCAGGAGTAATTCTAACGAATGCAATTTACCTCACTATAACATTGATGTAGGTGAGGGGAGAATCAGGCCCTTTATCCTTTGTACCTAAATAAACCATTCAGCTTTGGCAGGACGGCTCAAGCAATGAGCAAAGGTTAGGTCTGGGTCGCTAATTTGTAACAGACTCAAATACAAAACCTAACTTTACAGATAACAGGCCTGTGCATTTAGGTTCCACAGATACCAGCCATTTGCAAACATTGCCTTTGGTCTCGGCTTGGGCCTTCTGTGGGGATCTAACTGCCACAAACAGAACTCATCTCTGCTCCTCTACTGCGATGGCAATAGGGATGGATGCTACTTGAGGGTGAAGCGCTGCATGAAAGCAAGGAGCAGGACTGGTCGGAAAACAAAAATTCTGTTTTGTGGAAAAAACCTGAGGTTGAGATTTACTTTCATTTTGCATCAGAACAACAACTACCCCTTTCAAAGTTTATCGAGAAAAACGGGGGGACACACATGCACCCCATCCCATAACAGCCAATAGCCTCACATCAGGGCACTTGCACAGGATATGACACAGCCAGGCTGAAGTCCCTAGTCTGCCTAATTCTGAGCAGGGACATGAACTTGAATCTCTCTCATCCTATGTGAGTGTCTTAATTGTGGGCTATCAGCTATTCTGGTCAATCGCCCGCCCAACCACCCCCTGACTAGATCTGAGAAACTTTTGACAAAACCTGCATTTCAGCAAAAAATTTTCATTTCAACAAGTTGGCATTTTCCAATGGAAATTGAAAAACGGCTTCAGCAAAAAAATCCCAACCAGCTCTAGCAAGCACTCCTGCACAGCTGGAGGCAGCCCTCATGCAACAGAGTTCAGGAGCAGTAAACTGAGACATCTCTGTAGAAAAGCAGGAGGGAATCTAGATAGTGAGTCTACACACACCCCACCCGCTTAAATGGAGGAGCTTCAAAGCCGGTCACTATCCTCTCTTCTGCTAGTAGTGACATAAGGAATACGTATTACTACACTTGCCCTGAGAGGCCCCAACAGATCAGGGCTTCACTGTGGTAGGCACAGTACACACATAGGAAGAGACAGTCCTTGCCCTGAAGGACTGAAAATCTAAATAGACAAAAGGTGATAGAAAGCAAGTAGCATTATTCCCATTTTACTGACAGGGATCTAAGGCATAGAGAGATTAAGTGACTTGCCTGAAGTCACATGGGCAATATGGCAGAGACAGGAATTGAGACCAGATTTCCTGAGTCTCAGTCCACTATCTATCAACAAAGGGTATCCCCCCCCCCCCCCCTCGGGAGGAGGCAGCTTTCTGAATTGCTGGCTGTGGGCAGCTCAGACAAGGCTGCGTACATGTAATTGCATTCATGGCAAGAGAGGTAGAGCAAAGAGGGAATGTGGGGAGAAGTTAGAGAGCTGGAGGCAGGGCTCAGAGAGAGAGTGTGTGGCACTCAGGAGAAGGAAGTGTAGTGGCCAGTGTGCGTGTGGGATACAGCACAGAAGAGAAGTACTGTGTAAAGGAACTGTTGTGTGCCTCTGGACACGGGACTGGGAAGAGTGAACGGTACAGACTGCAAGGGCAGGAGAAGCCCTATTTTCATATACTTTTTGCCCATATCCATTACCTACCCACAGTGCCAGCCATATTCGACCTGAGTATTGAAAGCACTAGCTATTTAAGGTGCTGTGAAGATGTACAATGCTGTGTAAGTGCTCAGGAGAAATACTATTGTTGTAATAAATCAACACTAGTTTAAAATAAAATAAAAATCCTCCAAGATGCTGCATCACACTGTGTGAGCTTACACAACACAATCATACAGCAAAAGCTAGAAACCAACTAGAGCTGACCATTCTGTGTCCGGTTGACAGTAACACAGACCTATGAAAGATGGTTACGTTGTCATTCAAGATGTATTCCCTCCCTCAGTCTTCCAGACATCCAGTGGCTCTGGATAGGCAACATCTATGCCATTTATCCATAAAAGCCATCTCTGTGACCTAATCCGTGCCAAGGAAGATCCTGCAGCATATAGGAAAGAGGAATAAATTGGACAGAGATTGCAATAGCATTCCAAGACTGTTTAACTAGCCCAGACACTTTGCTAAGCCAAAAATGTTGGCTGTCCTCATTTGAATCCAAAATAGCGAGGAAGAACTGCAATATCTATTTCAAAAGAAAAGAAGAATTATAAACTGGAGTGGGGAAGAAGCAGAAGCAAAAACATTAGAGGAGTGCATAATATTAAGGACCAAATTTGGGGATAACTATTCAGAGACTTAAAGGTACATAAACCCCTTAAGTACATATAGTAATAAATTGACTACATATTGGGTCAAGCAAGACTAGTCTGAGTGTGTGAAATGGGTCCTGGAGAGGATTATTATTTCTATTGTGGAAGCACCAGCTCCTGAGAACCTCAGTCAGGCATCACAGCCCCATTGTACTAAGTCAGGGATGGGCAAACTTTTTGGCCCGAGGGCCACATCTGGGTATGGAAATTGTATGGTGAGCCATGAATGCTCACGAAATTGGGGGTTGGGATGCGGGGGGTGCGCGGTCTTCGGCTAGGGGTGCGGGCTCTGGGGTGGGGCTGGGGATGAGGGTTGGGTGTGCAGGAGAGTGCTCTGGGCTGGGACTGAGTGGTTCGGAGGGCGGGTGGGGGATCAGGGCTGGGGCAGGGGATTGGGGCGCGGGAGGGAGTCAGGGGTGCAGGATCTGGGCAGCACTTACCACAAGCAGCTCCTGGAAGCAGCGTCGTGTCCCCCCTCCGGCTCCTACATGGAGGCGCGGCCAGGCAGCTCTGCACGCTGCCCTGTCCGCAGGTGCCATTCCTGCAGCTCCCTGGCCATGGTTCCCAGCCAACGGGAGCTGCGAGGGTGGCGCTTGGGGCAGGGGCAGTGTGCGGAGCCCCTACGCATAGGAGCTGGAGGGGGGACATGACGCTGCTTCCAGGAGCCACAGCACACGCGGAGCAGGGCAAGCCCATGACCTTGCTCCCTGGCGGGAGCTCGAGGGCCAGATTAAAACATCTGAAGAGCTGGATGTGGCCCCTGGGCCATAGTTTGTCCACCCCTGTACTAGGCACTGCTCTCACACTGTGGGGATACCTGGGAGAGGGGAAACCTTAGATAAATGAGGTCCCACGTATCCAAGAAGCACTCTGCAGATATCTGACTCCCTCCTCACTCTCTTCTCAGGGAGTGCAGGAGTTATTGCAGCCCTAGGAGAGCATTAACCTCAATACCAGCTGCCATGGAGGGTGTGGTACATTACACACATGTTGGAATGTAGTTTTTCTTCCCCGGCCCTATTATGGAAAGAGAGACCTTGTGGTTTGCTGCTAATACTCCATCATGGGTTCCCCCTCCCCCCCAAACTGAGACACACTCAATTTCCTGCTAAGAGTTCTGGGTCATATATTCCAGTAGACAATTTTCTATAACATTTTTTTAATGAAGTTGCTAAGTGTAGATTTTTAATGAATTAAATAAGGATTTGATAAATACAATCCATACAGTAGGTCCTACGTTTATTTTATGCTTCCACCCACATTTTCAACATCTGACTGATTTCTTAGATGCATTGTAGAATTTGTCGGGGGGGGGGGGGGTGAGTTGCACTTTGGGGCAGTAGTCAGGGTCTGCTGAGGCTTTGAAAACATGCAAAGGAGTGATAGACAGTTTGGGACTGTGACACAGCATATTAGCTTGATGTTTCTGCCAAAATGGTCAGCAGTGAAATATTTCAGAGTAGCAGCCGTGTTAGTCTGTATCCGCAAAAAGAAGAACAGGAGGACTTGTGGCACCTTAGAGACTAACAAATTTATTAGAGCATAAGCTTTCGTGGACTACAGCCCACTTCTTCGGATGCATATAGAATGGAACATATATTGAGGAGATATATATACATAGATATATATGTATATATATCTCCTCAATATATGTTCCATTCTATATGCATCCGAAGAAGTGGGCTGTAGTCCACGAAAGCTTATGCTCTAATAAATTTGTTAGTCTCTAAGGTGCCACAAGTCCTCCTGTTCTTCTTTTAGCAGTGAAATAGTTAATGTTGACAGTGAAGATGTCATTTTTGAGGTGTATATTTTAGTCAACTCTATGCATCTCATTGCCTCATATCTCCTTGATCTGTACCAGTCTCGGTACCAACCCAGCTACAGCACAGAGATGCCCTGGTTGCATTAGTTGACAATCTTCTTCTGGCAATGGATGAAGGCCATGCGTGTATTATTAAACCTATCAGCTGCCAGTGATATGGTTCATATGGAGGTGTGTCTGTCTTCCCCACAGACCACAGTGGAGATGAACAGAGCTGCTCTCAGGTGGATCCATTCTTTTCTTGCTGAGCATTTAGTGGAATGTTGGGCAAGTGCTCCTCCTCTCTGAGGGCATGCTGATGTAGGGTTTCCTGGAGTTTAAGGATATATAGGGCTATTGCAAGTGTTAGTGAGGAGACATATGTTGCAATGTATTCACTGTAGTGATGACGACATCCAGCTCTATAATTATCATATCCAACCTAGTCAAAGCAGCTAATTGTGCTACTCAGGATGTGGCTGAGAGTTATGAGAGGTAGCTGGCTGAAGCTCAGTCACACCAGGACCGGGTTGAGGTTGGTCGGTTGACTGAGAAGATACAGCGAGGATAATATCTGCTCCTTTGATTGCGGGTGTCTGTCTGCCTTTTGTTGTTGGAGTTTACAGTCTATTGTTGGAGTTTACAGTCTAGGTGTCTGGTTAGATTTCCAGATGTTCCTAGAAGATCAAGGAGCAGCAACAGCCAAGAGAGCTTGTTTGTTTTTCATTTAGGTATGCCTGAGAGGTTGTGACTGTTTCTTGCAGATGCAGATCTTCCTGCTGTCATCCATGCCTTTGCCACCAAGAAATTAAATGATGCCATGTACTGTACATGGGGTACATCTTCAATCGATCGTGAAACTGAGGTTGGTGCAGAATTCGGCACCCTGTGCTATTGCGTGCATATAACACTGGTTCTCCTGGATCTGCCCATTGGTCTCCAGGTGGAATTTAAGATTTTAGTTTTGACCTATAAAGCCCTAAATGGCCTAGATCATACCTACCTGAGAGATTGCCTCCGACCCTACACCCTACCCCTGCAATTGTGATCAATATGTATGCTGAATATTCTAGAACCAATCTGAACTAAGTATGCTGAAGGATCCAACCTCTACAATGGTTCCAAATTCCCATTTTCCCTTCTTCTACCGGCATGACTTGACTACTCCTGGTTTTGAATTCCTGGAGTTTAGCATGAGTTTTGACATGCAGGTCCTTGTGTTTCACTCCTTTGTTTTCTGCCATTCCTGAAACGGAGAGAGTGTGACGGTGTGCAGACCGCGGACGAGGGAGTGGCCTCAAGCTAATCCTCAGAGCCACAAGGAGGAGGCACCAGTATGGCGGTGAGAGCTGCACCTCATGACAGTCCACAACAACCGTCACAAAAATCACAGAGGGTCCTGTGGCACCTTTAAGACTAACAGAGGTATTGGAGCATAAGCTTTCGTGGGTGAATGCCCACTTCATCAGACGCAAATGAAATGATGCCATTTTTTACAGATTCAGACTAACACGGCTACCCCTCTAATACTTGACAAAAATCACAGTAGCATTATAGAGTTTACTATCCTTATATGGATTTCCTGAGGAAATGGTATCTAATGGGGTACTATGACTTATTGCAGAAAAATACCAGACATCTAACATGATTAAACATATGCTATTATCACTGCACCTTTCTTCTGTGAAACTCTCCTAATCTTCATATGGTAACTTTGATTAAACCATCAGCATGACCACGTTCTGCTGATATTCCATACCATAAGTAGTAAAGAGCTTGCAATGCTGGGCAATAAAAAATATTTATTTAATATGGGTATAAATAGCTTTAAATGGTCACCGTTTTTGTACCTAAGATGAATTTAACCACAGAGACACTTTTGGAATGTTCACAAACGAGAAGCTATGGACAGATCCTCTTTAAATACAAGCATAATTCTTTTTATTGCTGGCTAAAGTTCTCGAGGTGAACGCAACTGGTCTCTCTTTGCCATCTTCTAGAACTGGTCTCTCTTTGCCATCTTCTACCAAATGCTATATTTCAATATCGCAAGCTAGATGGAGTGGTTTGTGAGTGTCATAGTGTTTGTGTGCACTGCTGACTAATTTTAATTTGTTAGAAGAAATAGCACACTCCTTCGACTATTTCCAGAGCCTGCCACTCCAGCAAAGGTTTAACATAGTTGGGAGGTTTTATAAAAAGTGGCCATAATATTTTAACAGACTTCAAAATTAACACAGTTCAGAAACACTTTCCAGTTTGGCTGCAATCTTTTATCATTCAGAGTAAGTCCCAGATACTCCACACTTGGCTGTAAAAACTGACAGTCTGTTTAACTTGGCCTCCATGCAGTTGTGAGCGAGTGAGCACTTCCTCACAGTCTCTAGGTGTTGCCTTACAGAAACCCTGAAATTACAAGGTCAAAGCAACAAACATTACTAAGTCCCTGCAGCATCTGATTGCTCATACCTGGAATATTTCCCATTCCTGAACATCTCAAGCAAATAGTTCACCAGTCTCTACCTAGATACTACCGCCATCTTGTACCCTTCCCAGCCAGGCTTCAAACCAGGACATAGAACAGAAATGTGGGATGATTGCACTGATGGAGGATCTCAGGGCCACATATCCATGCTCATATTATTGGAGCTCTCCACAGCATTTGAGAAAGCTGCCATCTTGCCTCAGAGATGTGGCAGAGACTAGTGAGGTCATGCTGCAACGGCTCCATTCATTCCTCTCAGACCATACCCAGAGAGTCCTAATGCTTTCAGAACCTTCCACAGTCCCACAGGTATCCATCCTCTGCCCCATTCTATTCAACATCTACCTGAAGCCAGTAGGGGGGACTGTGAAATCGCATTGACTAAAATGCAACCGCTATGCAGATGATACCTTGCTCTACATTTCTTCACATCAGCTGTAAACAGTGCAATCCCCTAGATAGCCAAGGGCACAGTCCTTTGAATGTGTGACATGCTAAGTAAATACTAAGTAGAGCTGGCCAAAACTCAGAATTTCAATTCCATGGGAAGTTCTGACACTTTGGAATTTATTTTTGTCCTAAATCAGAACAAAAAGTTGAAAGTTCCCATGAAATAAAATTTCTATAAAATTTCATTTTGACAACGTCAAAGCACTTCCCTTCAATTTATATTACCAGTACATTTTATAAACCCATCACTGACATGATATTACAGTTGAAACAAAGTGCTTTGCATAGAAAATTGAAAAACGGGACAGTTACAGCGCAACGCTCTAAAGCACACTGCAATTAACACCGCTGTAGTCCGCACTACAGGCTGTGTAGACCAGCCCTTAGTAACCAATTTTCATGTTACTTTCTCAAATTTTATTCTAGATTAGTTGTGATTGATCACAAAAGTCACATGGTATCAGTTCTGGTTTCCTGAATGATTGTGACTGAGTCTACCTCATGTGCTCAAAAGGATTAGCAAAAGCCATTTTGACTTGTTTTCTCCAAGGCAGCAATGGCAGTTTATAAAGTCTCTCTGTTTAAACCAATCAGGAAAAAAAAATCTGTGGGGTACTGCTTCCTATTACAGTATGGAAGATAGGTTGTTTAGTGTTCTATGCACAGGCCATCCAGGATTTTAGAGGGCTTGGCAGCCCCCAGAATACATTATAGATATGGTAAAAACAAAACAACAAAACATACACATACACACACAAAGATGGCTGGACCTTCCAGTGGAAGTAGACAACAGCAGCAAGGGGGTTAAAAACCTTTCTGTAGGAAACATATATGTACCTTCAATTATAATGTATGCTGCCTGGGCACAAAGAGTTAACTTTGTCTTCAGTGGAGGGGAGCAGGGAAAAAGGTTACTCCTCTGCAGGAAGGCAGACACTAGGTGTAGATAGGTGAGTCATTGATACTTACCCCCTCAAAAAATAGGTTATCAAAACCAGTCGTCATTTTGTCCCAGTCCAAGGGGAAACTGCTGGCCAAAAGTCTCTTGATATGCTAATGATTCAGATCCACCGTAACAACCTAGAGGAGACGGAAGGCCATTGCACACTGATTGTGACAGAATGGAAAACCCCCCAGGGAAGGACAGGAAGAGAAAAAAGATGTTAGAATCTGTTAAAAGAGACTCAACAGCAAGACAATGCAGACCTGAAGATAAAACTGGGCAGGAGAAGAGGGGGTACAGAAGAATCTTGGACTCCCTGGAAAAAACACTATGGGTATGTCTACACTATGAAATTAGGTCGATTTTAATAGAAGTAGATTTTTAGAAATCGATTTTATACAGTTGATTGCGTATGTCCACACTAAGCGCATTAAGTTGGCGGAGTGCATCCTCACTACCGTGGCTAGCATCGACTTACTGAGCGGTGCACTGTGGGTAGCTATCCCACATTTTCCGCAGTCTCTGCCGCCCATTGGAATTCTGGGTTAAGCTCCCAGTGCCTGATGGGGTAAAAACATTGTCACTGGTTTGGGTACATGTTGTCAGTCTCCCCTCCCTCCATGAAAGTAATGGCAGACAATCGTTTCGCGCCTTTTTTCTGCGCAGACGCCATACCACGGCAAGCGTGCAGCCTGCTCAGCTCAGCTCACCGACACTGCCACTGTTCTGTCCTGGGTGCTGCTGGCAGCAGACGGTGCAGTAGGTCTGCAAACCATCATCATACATTGCTTCCACTGCAACTCTGCTCTGCTGCTATTGCCTCGATAGCGAATTTCTCCATGTTGTCTGTCATGGGCTCCTCAGGAAATGTGCGCGGTGCTAACCATCGTCCTTCACCACTTCCGCTGAAACTCTGCTCTCCTGCAGACGTCATACCACGGCAAGCATAGAGCCCACTGAGCTCACCGCTGCTGTTGTGAGCATTGTAAACACCTCACACATTATCCTGCAGTATGTGCAGAACCTGCAAAAGCAGGCGAAGAGGCGACGACAGCACGATCACGATAGTGACGATGATATGGACACAGACTTCTCTCAAAGCATGGGCCCTGGCAATTTGGACATCATGGTGGTAATGGGGCAGGTTCATGCCGTGAAACACCGATTCTGGACCCGGGAAACAAGCACAGACTGGTGGGACCACATAGTGTTGCAGATCTGGGATGATTCCCAGTGGCTGCGAAACTTTCGCATGCGTAAGGGCACTTTCATGGAACATTGTGACTTGCTTTCCCCTGCCCTGAAGCACAAGAATACCAAGATGAGAGCAGCCCTCACAGTTGAGAAGCGAGTGGCAATAGCCCTCTGGACACTTGCAACGCCAGATAGCTACCAGTCAGTTGGGAATCAATTTGGAGTTGGTAAATCTACCATTAGAGCTGCTGTGATCCAAGTAGCATATCCCTATCTTGGGACCGGACCACCTTGGCAGCCAGTAGGTAAACCGCAAGGGTATTTTTCAATGGTGCTGCAAGCACTGGTGGATCACAAGGGACATTTCACCATCAACGTGGGATGGCCGGGAAAGGTGCATGATGCTCTCATCTTCAGGAACTCTGGTCTGTTTGAACAGCTGCAGGAAGGAACTTACTTCCCAGACCAGAAAATTACTGTTGGGAATGTTGAAATACCCATAGTTATCCTTGGGGACCCAGCCTACCCCTTAATGCCATGGCTCATGAAGCCATACACAGGCTGTGTAAGGGTGTGGACTCACCCCTGCAGCACCTCCTGTTGGTCGTCCTTGGGAATTAGCTCATTTTCCAGCCAGAAGCACCCTCTGCAGGCCAGTGATCTGCCTTACCACTGGCCCCCCCGTGTCCCTCCCAGGACCCCGGTGCCCCTTTAAATGGGTGCTGCCCCCTGGAAGTAATCCCTCACAGCTCTGGGTCCTCCCCCCCCAGGGAACCCCCACCCACTATCCCCACTTCGCCTCAGTCTTGGCTACTGCCAGTCCTCATCTAGCCCCCATTCACTGGGGCAGACTGCAGTGTATAAGCCACTCATCACAGATAAAGGGGTTTGGATCTGCTGCCTCTGGCTACCCATGGGCTTCCCCGTGCAACCCAGTACCTAATAGGCCTTACCAGGCCTGCAGCCTGGGGCTTTCCTAGGCCAGAGCTCCCCGGCTCCCTTGGCCTTTCCCCAGCCCTGCTCCACTCCAGATACCCGGTTAAGCTCCCGGCAGCCAGGCCCTTCTCTCTCTGAACGCAGAGAGAGACTGTCTGCTTGAGCTCCTGGCTCAAGCCTTTATAGGGCCAGCTGGAGCCCGCCTCAGGAGGGTTGGGAGGGTATTGGCTCCAGGGTGATGAACAGTTCCTGGCTGCCAGGGAGAAGGGATTCTCTGCTTGTCTGCTGTGCACGATCCTCAACCTCCTCCTCCTCATCATCTTCCTCATCTTCAAACTCCTCATCCCTGTTGCATGAGACTCCCCCCTTGCAGGTGTCCATGGACAGTGTTAGGGTAGTGGTAGGGGCCACCCCCAGAATTGCATGCAGCTCATCATAGAACCGGCATGTATAGGGCTCTGACCCAGAGCGACCGTTTGCATCCTTTGGTTTTTGGTAGGCTTGCCTCAGCTCCTTAACTTTCACGCAGCACTGCTGTGTGTCCCTGTTGTTGCCTCTGTCCATCATGCCCTTGGAGATTTTGGCAAATATATTGGCATTTCATCTTTTGGAACGGAGTTCTGCCTGCCTGGATTATTCTCCCTATACAGCGATCAGATCCAGTACCTCCTGTTCAGTCCATGCTGGAGCTCTTTTGCGATTCTGGGACTCCATGGTCACCTGTGCTGATCAGGTCGCCACGCTGGCCAAACAGGAAATGAAATTCAAAAGTTCCCAGGGCTTTTCCTGTCTACCTGGCCAGTGCATCTGAGTTGAGAGTGCTGTCCAGAGCAGTCACAATGGAGCACTCTGGGATAGCTCCCGGAGGCCAATACTGTCCAATTGCATCCACTCTACCCCAAATTCGATCCAGCAAGGTCGATTTTAGCGCTGAACCCCTCACCGGGGAGGAGTACAGAAATTGATTTTAAGAGCCCTTTAAGTCGACAAAACAGGCTTGGTCATGTGGACAGGTGCAGGGTTAAATCGACCTAACGTTGCTAAATTCGACCTAAACTCGTAGTGTAGACCAGGGCTAAGATCCAAAGGACTTAGGTAGGGTGAGGAAGCTGGGGCAAGGTCTTGCATCCAGGTATTATTTTTCCATAGATCTGTAAATTTCTTGTGCCGTGTCTACAAATAAAGTCTGTGTGTGTAGTTTAGAAGTGCCTTTGCAAAACCTGTGTGTTACTTGCCTTAATTGTCAGGAAGACCCCGAAGGGTGAAACAATAATGCAGACTTCGCCAAATGGTGGCGCTTCGAAGAGGCTTTGTGGACCTTGGGAAGTTAGATTGCAGGTTCCCATTGCCTTTTTACCTGTACTAGTGTTTTTCCACTGACTGGCGTGAAAACCAAACTTTGAAACAAAGGGTTCCTGCCATATGCAAAAGCTATATAAGGCAGAGGAGTGAC
This sequence comes from Chrysemys picta bellii, assembly GCF_011386835.1. Taxonomy (NCBI): domain Eukaryota; kingdom Metazoa; phylum Chordata; order Testudines; family Emydidae; genus Chrysemys; species Chrysemys picta. The sequence continues at coordinate 114,009,727 of NC_088791.1, read as the reverse complement.
ATCATCATGGTTTTTCACAGACTCCTCATCCAAAGGGACTCCTGGAAACACCTGAGGAACAAACACTGAACTGGAGGGAAGTGCTGGACCCAGGCTAGAGGGATTTTTAGCCTGTGAATGAAACAGCTGGGGATTCCAAGATGTAAGTTAGTGCATCTTGCCCCTTAAGATGCCTGTTTGCATCATCATTTAGGGTGAGATTTTGCTATTCATATCAGATCTATGTAGTATATTAAGCTTAGTTTGTGTGTTTTGTTTATTTGCTAGGTAATCTGCTTTGATCTGTTTGCTACCCCTTATAATCACTTAAAATCTATCTTTTATAGTTAATAAACTTGTTTTTGCTTTGTCTAAAACCAGTGTGTGTGTGGAAATTGTAACTCAGGGCAGAAAGCTGTTGTATATTTCCTCCCCACATTGAGGGAGAGGGTGAATTTCATGACCTTATGATGTACAGTGTGCAGCGCAAGATGGTATAATTTTGGGTTTACACTCCAGAGAGGAGGTGTGTGACTTAGAAACTGGGAGGTGCCCTAGCTGTGCCTCCCCATGCAGAGCTGATCATAGCATCTGTATGTAACTGCAGCCGGCTGTGTCCCTACCTGTATGTGTGCTGGGAAAGTGCAGGCTGGAGCCTGGGAGAGGGCTTGGAAGGCTGGTCATAGCAGTACAGTGTAAAGGGAGCCCAGGCTGGTGTGTCGGGAGGCTCAATGGTACCCCAATTCCAGGTGGCACCCCAGGGGGAACCCGTCACATCAGGCAGTACTCTAACCACCCAGATGGTCTGTCTCTCTCAAGCAGCCTATGTCGCCAAAATGAAAATGTTCCAACCAGCTATAGTATTTGTTAGGCCAGATCACGAGTAGCTGCTGTAGAGTTTTTGTACACTGGTTCAGTTCAGAATTGTTATGCATTTGAATTGTGCAGTGTAGTGTATGATTATTTTTACTTTTTTCCTTCCCAGATGCCTATTACTTAGCCTCAAGCACCTATTTATGATCTGGTCCCATGTGACTGGTTTATGCTGGTCACATAATCTACAAAAGTCTCATGATATTTGGAAGAGATTTTTATTGTTATATAATTTGTTATCACTGGGCCAGATTGTGGCTGGCTCTCATTGGATAGCATAAATCAAGTGTGGGCAGTAATGAGTGAAGAAGGATTTTATGTCACTGAGGAACTGGCTGAACCCTTCACCTGTTCATCGCAAGACATTCATATTTGATATTTTAAAGGTGTCGAATTTTCATAAAGTATAAAAGTGGGATTTTTCAGTGTTAGTCACACAAACATTTTCAACCTTTACCCTTTTTCAAGGAAGGGTTTTGTTTCAATAAGCATATGCTGTACATTAGTGCCAACAAGTTTTGCATTCTAGTTCTCTACATCCATATAGAGGTTCTAAATCTCTAACTCCATTTGCTTTTGTTATATCCCATTCACCATTCTTCATCTGCTCATTGTGCTTGCTCCTGCTCTATCACATACCTCACCAGCTTATTTTCAATTTAGGCCCTCTGTGCATAGTCCCACTGAGGTGGATGGGGGTGTACACTATGGTGTTCGTAGAACCAAACTGTTAGATTTTAACCTCTTCAGAGTAGTGATCAAGGAGCAAAATTGGCCAACTCGAGACTAAGCAAGCCCGTGCTTCAGAATCTCAGCTTTCATTAAAAGAAAAACAACAAAACCTCTATCCTTTATGGTTGCAAAGGAGTGCTACAAAGCTTGAACTAAATCCAAATTAATGCAATTTCTGCCTGAGTTTGCAGAGAGCCTGAAATAATAGCTTTGAGTTTTGCAAACTAACTCTGTTTATATCAATGGGACATTGATTCAAATAGCCAGTGATAAAAATGTTGCCATTTATGTTAACTATTTCACTGTTGATCAAAGCAGGAAAGAAAACAAAGGAACAATGAAGAATCCACCAGGGGTTATGTCTCTTTTTGGTGTCATGAACAGGTAATGCTTAGGAAAGCACCAGCATTTATTTTCCCCCCAGTCTGTGGAGCTAATGAGCAAGAGGCAAGGAGTGGACCCAAGAAAGCATCTGAGTCCCACCAAGGGGAAGCCAAATTCCACTGACACCTTACCAAGGATGAGCCAACCTTGAGGAAGCCACCAAAGCCTGCAGGAACACGTTCTGAACAACTGCACCCTCTTCTCTGAGTGATCTCTCATTCTGGTGTCTCAAGTGGGTGGAACATGGTTTGTGAGCTAAGATAGGTAGAGCACCGTTACTTTCCCCTTCACCGCATGCAACCCCTAGCAGCAACTTTGTCTCCTTCCCCTCTCAACTCCTGAAGCACCCAAGGCACAAGCCTTGTATAATTTAATTATGACTGATTAAGTCAACTCCTCTGAAGGTCAAAAGGGGGGTAAATATTAGATATTTAAAATATATTAGATTAACACTATAATTTTAGCAATGACAAGGATGGGATGAGAGAAGCAGCCTTCACTCAGGAAACACACTACCTGTACCTGAAGAAATTAAGGTTAAGTCGATTGTGCAGATGTTTACCTCTTCATATACTGTTCTATACCACTAAGGATATGTCAACACTACAGAGACTATGCCCAAATAGCCCTACAGTATAGAGGCAGCCTAAACTGACAGATGGTTTTTTTTCTATCAGCATAGGGACACCATCTCCCTAAATAAAGTTATTTATGTCAACAGAAGCCTTCTTCCACGGACATAGTGGCATCTACACTGGGGGTTAAGTTGGCATAGCTGTGACACTCAAGGGTGTGGTTTTTCCCTCCCATCACCCTGACCAATGTAGCTATGCCGACATAACTTTTCAGCATAGACCAGGTATTAAGCAAGAGAGGATCACCATTTCATCATGCAAACATTTCAATTTCCTAATCTCATAGCTGTGCCAAAGATATTTTTATTCTATTAATTGATCATTGTTGGGAAAACTCTGGTATTAAGCAATGTTTGTGTCCCTAGCTCCTATAATCCTGTGTTCTTTGTGTCTTTTGTTTTCTCACTACTCTCTTTCCCAGTTCGTATGCACAGGGGATTTTTGCATGTCCAGTTTCTGTGAATAATCTCCCACTAGTTGAAGTAACCCTTCACACATCTCTAAATTCTTCCTTTCACTCTATGCTAACCTCATTCTTCCAGATGTTTGGGAGGTTTTGCATTCTGCCAAGAAGAACTAATACAAAAGGGGAGCTCATAAATTTTGTTGGCTTTTTTTCCTTTCCATGTCAAAACAATTGTTGGGACATATTCTCATCACTTCCATTTTCATTTAACAATTTTGGTGGACAGTTTTGCCCCATGGAAACAGTTGCTTCAAAGTGTGAGGTCCTATGCTGGTTACATTATAATGGCCTTTCCTTATTTCCTAATTAGAGTAGTCACAAGACCTTTATGAGACTACCAATGAAGTCTACAAATTCCCAGATGGAACTGTTCTGAGGAAATGGCCCCTCTGGCCCTTTGCAGGGAAATCGTGTCATTCTCTATTGCCAAAAAGAAAGACCCTAATAGAAGCTGAGTGAGATGCGGATGCAGATTGCCAAGCCAAATAGTGTGCAACATAGGGTGGTCTCCTTTATCTGGAAGCAGAAAGGACTAATCAAATATCAGAGTAGCCATTGGAAGTGACTAGAATAAGATTCACAAAATAGACTTCACTCATTTTGTCCACTGTGGCGAATGAGGGAGATAAATGTAATATTTATTATAAATATCACCAGTTATCTGATAAGGATTTTAACTTGCCTGAATGCAGGGAGTTGAAAATCAAAAGGAGGTTGTAAACGAGGAAACCCACAGGAAACAATGTGATGGCAAAGATAAGGCTCCTGGAAGAAACAAGAGAGAGGGCATCAATTGAGGAATGCTCTGTGACTGGCTCCCTCCAGGCTCGAGTGGTTTACTGAGCCTAGGATCAAAGAAAAGTCTAAAACTCAAAGATGCTAGAAAAGGAAGGACCAGTGGAGCAAATGTCCAGAAGCTACTTGGAGTGCCAGTGAAAGCTCACTGGAACACAGAGACAGAGAGACTGCTACAGCATGATGGGCTGCTTCTCCCTGCCAGAGATGGAGTTAGCTGGGCTGAGGGGAACTTGTACAGTAGCTAGAAAGGAAAGTCAAACAGGTGTAAGTAGGGCACATGCATGTACGCCTTTTATTGTTTTTACACTTTGCTCTACATCAGGGCTCGGCAGCCTTTCAGAAGTGGTGTACCGAGTCTTCATTTATTCACTCTGATTTACGGTTTCGCGTGCTCGTAATACAGTTTAACATTTTTAGAAGGTCTCTTTCTCTAAGTCTATAATATATAACTAAACTATTGTTGTATGTAAAGTAAATAAGGTTTTTAAAATGTTTAAGAAGCTTCATTTAAAATTAAATTAAAATGCAGAGCCCCCCAGACCACTGGCCAGTGTGAGTGCCACTGAAAATCAGCTTGCGTGCCACCTTCGGCGCATGTGCCATAGGTTGCCTACCCCTGCTCTACATGCTGTGTACCTTTGAAGATGCTATTTCTGTGTCTCTGAAAACATATATGGTCACAGGCTTCTGAAGTGAAACTATTACAGGGATCAAAACCAAATTGGGCCTGTGTCATTAACACGGTTTGGCACTTGGGGCTATAGTCCAGAGACCCAGAGTTCCACCCACAGTGAGGTGCAGGAAGCCAGGCTTGTCACAGCAGGGGTGCACTCAAGAGGAATTAAAGGGGTCTAAGGCATAGTTTATCCTTTAGCCCTAACAGTGACAGTTTGCACTTCCGGTTTTAAACAATTCTCATTTGGGGCTTCAGTAGTAAGAGAGTATTTTCTTTTGCAATAGATTAGGAGGGTCCAAAAATATAAATTTTAAATAAAAAATTTGGATTTATTTTTGCAGGCCATCTTGGAAATCTACTTCTAGATTAACATTTCATGGAAAAATGCCACGGTGGTAAAAATGACAGGCTGGCATAGAGCAATAAGTAGACAGTCACATATGCAATTATAGATAGCACTGACAGCAACATCTTTACTCAAGGTTGCCTAATACTTTCCATCACAACACCCCACTTATAACTTTGCCAAACTAACTGTTTGGGCTGAAATGTTCCATGCTAGGTGTCTGCCTCCAGCTGGCTTATTATTTTTTAAGTTTCGGCAAAAATTGTTCAGTTGTTTCCCAATAACAAGGGTAGGGAAAAATACATTTTTAACATGGGGAAAACATTCTTACAACGGCTACATTGAGAAGTTGTAGTGCTTTCATGCTTTGGAGCAGGAGCTTGAAATTTGGTAGAGAAGCCAGGCTGGGGTCAGAAATCTGTCTTTGGTTAACCCCTGAAAATTCAGCCAATTTCGACCCAGTAATAGCTTCTGAAAAAAGTTGGAGTCCGCACACATTCAGCAGAGGATGGCATGAAAATTCTCCAGAGATTCTAATTGCACTGAGCATTTTTTCCTGACTGGCTCAGAGAAAGGAAGGAAGTGCGTATCATCCATAGCCACTCCTGCTAAGAAAGAGAGCCAAGAATGGCTTCTGCCAAGCTGCCTGACCACATGGAGTGGCTTCAGCCAATGAAAGAATGAGAGCAAATAACTGGTGACTCGTCTGAGCAATCATATAAGCGTTCTAGTTCTCTAACTGTCCCTGTTCTGTGCGAGTGTGCTTAAACATTTAATGTTCCCCACCATAGCACACCTGCTCAAGCCAGGGCAGTAAAGTATTTAGCACCCCGCCTCCTGCCACACACACACACACACACACACACACACAATTAACATTTATTTCACGACAACCTTATTCTTCAGAGGAGATTTTTTTTTAAATGTTAATGATGCCAATTTCCTCATCCCCAATTACCTTACTGTTCTCTCTGTTTTATATTGTTCTGGGCAAACAGGGCCGCCCACAACATTTTGGCACCTGAGGCGGAGAGCTCAAATGACGCCCCCATACCCCCTTGCTTGGGCCAAAACTTTGAAAGGTCTCAGTTCTGCCTTCCTCCAGCACAGCACTCCACCATCTCTGTGCAGCTAAAGCAGAGAGAATACATATGCACCAGCAACAGACACAATTTTCTACACTCTGGGTCCTAGTGCCCCCAGTCTGGCACCTGAGGCAGCCGCCTCAGTTTGCCTCATGGTAAGGCCAGCCCTGTGGGCAAGTACCCACTGAATACATGCCTGCTAGCCTTTAGTAGGGATTTACATCACCACCGGCCATGGAGTAGCCTTTCCAGTATCAGCCATGCTCTGGTAGCTAGTATGAAGGCTTGCTGGCCTCTAGCATGCATTTACATGACCATTGGCTATGCAGCTGCCTTGCAGTATCAGCCACTATTCAGTAGCTTGTCTACAAGCTTAACAGTCCTTTTCCAGATTTTTTTTTTTTTTTGTTTGCTCCCCAGGAGACAGAGATCTGTTCCAAATAAGAAAAAGAAGAAAAAAAAACCCTTTATTTCTTGGACTGTTAATCTGGAATCTTAAATTATGAGTTTCAACCAAACCCAGAGATCTTGGAACAAAATCTGCAGATGAGAGAACTGAAGTGGAGTCTTTGGCTCTGTTTTCAGGATGTAGTTATTTGCTCTTATGCTTCTTAACCAGCTTTCAAGAGCATTTCAGCTGTAACTACAGGGTTGCAAAGCCAGGCCTAGTTAAAATGTGATATTTATAGCAATTTAGATGAATAAGTCTGCAATGTGTCTAACGGCTCAAGACTCCTAATCAAATTTACAGGGAGTTTGGCTCAGAGAGGCATCTTAATGGACGGCGAAGGCCAAAGAAGAACTGACAAAAACTGAAGTGTTTAAAAGGTCTGTCAGTATCCCAAGCCATTTTGGTGCACACAGTGAAACTCAGTTAACTGAACCCCTTGTTAAACTAAAGCTCCATTGTAACCATTGGAGGTCAACCGTCTGATCAGCCAGCCAGTGTCTCTTCAATACGGTAAGGGTCCTGAGAGTCCCAAATTCAACCTTGCTGCCAGAGGCAGCCAGTAACTAGGCTGGAAGAGGCTTGGGGTGGTCTTAAACTGTAGCTCTACTCTGGGAGGTGGGGGGGTGGGAGGAAGGAACAGACATTATTGGTGTCTCAATAGACCTGTTTATGGTGTCTCACTGACTATCAGACATCTCCATTTACAAACAAACAAAAGTAACTCTGCATTTCCAGGCCTGCATCTCACCCTGAGCTCTGAGAGCCAGTAATAATGTCCTGCAGCTCAAATTGTGCCCTCAGTTATACCTATGAAACCTCACCCTCAGCCAACCATGCACTCAGATAACACCCATGCAGCCTCATTAGTCCTAGAACTCTGAGATGGTTTTGAACTTCCTTAGAGACAGTCCTATTAGCACCACATTCATGGCTCCACTCTGCTCCCATTAAAGTGAATGAGAATTTTGCCATCAATTTCAATGGGAGTAGGAGCAGGTTCCAAATTGCACATTTAACTGGAAAAGCAGAAATAGACATAGGAAATAAGCATAGCCTGGCCAACACTGCTGCAGCAGGAATCTCACCATGTGTATTCACTGCCTTTTTAAAATTTAAACTGTGCAATCTTAACACTGTTGATTTTTGCAATATACTCTTTTTATACTCAGGCTAGAGAATAAGTGAGGAGCCTGTTCTGTGTTTGGCAGCAGTAAAAAGGCAGTTTGAACCAACAGCACATGCCATAATCTAGCCCCAGGTATGAGGTTAGCTACTGGTTGAACACAAAGCATGTGTGTCTGAGCAGTGCAGGTCTGGCTGCCGAAGAGGTTTCTAGATCCAGAACTGCTGCCGTTTTTAAAACAAACAGATATGAGCTCATTTCTAACCTCAGATACACCTGTGCAACTCCCGTTGAACTCAGTGCATGCAGATCAGAAGGCAGACTGGAGCGCACGTGGTCTGAAAAAGAGTTAAAAGGAGAACTGTGCACTCCTTCAGTTCACATTCAACATCTGAAACGCCAAAGGAAACCAACATGCTAACCTAATCTTTCTGGAATTAGTCCATTATTTCCTTCCACAGTGAGGTCCACTCAGCAAAATCGGTTTGACGCAGGATTGTAGAGGGGATTTCCACTGTACCAGCTTGTACAATGTGATTTGCTAACTCCAAATGGAAGGGCACATTCTAAAGCACAAGAAAAGCAAAAATAAACCCTTTACATAAAACAATATATACAGGGGAATTCTGCGCTGCTGTCCCAAACTGCCCCTCTACACATGGCAGTGATTCTTAGCTCCAGGAACACAATTAACACTTTTTTAACTGAGAAAAACATAAGTTGTATCAAGCTTTTGACTCTGTTCCTAGAAATGATATGAAGGGACAGGTTCTCCTTGCCCATGGTACTATAGAATAGGGTTACCATATTTGAACATTCAAAAAAGAGGACACTCCACAAGGGGTGTCGGCCCCACCCACAGTCCACCCCCGCTCCTGCCACGCCCCGACCTCACTCTGCTCCAGGTCCCGCCTCCTCCCTGCTTGGCCCCGCCCACCCACCTGCCGCTGGCTCCCTCGCTGCTGGCCTCTTCAACCCCCGCTGCCCGCCGCTGGCCTTTTCACACACACCCCCGCCTGCCGCTGGCTCGCCGCCCGCCTCCTCACCCTCCCACCCACTGCTGGCTCCCTCGCCGCTCACCTCTTCACCGCCCCCCGCCCGCCGCTGGCTCTCTGCTCGCCTCTTCACCCTCCCCACCCGCCACTTGCTTCCTCACCAGTCCGCCCGCCAGCCACTGGCTCCTTCACCGCTCGCCTCTTCCTCACCCCCACTCCTGCTCGCCTACTCACCCCCTCACCCGCTGCTGGCTCACCGCTCGCTTCTACACCCCGCCCCGCCGCAGGTCCCTCGGCTCCTAGGATCAGGGGCAGCCAAGTGGTCCCCACGTGCTGTGCCCGCCACAAGCGCGAGCTCCATGGCTCCCACTGGCCAGGAAAAGTGCCAATGGGAGCTGCCGGAGCCATGGAGCGGGGCTTGCAGACGCCGGCAGTGCACAGTAGGCCCTCCACGCCCCCCCGACCCCACCTGACCTAGAGAGACCTGATGGGGGGCGAGGTGGGGAGTCCTGGTGGTGCTTACCTGGGGCAGCTCCCAGGAAGCATCCGGCAGGTCCCTCTGGCTCCTAGGATCGGAGCAGGGCGGGGGCAAAGGGCTCTCTGCCCGCTGCCAGAGCCTGCAAGCCCCGCCCCTGCAGCTCTGATTGGGCAGGAGAGAGCCAGTGCTGCACACGGAGACCCCCTCTGTCTCTGTGCCTAGGGGCCGCCCACCCGTCCGCTGGCAGGAGCCTGCAGTGTGGGCGGCCCTTAGGCACAGAGACGGGGGGGGTCTCCAAGTGCTGCACCGGCTCCCTCCTGCCCAATCAGAGCTGCGGGGGTGGGACTTGCAGGCACTGGCAGTGGGCAGAGAGCCCTCCGCACCCCTCCCTCCCCCCAACCCGACTCTGGGAGCCAGAGGGACCTGCTGGATGCTTCCCGGGAGCCGCCCCAGGTAAGCACCCCCGGGACTCCCCACCTCGCCCCCCGGCAGGTCCCTCTGGCTCTTAGGGTCGGGTCGGGGGGGGGGGGAGGCGGAGGGCTCTCTGCGTGCTGCCAGCACTTGCAAGCCCCACTCAGTGGCTCTGGCAGCTCCCATCTAGGGTTACCATACGTACGTATTTTCCTGGGTGTTTTTAGATATTTAAAAACTCCTCCTGGACGGCGATTTAAGAACTAAAAAGCCAGACATGTCTGGGAAAATACGGACGTATGGTAACCCTACTATAGAGTCTTTACAGGTTCTCAACCAGTTTTCAATTCCAGGCAATTCATCCCTTCTGGAGGTCCCCATGGAAAGGGTCTATCTAGGTTCTTATATTACCCCCACTGTAGCATCTGAGCATTTCACAATCATGATATAGGTAAGTATTCTCTCTATTTCAGAGAGATAGGTAAGTATTATTTTTACTGATGGCAAACTAAGGATTCAAGAGAATAAGTGACCAGCCCATGGTCACACAGGAAGTCTGTGGCAGAGCTAGAAACCTTAAATTCAATTTCCAAGTTCCCAAACCACACACCCCTCTCCCATATTTGGGCATTTTAAGTTCTTCTTGCTATATCAGTGACTAGTATTTAGCATAATGGGACCTTGGTCTTTAGGTGCCACCATAATATATATTTCAAAGTAGCAGCCGTGTTAGTCTGTATCCGCAAAAAGAACAGGAGTACTTGTGGCACCTTAGAGACTAACAAATTTATTTCAGCATAAGCTTTCGTGGGCTACAGCTCACTTCTTCAGATGCATAGAGTGAAACACACAGACAGAAGATATTTATACATACAGAGAACATGAAAAGGTGGAAGTAGGTGGTCTGCGTACTTCCACCTTTTCATGTTCTCTGTATGTATAAATATCTTCTGTCTGTGTGTTTCACTCTATGCATCTGAAGAAGTGGGCTGTAGCCCACGAAAGCTTATGCTGAAATAAATTTGTTAGTCTCTAAGGCGCCACAAGTACTCCTGTTCTTTTTGCATAATATATATAATATTCATAATAAGTCCACCAAAAATACAGCTCCTACCTAACCTGAAGGAAACTGCAGCATAATCCAGTTAGGTTATACAGATGCTGATTAACAGATGCTTTGAACTGTAAATTCTCACTGTCCAGGCAGGCTTGGAAGTATAGGGAGAAAAGTAGAGTCTGGTTCCTCGCTCCTGCTGAGTCTGGTCTAATCCAGACTCTGAAGAAAGGCAGCCAGGCCTCCTGCCTGAGCAGCTGGAACCTCAGTGGACTCTGATCCTCGTGGTTCTTACCCCCTGCCTCTGCTGATCATGCATGGCCAGTTCTCAGTTTGCTTTAACCGCACCAGCCAGCTAGCGCCATCTGCACTGATGAAACCCTATTGGTTGCTGGGCCAGATTACAGATACTTTACCCATGCACTTACGTGGTCTTGTCTAGTTATATGTTCCTTGCCTCCTGCTTTGCTTCTATTTGCAGCCACATTAAAATCCCTCTTTCCCCCAGACGCTTGCTGCTTCTCCTTTCAATCCAGAGTGATTTCAAACCAATCACTCAAATTGTGGTCAGGCTGGATGCCCAGTTCTTCAGGACACCTACCTCACTTAATGGCATTATTACTCTCATTTTACAGACGGGGACACAGCCTCCTAGAAATTAAATGAATCACCCAGTGGCACACAGCAAGTCAGTGGCAGAGCTAGGAAATGTATACGGCAGCCTGATCCTTCATTATATGGCAGCCTGCATCTTGAATAGTCATTTCAACTAGTGCAAGAGGGAGTGTAAAATGCCACCATTCTGATGTAGTATTTGATACCCACCCTGTACTGGTGTAAATGGCCACACAAAATGCCAGATGATGGAGAATCATGTCCTAGGTGCAATATCTGCTAGTTTACACTTTAGTGTAATACATTGGTCAGGGCTGTTCCTAGCTATTCTGGGTCCTTACTCAGCCCCCCCCCCCTCCGCGGGGGGTGTGTGTGTGTGTGGAGCCCAGGCCTCCTTGCGGGGGGGCGGGGCTGGCTTGGGGGACAACGGGGGAACCACCCCCCAGCACTCACCGGCAGCATGGCTGGGGCCGGGTCACTGCACTTCCCACTGCACTCCTTAGGGGAGTGAGGGCGGGGAAAAGGCAGGGCGGGGGTAGGAAGAGATGGGGCAGAACAGGGGCAGGGGCTTTGGGGAAGGGGTGGAGTGGGGGCAGGGCTGGGGCAGAACAGGGGTGGGAAGAGGCAGGGAAAAGGCAGGGTGGGGGCCATGGGGAAGAGGCGGAGCAGGGGCTGGGCACCGGGAAATTTGGTGCCCCAAAATTTCCTGGTGCCCTACGCAGCTGCGTACTTTGCGTATGGGTAAGGACTGCCCTGACATTGGTGTCTACTCCATTGTTGACAGGTAGCTCAGAGGAGAAAGGAGTTTTTACTGTCTGTCACCCTGGCATGCTGAGGGTGACAGATTTGCTTTGAATTCAGCTGGGCCTCTTCCCAGGAAGCCTTATAGCACAGGGCCACCCAGAGGATTCAGGGGGCCTGGGGCAAAGCAATTTTGGGGTCCCTTCCATAAAAAAGTTGCAATATTATAGAATACTATATTCCCGTGGGGGCCCCTGCGGGGCTTGGGGCAAATTGCCCCACTTTCCCCCCCCCCCCCCCCCCCCCCGGGCGACCCTGCTATAGCAGCATGGTCTAGTGTAGAAATCCCTCGCTATTCACCTTGGGGATTCTAGTGGATTGGGAACCCTGGGCCCAGAGTCAAACCGATTTCAGACTTCATTCGGTGTTGGGAAAAGTCAGCACCAGCAGGTTCCATTGAAGATTTTGACCCAGACAACCTTACCAAAAAAGGCTTAGCTATATAAATAGAAATATAGCAGAGATGGCCAGCTATGTGCAAGGATCATGAAAGGGAGAATAAAGGGAAAGTATCTGTAATCTAGACCAGCAACCAAAAGGGCTGACTTAGGGCAGGTAGAGAGGAATGTTTATGGTATGGCGTATCTATACCTTGTAGAAATAGAATACAGTCATATTTCTGTACTATGCAAACCATGTCCCCAAACCCTTCAGGGGTGCAATAATAGTTATAAAGTTAAAATAAATAGCAGGGAGAGAAACACTAAGATTAAGGGGTTATGGCAGAGTCATTTTCACATGAGATTGTTAAATAGATGAGGAGAGACACAGAGATATCTATTATGTCTTTGGCTAAGCCCATCTCCATCACAGGGGAGAAACAGAAGGAGGCAAAACAAGTTCCTGTAAGGGTCTGACCCAGAGGAAGAGAGGTATTTATTGAAGTGTTGTTTTGATGTAGTCATCTTCCAGTCTGGGGAGAAGGCAAATTGCTTCATGGTATTTGCATTTAACTAAAAAAAAAAAAAATAAAATAAAAAAAGATTATTGTCAAAGGCATAATGGACTAACATTGTACACATCCAAGCAGTGTTTACAATCCATTTAGCTTTGAGGGATTGCATTGCTTAGTTGGGAAAGCATCAGTCTTAGGATATGTCTACACTGCAGTTAGACACCCAGGGCTTGGGTTAAGGGGCTGTTTAATGGCAGCGTAGACCTTGGGCTTATGCAGGAGTCCAGGCTTATGCAGAAGTCCAGGGGAGGAACCACAATTGTCCAGCTCTTCCCATTATATTGTTAATCTACAAGTAACCAAGGACCTGCATATCCTACTCAGCAAAAATTAGTTGTAAGCAGAGTTTTTGCCTAAGGAAAAATGAACTGTACAGTCCATTTTGCGTTTTTATACTCCAATCTCTTTAGTTCACGAAAGAAAGAGGCTCAAACCAAAAACCTTGCAACTTTGGAAATGCTTTGACCTGGATGTTAGCTGTATAATCTCTTTCACACATCTCAGCCCCTTACACAAAAACTGCTTTAAACAATGATCAAAATAAAAACTGCAAAATATTTTGTGAGTTCTTAGAAGACAGAATCCATTTTTCGCAGAGTCACTGAGGCTCTCCGACGAACTGGAGACCATCAAAGCCCATAAGTTTTTAAAAATTATAGCTCTAGTTTTGAAATATGAGAAGTTTTTGCCAGACAGTTTTGCCAAGTGTTTATGTTTTGGAGCATAGCTGGGCTGCTTATCAGGAGTTCAGATGTTCTTTGTTTCTAATTTCCTACAATTATTCACTCTCCATGCTCCATTCAAGCACAGTAACACCCATTGGTCATGAGAGCCTGCAATGCTTCTGTCTCACAAAGCAGTCCTGCAAGAGCCCAGGGCTTTGACCTTGACCCTCAGTGTGTAGCAGCATTGCAGTATAGCAATGTCTCCCTCCTCCCTCTCAGAGTGTCTTCCCGCTGGTAAGAGAATCTGAGTATTCAGATGTCTCTAGAAAGAGGCTGAAAAGAGCCTCGCTAAAATGCAGAATTCCATGCTCTGACAGTAAAAATTTTTGTTGTATTGCTCAGTGCATTCCAAGCCAGCCAATTTAATTTAATTAATTGGAGCAATTTAAGAGCATTTAGTTGCTCTGCAAGAGGTACTCTGTATGAAAAAAAATCTCAAATGAAGAACATTGATTAAAATAGTGTATTATTAATTATAATATCTTAAAGTATTTTGCAAGGTGGGTGACTATCATTAGCTCCATTTGATATAATGGGGCAACCCAGATATGAAAGGGTTAAGAGTGAAATTTACAGAAGTTACTTAGGTCCTAAATTACTTATAGATGGTTAACAATAAAGTGAAATCCCATTTTGCACAAAATTTGTTTCTGTATTTTAATTAGCTTTATTGTTTTATGTAAAACTGTCAGGGACAAGCCCAGAAAAGAATGTTGCTGCTTTCCAGAGACACTTGGCTAACTATTTTATTTTTTAAGAATGAGATTATGTTGTCTAGTCAAATTAATGCAAAGTGGGGTGTGAAAAGACGTCAGTTTGGAGAGGACTTGGGGGGAGGTGAGAGGGTAGGACAAGAGTTAGCAACTTGGGGGGGGGGCTGGGAGGAGATTGGTGTCAAAGAGTTTTGTAGGCCTGGTAAAAATGCTACATTCTATACAATATGGTTGTTGAAACTTTGAGACAAATTAATAGGAGAGGGAAATTACCTCAATGGCTAATTCTCACACAGGGAAGAAGATTAGCAAAAAGAATAAGTCAAGTCGGCACATATCATCTGGAAGATATGTCAATACTCTGCGAAAAGATAATTGGCAGAGCTTCATTGACTTCAGTGGAAGAACAACAAATTTACACCAGCTGAGGCTCTCTGCTCTCATCCTCAGCTTCAATAGGATGGAGGGCAGAAAGCAACTCCTTTTGAGGTCTATGGCTAACCTCTTATTTACTTGACAGGGAGCAGGCCCTATGGTATATTCAGGAAAGGACTTTCTAGGACCGAAAGGGATAAGGCGTCAGAGAAAGGAAGGTGTTGCTAGCAGACATATCTATACAGCCTGTCTGCTTAAAGTCTGGATCTACTCCCATTGACTCCTGGAAACAGTGCAAGGCAAAGCTTTGTCATTATAACCCCAAACCAAGTAAAGCACAAATCTGAAACTCCATGCAAACGGAGGGTGTGCAGTAACCTCATTTTGTTATGCTGAAACCAGACAAACCAAGCCTGATGGCCACAGAAACTCTACCTGGAAACATAACTCTTCATCTTAGACCTAATTTATTCTATTGACTTATGCTGCTACATGCACATACTACACTGAACAAAGAAATATCTTTAAATAGTTTGGCTTTTTGTTCTTTCAGCACATACTGTAGTACTTAGTTCAAGAACAGGAACCGTCTTAGGGAAAACCTGCTCTCAGGGGTGTAAATAGGAGTTTTACCATTACTGGCACAACACCAGGAGTAGGCTGTCAGGACCTGCCTCCTAATAACTTCACTGGATTTTGGATCAGGCCTTATGTGATCATGCTTAGGCACGAAAGACAAAAATGTAGAAGCATTAGTATTCACTGAAAAATTGTTGGTCAAGTGGCAGGACAGATCCTACTTTAGATTACTGGTTAGGTCAGGTTGAAAGAGAACAGAAGATCTCCAACATTATCGGACTGAATAAAATCAACGTGATAAACATTTGATGAGTAATCTCCTACAGAGAGGGATATATGTATGCAGGGCCAGCTCCAGGCACCAGCTTAGCAAGCAGGTGCTTGGGGCGGCCACTTCGGAGGGGGGCAGCACGTCCAGCTATTCGGCGGCAATTCGGCGGAGGGTCCCTCACTCCCGCTTGGAGTGAAGGACCGCTCGGAGTGAAGGACCTCCTGCCGAATTGCCTCAGATTGCAATCGCAGCTTTTTTTTTTTTTTTGGCTGCTTGGGGCGGCAAAAACCCTGGAGCCGGCCCTGTATGTATGCTGTAGATTTATTGGGATGTACAAAGCAGATCAGTGAGCCACTTTCAGTGTAAAAAAAACAAGTGATAACTGTGACCGGGGTCCCAATGGGGAGCCAGCTGTGGTCACTCAATTAGGGTGAACTGCAAAGTATGGGGCAGGCAATCCCCATAAAGCTGGTGGATATTCCAATACTTAGATTCACGAAGCCAGCATAAAACTGCTTTTTTATTACCTTATTGGTTACTCAGAAGTCCAAACAACACAGTTCCCTTAAAGTGATCCAGCCTCAGGCCTCCATTGAGGTACCCATGTCAAATATGATGAAAATTTCTGTAAATCTTATTTCATCACATAAAAGAACAGGTTCTACCAATCCCAAAGGATCGGACGCATTACCTCCCAGGTTAATGAATGTTTCAGATCTTATCCAAATATACACTACAGACAATTCTTATTAACTAACCTAAAATTTATTAAAAAACAAAAGAGAGAGTATGGGTAAAAGATCATTATACATACAGACAGGAGTTCAATTCATTGAGATTCAGATTCATTGCAACTACAAAGCTCACCATCTCTGCTTAGAGTTCCTTTAGAATTCATTTCATGGGTTATAGTCCAATGTCCAAATCTCATATTCAGGGCGTACCAGCATAACTGGGACCTCAGTCTTGCGACTCAGACTTCCCCCGATGAAGTTTTAGCAGATCTGAGATGACAGAATCAGGGCCCAAGGATCTTTTATACAATTTCATGTCCTCTTTGACAAGTTGGGATTTCCTCTAGGAACAAAAGATAATTAGGATGATTTTGAAGGAGGTCCATCACCAGTACTTAGCTATATGAATTAACATTCGGCCATTTGCTTTTTCCTCCACCATTCACAGTACATTTCAAAGAGAGATGAATACCAAGATATCCTGTGTTTATAATTCATTTAAATGATATCAGAATACAGCATAGACAGGGACTGTTGATTACACTGTTGTACTCATACATATGTAAATACACCAAAACACAAACATTATCCCCCCACATATCTTTTGAGGGTTATTTATTTTGCAGGATGTTTAACCCTTTCTAGCCATGCATCACACTTCCAATGTGAGACTGGTGTGGAAGGGCAAAATTAGAGCTCCCGGATACACCTTAAGGACCTTCCAACATTGATATGAGCTGTGTTTACATTGAATTCTTTGTAAGGGCAAATTATTGATGCATTCTTTGGCCCCAGCCAAAAACTTAGTCCATGCTTTGTGAAACAGTTTAGTGATTCCAGGGTTTGGTCTATGTGTTACCATAGCCATTAATGTTCTTCAGACAGCACATACTCTGGCATTCAGCCATGAAGGCTGGGAGGTGTTGTACCTCAGTTTCCCTTTGTGCACAGCAGTTCAAGCTTGTAGTGTTTTTTCTGCTGTGGAAAGTTTTAGAAATGTGTCTATGCATTAGCTGTGAAGCCTCAACATTATTAGGCTTTTTAACATAAAGTATGTTCTTGTTGAACCAAACAGCACAATCATAAGGGTTTCTATTATGTACCACCCTTAACATGTTCAAGGGCTTTTCCAAAAGACCATGCACATTGTACATTTTTACAGTTTTGGGTATCAGCAACAAGTTAGTTTCAATCATTAGCAATAACATTAACATCAGTTCTATCACATGTGTACATTTATAATTATTTTTGTCATGCCAACCCTTTGGTTTAGACAAACCATTCTTTAGGTCAGCTTCTTCAATATCCCTTTTGAATCTTTGTAGCTTTTTCTTGATCTCAGGGTCTTCCTTAACATAGGCTTTCAGTTTAACCACTTCCTTGGGGTTTTCGTATTTTAGGGTTAACCTATGGCTTTTATTTGCAAGGTTTAATCCTTTCCTTCCTCCCTGTCCAGTACAGTCAAAATCTGAACTCTTTTGCTTAACAGAATCCATTGGCTGGCTAGATGTGTCCTTTTTGCTAACAGCTACAGGCAAGTCTTTCTCCCCCCCAGTCAGTCAGGTAATTTGCATCAACACAAACACTAGCTTTCAAATTCTCAGCTGCTACCAATTTCAAGGCTGGATACTCATTCTTCCCTTCAGCAGGATTGGGTTCTTCCCATCCCCCTCCCCCCCCACACACACACACCTTTTTCCTAGAAGGTTGAAAATTGAAACTTCCTGCTCACAGGAATTCCTTTGCTGGTTAGGTGTGTTAACCAACTGCTGACCCTCTGTGCTATGAACATCTACTAGGGTGACCAGACGTCCCAATAAAATCGGGACCGTCCCAATATTTCGGGGTTTGTCCCGCGTCCCGATATCCGCCGGCAGCCCTGTTTTTTGTGGGTTTTTTTTTTGCTCCGTGGGCTTGGACTGACTCGGCTTTTTTTTTGCTCCGCCGGTGGGCACTCCCCCCCCGTGTCCCAATATTTTCTTTCCCGCATCTGGTCACCCTAACATCTACACAGACGCTCTCCTGCATGCTTGCTTGTGAATCTACCACCTCCAGCAACTTAGAGACTGGACTCTGTTTTAAAGAGATACCAAACAAATCCAAAGTGCCTAAGGGTGAGAGTTTGCCTGCTCTCCCCTGTATCCTTGTGAGTTCAGTCATAAGGCTGTTCTGCTCTGAAAAACCAGTAACCCAGTCTTTCCTCAGTACCTGAGTCACAGACTGCTTACTCAAAGAATCAATATGGAGACATTCCTGTCCCAACAACATAGTCTTCCCAACGAATTGGTCAAGCACATCCACTTGGTCATAGGGCTGTTCAAATTCCCTGACAATTTTTATTCCATCTGAAATCTTTTCAAAGCTATCCACAATGGATTTTTTCAAAACAAATTCAGTGGATTCATTTTCATTTGAAAAGACTTTGGCCACTAGGCACTAACACACTTTCCTCAGAAGAGAGACTGTTTACTATCAACAATGGCCCATTAAGAGGCAATGGAAACAATTCCTTTTCACAGACTTCAAAGACTTCACCAATAAATTCTTTTCCCTTCTGCAATATCATGCACTGCAACAGGTTCTTTCTGAGCTATATTTATGTCCAGAACCAGCTTTGGCACAAGAGACAAATCACCAAACTCCTTCTGAGTTTCACATACATCCAGAATCACCTCTGGCCCATCAGGAGGATTTTCACACAACCCCCTTTTAGGTAAACTGCTCGACTTCATAGATCACAAGATTAGAAGTATTCTCTTCCTTGTTACAAGTTTCCACACTGTCAGTGGGTAACCTAGTCAAATTACCTTCATGCTTTTCTTGTGCCCCGGCTATGATATCATCCTGATCAGACAAGGTTGTCATACCTTTACCCAGCAACACACTAACAACAGGCAAAATAGAAGCACCAGAATCACTTGGTCTCTGGGAGCTATTTATGACATTAACTGGATGCAACCTAGTTGCAATGTCATCATCCCTAGCAGACACAAATTTAGGACCACTTCCTTCCTGGGCTTTAGTTGTATCCAGAATCAGCTCTGGATCAACTGATACATTTTCAACCATCATAGGCTGAAAGGCTTCTTCTGTCTGCTTTACAGACAGAAAAGAGCTGGAAAAACATTCCCCTTTAACAGACAAACAGCTTGGGATATAATTTTCCTTGTCCCAGCACACATGGCTGTTCACAGACAATTGCTTGGAGATTGGGGTAGCTCCCTTTCTCTCTCTCTCTCTCTCTCTCTCTCTCTCTCATCTCAATGAAATATCTGTACCGTCAAGTCACACATACTTTCAAGTCATTACCCCTAGCAGACACAGGAGCATTTCCTTCACTGTCACAATTCTCCACACTGGTAACAGGTAAGGTACAGGGATACTCATGTTCCACTAACCTTGCCTTCCCAAACTGCTGATTAGACAAAGCCATCAGCTCAGAAGGCTGCCTAGGCTCATCTAAACTTTCTTTGCCTTCCCCTCCCTTAACAGATGAACTGTTTCCCACAACTAGTGTCTTATTACACTAAGCTACTTTAAGCACATCACTTTTACCTGGGTCAGGTTTACTTTCCCAAGCTTTACTAGCCAACAATTTATCACTCACCAAGAATGTACCCCCTTCCATCTTCAGTTAGGGCTTTAACCTGATCACCAATTTTAAATTGCTCTGGAGAAACATCTTCCTGAGCCTTATCTAATGCCAGATTCACTTCTGAGATACCAGACAGACACTCAGAAATTTTTTCCACATAGGCACTGCTTCTTTGCACAGACAAACTGCCATCTTCCTCAGACAAACATTTGAAGAAACCCTCCATAGACAAATCCTTGCCCCTAATAGACACAGGTTCAGGATTATTTCTTTCCTGTGACTGGTTTATGTCAACCTGACTGAACAAAGCTTTAATATAATCCCCAATCAAGAGATCCTTAGGCAATAACTTTCTTACACCAGCTATAACTTCATGTTTAACACCATTCCATGCAAGATGGATTCTGGCTAAAGGCACACTTACAGTAAACTCAGAGGATTATAATATTCACACTCTCATTTGGTAAATAATCTTCCTCTTTGACAAGATCTGCTTTAACAAGAGTGATGTTAGAAGCTGTAATTTGCCCTAAACAGCTTTTATCGTTGACTTTTACATTCTCTGCACAAGTTATGGGGTTACCTTCACCCGAGCTCACAGTAAAAGTATTTACATAAAAGGTGGCAGTGTTGGGGTAAATTTGGTTACACACAGACAACTGCTTAGAGTCAAACAACATATCAACGTTGTTACAAACTGGATAGATTCTATCTCCATCTTTGTTGTTGAGAGGAACTGGTTTTTCAGTATGATACAGTTCCTGTTGTTCCTTTATTCTCTTGAGTTGGAGCTTAAGTCTGTCCAGTTTTGCCTTAGCTTCTAGTTCCTGCAATCCAATATATGTCATTTTTTGTTCATGTTCAAAACACAGGCATTCTCTTTCAGCAACTTCTCCTTCCATATCAGCAATTTTTTTCTTTTGTTCAAGTTCTAGCTGCTGGTTTCTCACTGCAAGCATTTTTGCTGGGTCTGCTTCCTTATCACTGGCAATTAACAGATTTTTCAGTTCCTGCTCTGGGGCCTTTTGCGTAAAATACAACCCTCTCTGTAAGCACAATTCTTCCAGGCTTTTTCTGTCAGGATCTTGATCATGGGTCACTCACTATAACTGATTTTTAACCCTTAAAAATCCGATATCAAAAACCACAAGCATGTGGTTTTGATCCAAAAACCCAATTAACCTGTAGTAATGGGTATTCAAGCACAACTATGCCACTGTGACCGGGGTCCCAATGGGAAGCCAGCTGTGGTCACTCAATTAGGGTGAACTGCAAAGTATGGGGCAGACAATCTCCATAAAGCTGGTGAATATTCCAATACCTAGATTAACCAAGACAGCATAAAACAACTTCTTTATTACCTTACTGGTAACAACATAGTTCCCTTAAAGTGATCCAGCCTCAGGCCTCCATTGAGGTACCCAAGTCAAATATGATGAAAATTTCTGTAAATCTTATTTCATCACATAAAAGAACAGGTTCTACCAATCCCAAAGGATCGGACACATTGCCTCCCTGGTTAATGAATGTTTCAGATCTTATGCAAATACACACTACAGACAATTCTTATTAACTAACCTAAAATTTATTAAAAAACAAAAGAGAGAGTATGGGTAAAAGATCATTATACATACAGACAGGAGTTCAATTCATTGAGATTCAGATTCAACTACAAAGTTCACCATCTCTGCTAAGAGTTCCTTTAGAATTCATTTCATTTATTGTCCAATGTCCAAATCTCATATTCAGGGTGTACCAGCATAACTGGGACCTCAGTCTTGAGACTCAAACTTCCCCTGATGAAGTCTAAGCAGATCTGAGATGATAGAATCAGGGCCCAAGGATCTTTTATACAATTTCATGTCCTCTTTGACAAGTTGGGATTTCCTCTAGGAACAAAAGGTAATTAGGATGACTTTGAAGGAGGTCCATTACCAATACTTAGCTATACGAATTAACATTCGGCCATTTGCTTTTTCCTCCACCATTCACAGTACATTTCAAAGAGAGATGAATACCAAGATATCCTGTGTTTATAATTCATTTAAATGATACCAGAATACAGCATAGACAGGGACTGTTGATTACACTGTCATACTCATACATATGCTATGCATCCGAAGAAGTGGGCTGTAGCCCACAAAAGCTTATGCTCTAATAAATTTGTTAGTCTCTAAGGTGCCACAAGTACTCCTGTTCTTTTTGAGGATATAGACTAACATGGCTGCTACTCTGAAACCATACATATGTAAATACACCAAAACACAAACATTATCCCCCCACCTCTTTTGAGGGTTATTTATTTTGCAGGATGTTTAACCCTTTCTAGCCATGTGTCACAATAACATACAAGCTTTCAATCCCAGAGAGCACTGTGGTGGCCTTTAAAACCTTGCCATTGCCTTAACTATGGCAAACGCTAGCTGGGTCTATGTAGGATCAGGGAGAGATCCACCTGCCCAGAGCTCATTGCAGGATCAGGGCCAAACTATCTGGAGTTAAATACGTCTGCATTTGCAGTATTGAAGATATTGCTTATATGGAGCATATAAGAGTACTAGAGTATACTGTACCACACTTCGGTAACTTTGTCTCATGATAAAATTGGCAAGTCTTTAAGTGCCTCCCACTGTACCATTAGTTAGCTACTCCAAATTTAATTTACTTTTTAAACTATTTTTCCAGATAAAGACAAAGCAACAAAGATCTTTGGCACACTTTATTGTCATGACTGTGCTATATTGTCTCACAAAAAAGAACAAGCAAAGCCCTCCTCCTCTACCCCAAAAAGAAAAGGCCAGAACGAGATATCCCAACATTTCCTGAGGACAGCTATGACAGTCATTACAGAGGTGAAGCTGACCACATATATGTAACAAGTTATAAGCAAACATTGCTGGGTGCCAGGGGGTCAGAGTGACAGGGAGAAAGATGAATCAGTGGTTTGGATAAAAATATTGGATTTCTCATATCAAATCAGACTGTCGGTTGATGTAGTCTGGATTCTGCTTCTGACAGAAGCCAATATCTTATGCTTTTGATGGATCGGGGAATAAATAATGATAACTCAGTCATTTGTGCAGTGCTGTAAATGGGCAATAGCGGAGAAACATGGCTTTTTGACCGCTTTTCCCGGGTGGTGTTTGAGATGCAGTTATCTTCATCATCTTGCAGAGAGCTCACATGCATACAATATAAAGCACGGGCAGCTTCATATACAGCAGTAAATACCTTTAACAGTAATTCACACTTTGCACTGATAGAACACTTCCATCAAAGGCTCTCAAGGCCAATCTTTATTGAATTAAGCCTCACAGCATCTCTGTGGATAAGTGAAGATATTAACCCATTTTTCAGATGAGGAGTCTGAGGTCCATATAGTTTAAGTGATTTTCTGCAAGGGCACACGGGAAATCTGTAGGAGAACTGGGAACAAAAACACTGATTTACTACTTGGAATCCTGTGCCATAACTACAAGTCCACCGTTCCTCCTCCTCCACAGGTCTTAATGTCTCCTTCCTGGGGGCCCCAAGCAGAAGAGATTAGAAGAGCAATCACTGGTAAAATGTTCATCCAATAAAAGCTGACATACTATAGGCTAGTCATATCCATGACCAAATGTCAGATAAAAACTAAACTGCTATTGACACCTAATAGGAAGAAAATCTAGGGATCCCAAGTTTCTAATGTGAACAGCTTACATTTTTTATTGGAATTGCAATAAAGCAAATCCATTCAAACGCATATGAGTACAGCGCAAAAGGGAAACCCACAGCTTTCCAGACAGTATGTCAAGTTCCCAATAACACTGTTTTATAAGCTACTACAGTTCCACTTGTACCTCCATACTCTGTAAGGATATAAACTTCCTGAAATAGTGAGGTAACTTCCAGGGCCGCCCAGAGGATTCAGGGGGCCTGGGGCAAAGCAATTTCGGGGGCCCCTTCCATAAAAAAAAAAGTTGCAATACTATAAAATACTATATTCTTGTGGGGGCCCCTGTGGGGCCTGGGGCAAATTGCCCCACTTGCCCCTCCCCCTCCCCCCGGGTGGCCCTGGTAACTTCTATTCAAAGTGTTCTTTGTTGGGAGGAAAGAGCTGGAGCAACAATCAGACCCAATCAAGCTACACACAAATGTGTTTGTCAGAGATCTCCTTTAACAGAGACAGGGATTGGCGCAAATGCTTAATCCTCAAAAATGAAGTCACCACCACTGGAATTTCTGCAAGTATATGGTAACATTCTGGACTGAAGAAGAATTATGGCAACACCGAAGGCTGCTAAATACAGTAGAGGCTTGTCAGCACTAAGAGACTTATTCTGATAATTAAATCATTCTTCTGTAATTAAATTTTCATCAAAAAATACTCCGGTTGTCAATCTCCTATTGAAGTCTACACTTGAATGATTAAACGTCCACATCCTTTGACAGACTTTTAGTACTACTGTGACTCATCAGATGAAAGTGTTCCCTATGAAATTCAAGGGCGTTAACGTGTCGCTTTATACACAATAGTCAGTTGCAGAGCACAATTCTATACTTCTTTTGTATATGTAAACGCTTTGAAACCAATAGTCCAACCGTTCTGGTAAAGAGCAATGGAATTATTACAAGACCTTTTGCTACTTTAGTGTGCATATATTTTCTTTCCTTTTGTAAGCTGCAACAAATTTTTCCCTTTCACT
Source organism: Chrysemys picta bellii (assembly GCF_011386835.1). NCBI lineage: Eukaryota > Metazoa > Chordata > Testudines > Emydidae > Chrysemys > Chrysemys picta. The sequence continues at coordinate 113,985,190 of NC_088791.1, read as the reverse complement.
GTATTCCTATTATTTTATATTTTTGCCAGACTTTATAAAGATTTCCTGATATACCACAGAATTCTAAGGTACTAAGTGAAAGAACAGTTGATTTTCTGTACTTAATTGATTTTCCTTAAATTAATGACCATGGTGGGAGAAGGGCAGTTGGCTCAGGGGATTAGTAATGGGATATGAAATATTTCCACTGTAGGTTGATGGTTCAAATACAGTCTAACGCAGTAGTGCTTTGAGGCTATTTAATGAATTGGTGGTCTCAGTGAAATTCCTACTAGACATATATCCATATTACAATTGACTTGTTTGAAGTCTCTGCAAGGAGTCCAAAGTGAAATAATTTTGAAAACTTAGCTACAATATGAATAATAGGGTGTATCATAATCATCATCTGTTAACAGAGAGTGTATTTGGAGGATAAGGAAAAAGTTCTGTTACTCAAACAAGACCAGAAAGAAATTCAGGTTGGGGTGCATCTAGATAATAGTTAGGGTAAATTACATGTTGAATTGAAAGTGCACATGCACAGCTTACATGTGCACACAACCTTTCATCCTAAAGGATCTCAAAGAGAAAGCTTCATAAAAACAATATACAGAATACAGAAAAAAACCATTAACCACCACTGAAATGGCACCATCTCTGAAAAAGAGCCATGCCAACTGTTTAACAAGACACAGCACCACTGAACAAAACAAATTGAATCAAACCACATGAAACTGAAGCTGCAGGGATAATTTTAGTTAGGCAGAATTAGCCACTGAGCTCAGGTTTACCTAGGACATGATTTCTGACTGCTGTGCTAAAGAAAAGTGCTACAGACTCTTCAGTCAGGAGTTCAGTTTCCTACCCCATCCAGAATTCAGCATCTCCAGCAGCACTGTACTCCCTAACAGCACACTCAGTTCCAAGTTGGAGACGAGAAAGTCCCCTGGTGAGTCAGCAACTCAACATCCTGTAATTTTGAGGTCTCCCATCCAAGTGTTCTTATAGCCCAATTCTGCTTAGTTTGAGACACAACAGAATCATAGTACCAGCTGGAAGATAGGGAGGGCCTTCAGGACCAAGAAGCAGCACTACAGATATAAACACACTTGGGCCCATCTACTCCTTGATGGAGATAACACAGGCCGCTTCAGATGGAGGGGCATAAAGCATACCAGAAATTAGGTAACTGTTAGGACACTAATACATTCTTCCTAAGAAACCTTCCTCTACTGAGGATAAAAATCAATGGCCCAAATTGTCAAACTCAGTTGGATACCTGAAGTTAAGCGCCTAAGTAAGTGACCTGATTTTCAGAGATGCTGAGCACCTGTTGAAGTTAACAGGAGTAGTTGGTGCCCTGCACTTTTGAAAGTCAGGCCACTTATTTAGAGACCAAAATATGAATTTAGATGCTTAGCTTTAGGAACCCAAATTTGACCAATAGTACTAGGTTTTAAAAGGAATTTATGCTTTATGCCTTAATTGATTTTATGCTCACTGCTTTGTGTGACACTGTCAACAAAATGATTTTGTTTGTGAAATGTAACTCATGAATAGAGCAATTTGATAGAGAACAAACAGACCCCCCTTCACACACAGACACAAACCGCCTGTCCTGTAGAACAGTGGCTCTTTCCAGACTACTGTACCCCTTTCAGGAGTCTGATTTGTCTTGCATACCCCAAGTTTCACCACACTGAAAAACTACTTGCTTACAAAATCAGACATAAAAACACAGAAGTGTCACAGCACAGTATTACTGAAAAATGGCTGACTTTCTCATTTTTACCCTATAATTATAAAATAAATCAATTGGAATATAAATATTGTACTTACATTTCAGTGTATAGTATATAGAGCAGTACAACCAAGTCTGTCTGTATGAAATTTTAGTTTGTACTGACTTTGCTAGTGCTTTTTATGTAGCCTGTTGTAAAACTAGGCAAATATCTAGATGAGTTGGTGTACCCCCTGGAAGATCTCTGCATACCCCCAGGGGCACATGTACACCTGGTTAAGAACCACTGCTGTAGAAGGCCAGGGTAATGCCACAAACATAGGGGAGTGTCCTGTGAGCTTTGATTTCATCTCTCTGTGTTGTGTCTGTTATGTATTTCCATAAAATGTTTCAGGCTCCAGGGCTTATACAAAGTTATGGTCACTAAAATAAGCTATCGAACCTGAGACTAGAAGCAAAATATCTGTATAAGCATAAGTGTCCAAGTTTATCCCTAGTGTCTCAACTGGAGTTAGTAGATTTATGAATGTATCCCTTTGAATTTACACAACGAGATAACATTTAGCATTTAAATAACTCTTTAAACATGCAAAGCTCTGTGCAGACTTAAATTCTCACAGCATCTCTGTGAGGAAAGCTAGTCAGTAATATTAGCCCCATTTTAACATAGATAATCTGGTGCAGAAAAAGTAGTGAATTGACTAAGGGTATGTCTACACTACAAAATTAGGTCGATCTTATAGAAATCAATCTTTAGAAAGCGATTTTATACAGTCGATTGTGTATGTCCCAACTAAGCGCATTAAGTTGGCGGAGTGCGCGCTCAATACCATGGTTAGCATCGACTCACGGAGCGGTGCAGTGTGGGTAGTGTGACAGACCCAGACCAGTGGGGTACAGGAGTCTGGTAGAGGGCAAATATACTGGTCACTGGATGAGTAGTTTTCTGTTCCCTGAGTGACCAGAGAAAGGGGCTGCACTAGAGTAATCAGGAACCTGCTAGAACCAGTTAAGGCAGGCAGGCTAATTAGGACACCTGGAGCCAATTAAGAAGAAGCTGCTAGAATCAATTAAGGCAGGCTAATCAGGGCACCTGGGTTTTAAAAGGAGCTCACTTCAGTTTGTGGTGCAAGTGCAAGGAGCTGAGAGTGAGAGGGTGTGCTGCTGGAGGACTGAGGAGCACAAGCATTATCAGACACCAGGAGGAAGGTCCTGTGGTGAGAATAAGGAAGGTGTTTGGAGGAAGCCATGGGGAAGTAGCCCAGGGAGTTGTAGCTGTCATGCAGCTGTTACAGGAGGCCCTAGAGACAGCTGCAGTCCACAGGGCCCTGGGCTGGAACCCAGAGTAGAGGGTGGGCCCGGGTTCCCCCCAAACCTCCCAATTGACCTGGACTGTGGGTTCTTCCAGAGGGGAAGGTCTCTGGGCTGTTCCCCCAACCCACGTGGTGAATCTTTGAGGCAAGAAAATCCGCCAATAAGCGCAGGACCCACCAAGATAGAGGAGGAACTTCGTCACAGTCGCTATCCCACAGTTACCACAGTCTCTGCTGCCCATTGGAATTCTGGGTTAAGCTCCCAATGCCTGATGGGGCAAAAACATTGTCGTGGGTGGTTTTGGGTACATGTCATCAGTCTCTCCCCCCTTCCTCCCTCTGTGAAAGCAACGGCAGACAATTGTTTTGTGCCTTTTTCCTGGGTTACCTGTGCAGATGCCATACCATAGCAAGTATGGAGCCCGCTCAGCTCACTGCTGCTGTTGTGAGCATTGTAAACACCTCGCGCATTATCCTGCAGTATGTGCAGAACCTAGCTTAGGAGCTGCCAGCACGAGGACATGGACACAGATGTTCCTGAAAGCACAGGATGTGGCAATTGGGACATCATGGTGGCAGTGGGGCAGGTTGATACAGTGGAACGTTGATTCTGGTCCCGGCAAGCAAGCATAGACTGGTGGGACCACATAGTGTGGCAGGTATGGGATGATTCCCAGTGGCTGCGAAACTTTTGCATGCATAAGGCCACTTTCCTGGAATTCTGTGAGTTTCTTTCCCCCACCCTGAAGTGCAGGAAGCCAAGATGAGAGCTGCCCTGATGGTTTGAGAAGCGAGTGGTGATAGCCCTGTGGAAGCCTGCAATGCCTGACTGCTACCAGTCAGTTGGAATCAGTTTGGAGTGGGCAAAACTACTGTGGGGGCTGCTGTGATCCAAGTAGCCAATGCAATCACTAACCTTCTGCTATCAAGGGTAGTGACGCCGGGAAATGTGCAGGTCATAGTGGATTGCTTTGCTGCAATGGGGTTCTCTAACTGTGGGGAGGCAATAGACGGAATGCATATCCCTATCTTGGCAGCGGACCACCTTGCCAACGAGTACATAAAACACAAGGGGTACTTCTCAATGGTGCTGCAAACACTGGTGGATCACAAGGGATGTTTCACCGACATCAACGTGGGATGGCTGGGAAAGGTGCTTGACGCTTGCATCTTCAGGAACTCTGGTCTGTTTGAACAGCTGTAGGAAGGAACTTACTTCCCTGACCAGAAAATTACCACTGGGGATGTTGAAATGCCGATAGTTATCCTTGGGGACCCAGCCTACCCCTTAATGCCATGGCTCATGAAGCCGTACACAAGCAGCCTGGACAGTAGTAAGGAGCAGTTCAACTATAGGCTGAGCAAGAGCAGAATGGTGGTAGAATGTGCCTTTAGACATTTAAAAGCTCGCTGGCGCTGTTTGCTGACTAAATTAGACCTCAGCACAACCAATATTCACATTGTTATTGTTGCTTGCTGCATACTCCATAATATCTGTGAGAGTAAGGGGGAAGACGTTTATGGCGGGGTGGGAGGTTGAGGCAAATCGCCTGGCAGCCGATTTTGAGCAGCCAGACACCAGGGTGATTAGAAGAGCACAGTTAGATGTGCTGCACATCAGAGAGGCTTTGAAAACCAGTTTCATGATGGGCCAGGCTATTGTGTGACAGTTGTGTGTGTTTCTCCTTGATGCAAACCCGTCCCCTTTGTTTATTTTAATTTCCTGTAAGCCAACCACCCTCCCCCCTTCGCTCACAGCTGGCAAAGGAAATAAAGTCACTATTGTTTTGAAACCATGCATTCTTTCTTATTAATTAAAAAAAAGTGAGAACTGACAAGGTAGCCTGGGTGGGGTGCGGGGGGAGGGAAGGACAAGGCCACATTGCTTATTGTAGCCACACTACAAATCAAAACTGTTTGAATGACAGCCTTCAGTTGCTTGGGCCATCCTCTGGAGTGGAGTGCCTGGGTGCCCGGAGCTCCTCACCCCCACCCCCCTGTATTCTTGGGCATCTGGGTGAGGAGGATATGGAACTTGGAGGGGGGCAGGCGGTTATACAGTGGATGCAGCAGTGGTCTGTGCTCTTGTTGGCTTTCCTGCATCTCCACCAGAAGCCCCATCATGTCCGTTTGCTCCCCCATTAGCCTCAGCATTGCCTCCTGCCTCTTCTCATATTGCTCACTTAATGCTTTCCTGGCCTCTGCCATTGAATGCCTCCATGCATTCAGCTGTGCCCTATCAGTGCAGGAGGATACATGAGCTCAGAAAACATGTCATCGAGAGTGCATTTTTTCGCCTTCTAATCTGCGATAACCTCAGGAATGGAGATGATAGGGGAGTATAGAAACATTTGCACCTGCGGAGGGATAAAAAGGGAGAGTAAAATTTAAGATAATACGTTTCTGAGAACAAAAGGGAGACTCTTTCACAGTGAATCAAGCAATTCACGGCAGACAGCACATGTGCTTCAGGTACAAGCTCACATTTTGCCTTTTATATTGAGTGCCTGCTGGTATGGTGACACATCACACACGGCTGGGCAATAGAATTCGGTTTCCAGGCAGCCATGGTAAGCCAAAGGGTATGTGGGTTTGGCTTCTTCCGCCTTCATAACATGTGGGAATGGTTTCAAACTGCAGCGCCCTCCTTTCCCATAGCAAGCAATGCCGGTTGGGTTTGCCATTTAAAAGGAGGGGCTGCGGTTTTGGGGTGGATGCAGCACACACCTTCCCCGTGTGGATATTCTCAGGGATGATCCCGTTTAGCCAAGCACAAACAGCCCAGCATGAATGGGGTCCTTTTACTGTTCCCTTACAAAAATTCCCCTATTTCAACCAGGTGACCATGAATGATATCACTCTCCTGAGGCTAACACAGAAAGTTGACCGAATGTTGCTTGAATGCAGCCAAAACCCAGGACCATTTGCTGCCATGGTTTGTGCTGCAATGATTCCAGACTACTTGCTACTGGCTTGGTGTGGTAAAGTGTCCTACCGTGGAGGACAAAATAAGGCAGCCCTCACTAGAAACCTTCTGCAAAGGCTTTCAGAGTACCTTCAGGAGAGCTTCATGGAGATGTCCTGGAGGATTCCCACTCCATCCCCAGACATGTTAACAGACTTTTCCAGTAGCTGTACTGGCCGCGAATGCATCCCAATTCTTCAGGGCAAATCAAACATTAAACACAATTACTTTTAAACCCTGTACTGTAGTTACAAATGTGCACTCACCAGAGGTGCCTTCTCTGGCTTCAGGGTCCAGGATCCTGCCTTGGGATGGTATTGGCTCCAGGGTGAGGAAAAGGTCTTGGCTGCTAGGGAGAACAGATTCACCACTTGCCTGCTACGCATCCTCCTCCTCCTTTTCTTCCTCATCCACAAAATCCTCCTCCCTGTTGCATGAGACTCCCCCCTTGCAGGTGTCCATGGACAGTGGTGGGTTAGTGGTAGGGTCCCTCCCTAGAATGCCATGCAGCTAATCATAGCAGCGGCATGTATGGGGCTCTGACCCAGAGCGACCATTTGCCTCCTTTGTCTTTTGGTAGGCTTGCCTGAGCTCCTTAACCTTCATGCAGCACTGCTGAGTGTTCCTGTTGTAGGAGTGTTCCTGTTCAATTCCTGTTGAATTTTGAAATTCAAAATTTCCCGGAGCTTTTCCTGTGTACCTGGTTAGTGTATCGGAGTTGAAAGGGCTGTCCAGAGTGGTCACATTGGAGCACTCTGGGATAGCTCCCAGAGGCCAATACCGTCCAATTGCGTCTGCATTACCCCAAATTCGATCCAGCAAGGTCGATTTTAGCGCTACTCCCCTCGCCGGGGAGGAGTACAGAAGTCAATTTTAAGAGCCCTTTAGGTTGACGGTACGGGGTTGGTTGTGTAGACATATTGCTTAGAAAATCGACCTAATGTGGCTAAATTCGACCTAACCTCGTAGTGTAGACCTGGGCTACGTCACAGACAAAAATCAATGGAAGAGGCAGAATTAGAACTCTGACCTTCCTGACTCCCCGGTAGGGCTAGTTGAAAAATTTCTATCAGAACTATTTAATGGAAATTGGGATTTCAGTTAAACAAGATTTTTCATGAAAAGCTTGTGATTTCCATTGAAAATTTTCACTGGAATACATTTTACATGATGCACTATGTCCAGGGACTCCCATGATGTGCTGTGTAGGCTCAACAAGAGGAGACACCGTGTGGGCTGTGCTGCATCATGGTAGGATGTAGTCTGGCTCGGAAGTCCAGTCTCTAGAAAAGAATGGAGGCATTGGATGCTGCTGTGGCATTTCCAAATTAGGATTTTTTATAGTTTAGTTAGAATAGTTTGGTTTTCCTTTAGAAAAAATGTGGGCGAGGGGGAGGGGAGTTGCTGAAAAGTCAAAATTTACTATGGAAAATTGACAAAGAATTTCTCTTCACTTGCATCAAAATTTTTGCAGAAATTTTTTTTCCCAACCAGCCCTACTCTTCACCGTGTGCTCATTCCTCCAGATTAAATGTGCACTCAGATCAACATCTGCTGTTACAAATCAAGAAAATGCTTAGTAGAACCCTATTTCAGTGTAAAGTTTTTTGTTTAATGTTTAATATTCAGTGTATTAATAAAATATGAAGACGCATATGTATATTTGCCTAGTTTCTAAAACAGAAATGAAGGAAAGTTATCGCCCAGTAGAGGAATTCTTGAAAACTGGATTTAATTAGAGTTAAAATTTAGACAAGAGTTTTAATGAACATGTCTTCATTTGCAAAATTCCAAGATAACCAGAAAAACATCCCTCCTTTCCCACTAAAAGTACAAGTGTAATGCAACAATTCTATGGTGATGAGCCCCATAGAAATGCCTATAAATAAAATAGACTTTTCCAGGAATATAACAGTGAGGGAATGGATAAAATGTTCTTCTTTGTAACCACATTGCACTGCAATAGGTTGCTACAATGATCTAATGCAGACTGCATTTTACATTTATTGCTGCAAATTACTTGCAAGGTAACAGGGATTTTCCTTTACTAAACAACCAGGATTTTTGGTGTTTGTCCAGGAACTATTCCCAGCATGACCTCAACGATACTAAACACTCAGAGTTTCAGGTGCTTGTTACCTCTCAGGAGCAGGCCCAAAGGGAATACTACAGTACTTCAGTCAAGCCTCTTATTTTTCTCAATTATCTGCTCCTGCATCTGAGACGCCTACCAGTCCTGTTCAAGGGGAAGCTGCTGACTCTATACCTTCAGCTGCAAATGTATCTCACAGCTGGATGAGGATGAGAATCAAGTTTTTAGTCCTTGCTTACTAAGGCCTGGTCTACACTGGGGGGAAGTGTGTGGGGGGTATCGATGTAAGATACGCAACTTCAGCTCCGGGAATAGCGTAGCTGAAGTAGACGTCTCTTATTTCGACTTACCTCCCGTCCTCACAGTGCGGGATCAACAGCTGCGGCCCCCCCCGTCGACTCCACTACCGCCGCTCGCCCTGGTGGAGTTCCGGAGTCAATGGGAGTGCGTTCGGGGATCAATATATCGCGTACCCTAAGATGTGGAAGTTTGATTTTTAGCTACAAAGGCCAACATACCAGATCTAAAAAAACCTATCCAAATGCCTATTAATGAAGTTCTAAAAGACAGATTCCTAGGAGCTTGCTACCTTCCATAGCAAGAAAGTATAGCCTTTCAACACCCATTGTGAGCAGAGTCCATAGAGAATGGTACCTTCTTCAGATAAGGCCTAATTTTGAAACCCTTTACTCTTGAGATGTAGTGTGTTACTCTGAAAGTAATCTCATTACATTCAATGGATGATATCCTGGCACTGTTTAAAACTCATTAAAGTCAGCGGGGGCAGGATTTCACCCCATGGAACTACACCTGAAGTAATCCACTGTCCATAAAGGTGCCAAATTCAGCCCCGTAAGAGGGGTTCAGCATCATTTAGGTTAGCAGCTAGTGATTAATTTTGACTAGGGATGTGTGAAACTGCAGAATACTTTTCATAACACTTTGGGAAGTTTCCCAGAATTTCATCCTGCCTATTTTTGGACCCCTCATAATTTCCATTTGTGGGACATTTTGCAAAACAAGAACTTCACTACAAAATCGTGACATTTTAGCTACTTTCATAGTGGGGTAGAGGAGCATTAGTGTACATTAGAATTAGGCCCAAAGGCCCTGAGTCTGCTATTAATTATGCACAGGCAAACATTGAGCCTACGTGGAATCATATTGACTTCAGTGAAGTTATGAGGCTGGATTTCTGCACCCACCGACCCACCCACAACCAACTGCAGGATTCCAGATTCATTTATTTAAATGATGTATTTTAGATCTAAATCATCAATAACAAGTTTGCATACAGTACATTGCTGGCATACTGAGACGTAGTATGTGGACCAGTATGTATTTTCCCAACCTCTATTATTAGTGTCATTTTAGGATAATTAAAACTGAAAACAAATCTAATTTAGCTCATTATTTAGGCTGTTTAGCTTATGCACATCATATGGACAATTAAAATAGACTGTTTGGTGTTTTCCCAAGTCAGTTTCACTTTAGGTATATGAATATTAAAAAAAAATTAACCATAAAAAGCATTCAAGAAATATTTCTACAGACTGAGCCACATTCCATGAAAGTCAATGAAGTTACATCTGGTACAGGATTTGGCCCATCAGAGTTTTTAGGGCCCCATTTTCTTCTTGTTAAACCTAAATTTGTGACCTCCTACTAGGAAACAGGGTTCCTTTAAGTGAAAAGCATGGGTTACTATCATATATGGGCCTGCCCCAGAACACTTGATCCAAATATTCTTATATTTTGGGAAAGATTGCATGCTGAACTGCATTTTGGAGCTAACCTGGCTGAAATAAAACCCCTTATGTTAGAATTATAGAACTTTTAACAACTTTAAATCCAGTTCTGTATTTGACTTTTGCCATTTTAATTGCTATAGTACTTGCATGTGACATTATTATATCACCAGTAAAATGCTCTTTGGTCAGCAGCCCTTCATGTCCTTTGGTGATTACCTTTCATACAGATCAAAAAAGATGGCAGAGGGAGACATAATTTTGGGCTGCTCTGGGCAGCTTGTTTTCCCAGGAAACCAAAACAATTTCCATCAGCCATCCCTGCAGGAATTAATGCTGCTCCTTTGCAATATTAATATCCACTCCTATGCTTCTTCTCCATCACAGGTGGATGGACATTGGATGGACCAGAAACCAATGGGAAAAGGTTACTGAGCCAGCTATATTGCCAGGTGGGAGAGGAAAGCCCTGACAGTATGAAAATGTGAAGACTCTGGTCAGATGCTCTGAGATCCAGGAGGTTGAAATTGGGATTCCCTGCAGATCCTAAACAACTTTGTGGTTAGGAGGTCATGTCCCCTGGCCCTCATGGTGTTGGTAATCCCTGCCAAGTTGTCAAGTTTTCCATGAGTGAGAATAATTTTTCTACAAGTTTCCAGAGACGTTGTGGCCGTGTTGGTCCCAGGATAGGAGAGAGACAAGGTGGGTGAGGTAATATAGTTTATTGGACCAACTTTTGTTGATGAAAGAGAACAAGCTTTTGAGCTACACAGAACTCTACTTCAGGTCTGGACCCGCTACCAATAAGAAATGTAATTTATCAGGTTCAGACACTATAAATGTTGGACATTTACAGTAACTTTTTTTTAATATGGTCTAAGACTTGTTTAGCTTATTTAGGACATTTATTTTGGAGTGTAATTCTTTGGAACCATTAACATTAACCACGCTAATACAAAAGTTTATACTGGAAAGCTGTTGTGACTTTTTGCAAAAGTGTTTAATCTAAAATATAATATTGTATGTTGCTAACATACAAAAGCTTACACTCACGTCACAGTGTATCCATTGTCTCTGTCTTGTGGGGAGGGAACGTTAAGTCTAATTCCTTTACGATGAATACAGTTTCTCTCTCACTCAAAGAGTGGGTAGCCTCCTGTGGGTAGCCTGAACACACAAGCTCTGATGAGGGGAACGGTACAGAACATTAGGAGACAGAGTACCTCTGCAACTGCTATTATAACCCAATCACTAGCCACCTTCCTCTGACACATCTGGTAGTTGCCACAGTCAGACAAAAGACACTGGACTACATGGACCTCCAGTCTGATCTAACAGAATATGACAATCTTAAATTGCTATGCAGGAGTACGTGCACGGGGATAGACTAGTGGATCCATGCAGGCATTCATCAGCAACACAACTCAGGATTTATGGTTTCAAAACCACAGGCATCTACTGCTTAACTGAAAGGAAGTTCACCTTCCTTGTTAGTTATGGTAGGACCTGAGTCTGTGGGACAGCCATGAGAGAGCAATCGTACCATGCATCAATCTGTAAGGAATCCATATGCTGCACACTTATAGTTAGATTAGCCATCAGCAAAACTGCTCGCACATAGCATCAGAAATAGAAATCTAGAAACACAAGATCTGCCACATGAGCTAAGGAAAGTCTACTCTAGCTGGTATAGTGAGCCCTTATTTGTAGGCCAAGGACACTGCCCACAACTGCATAAAACTTGTCCTGAGTATCTGAAGTTCAGGTCTAATACAGTCAGCCATCAGCCTAACGACTCTATAGTAGCATAGACACACCATTGGGACAGAACCCAAAACCTTCAGAAAGATTCCCATTGACTTCAGTGGGCCCTTACAGCTATGCAAAATGCTACCAATCTAGCTGAGAGGTGTTTTACACTCACTTCTTTTCACAAAAAACACGATGAAAGGCACAAGGCGATGTAGAATCAAACCCAATGCCTCTAATTATTAAGTGATAAATATCTGAGAGTTATTGCTTACCCAAACCAGAAACTTTCCAAGCTTGTCCATCGCTGATTGATGTCTGAAAAATATTGAAAAAAGTGAAAAGTTAGTACACTTTGAAATGAAAATAGTTTTAAATGTTCTTGCAAAAAACATTTCCCCCATGAATGCATTGCTTTAGCTTTTTAACCTTTTTCTTCTTCTGAACACAGAAAAGACTCAGCACAGTATTTAGTTGTTTTAAAGAACCTTGGGTTTCAAATAGAAGGTTATCTCCCTGATAAATCTTTGCATTTTAGTAAGCACCAATAAATTAAAAATTATGAGAGAACAAGTGTAAAAGTATCCCTAGTTTTCTAAGGTCCTATGGATATCCAGTCATGACAAAAAACGTAATTTTACTACGAGAGTGAGAATTAGCAGAAGACTATTAACGTTACCACACAATCTTACTATAGCTTTTAAAGTACTCAACTGGATTAAAGGATATTCAATCATAAACTCTCAAGATTCATGGGATTTTGAACAGTAAGTGTGAAACTACTGTGTGTAGGCTATACACGACAGATTGGGGGGAGGAGAAGGGAGTGGGGTGGCCAGGGAAGGATGTCATCTGAGGCAAGATGGCTTAGGAGTTTGATAATGGTCATCGGTGTCTTTCATCTTTAATTTAATGGGTCATGTATACTCTAAATTGACAAAAACTAAAAGAGGGTGCCCAAACCAAAATTCAGTCAATACAGCTAAATTCGATATGGTTTTATGTCAATGACACATGAAACAATACATTCCATATGATCTGAATGCAAAACTATATATTGGTTTAAGTTTGCTCAAAACTGCATGTATGTTTGAACAAAACTGGGCTCAGGTTTGCTTGAAAGCAGAAATTGGTTCAAGCCTCAAAATCTTGATCCAGATCTTTATGGGCTTTAAATTTGGAGAGCAGTGGACATTCAGATCTGTGGTTTTGGCTTAGTCTATTATATAGATGGGTTTAGGAGCTAGCTATAAGTTTTAGAACCACACTGTATCCAGCAATGTTCAAAGGCAGAGTTTTGCTTCAGGATCTTGCACCTGAAAAGTCTGTAAATCTTTGCAAAGCTTTTTTTCCATGCAGGGCTTTATAACAAGACTTAAACCTAATGTGTTGTCACTTAGTTCTCATCATAGACCCAAAACTTCAATATCCGGCTCATAAAGTTACGTACTTGCCACGACACCACTACAGGGGATCCTTTCCCTTTTTATGTGCAGATGGAGACTCCTAATGGCACGAAGATCACTCCCTCTATGGAACATTAGAGGTGATTCTAGCAATACCTATACTGGCTGCTGCTGTCATTTGTTTCCCTCTAGGTTCAAATGGAGGAGGGTGTGGGGGGTGGGAAACCACAACTAGCTCTGTACAGGTATCAGATTGCTTCTCTGCAGGATTTAGAGGGTCTTTGCACAGCTATATGTTGTCAGTCAGGTCCGTGCTTTCATTCAGCAACACAGTAAAATTATTTTTTGTTTTTCCAAATACTATTATCTAGTCAAACTTTCAGTCTTTTTGATTGGAAACTATGTACTAACACACACAAAACACCAGATTCACACAAACACTGACAACACATCAGCGTAAATTCAGTTCCTGCAAGTAAAAATTCGGTCATCACCATTATGTAAAAAAAGACAACACTCTCTTAGACTGAACTTTTTTCTGTCAGGCCCCCAGTGCATTTTCTATCTGATTTGAGTTGTCTATTTAGATTGTAAACTTATTAGGGCAGGGAACGCCTTATCTTCAGTGTTTTGTATAGTACCAAACACACTATCTATGCTACATAATGTGCAGTCACTGCACTTTGCATGTATCTATCATATCTAGCGAGGTAGGGTTAGAGAGATAGATATGCAGTATCAAATTTCTACTGATCAAAGTTAATTTTTCTCTGTCATTTCAGAGTACAGATTCCTGAAGGACTCTTAAGCATCTGGCTTGCTGCCAGTCATTCTGGAAAAGCTCCCCTTCTTCCTTCCTGTAGTAATGCTGGAGAATTCCAAGTATCAACCCAGATTCCCAAATAATCCTAAGCAAAGGAAAATGTAGATGCAGGGTACAGTGTAGACTATTAGACTGCAGAATAGTCTCCCAAGGGGTGTGATGAAGCCCTTTTGCTTGATATTTGTAGACTGGGTGAACCATCAGATATGTTATTTCAGAGAATAGTCATCCTTCAGGAAGGGTAGACTGAACTAGCTGAGACTTTAGAGGTCTTTTTGCTCTTCAATTTCTACAGCATACATCTTAGATCCGGTGGTCGGGGGTAGCAAATAGAGAAGGACCTACCTCAGTGAGGCGAAAGTATGACATTCCAGGGTGCAATTCAGACCAGTGAGGGGTTGTGTCATCACCAGCCCTGCAACCTGGGGTGTCTCACAATGCTTTGCTGCTGTAGCACCCAAACTGGGCCCCTCACAAACAGCATTCAGGTCACACCCTGAGTGTCTGTGTATAGCTGCAGCTTGCTGGCAACATTCCAATCACACTCTGGCTTCCACCAGCCTTGGTTACCACTTGCAAGGTAACCCCAACACAATCCGAAGTCTCGGATTTCCCCCCCAAAAAACTTGTGTTCTACATAGTCCAGCACTTTCCTGGATAGTTCAAATATTTTAGGTCCATTGCCCCTGCAAAGGAACAATATACAACAATTTGCTACTTTAAATGGAGTTACCACACCGCCTAGTTTAACCACAACACTGGGCTAGTTTTGATCAAAGAATAAAACAAGTTTATTTAACTACAAAGAGAGAGATTTTAAGTGAGTACAAATATAAGACATTAAAGTCAGAAATGGTTACAAGAGAAAGATAAAATGCTTCCTAGTACTAAAATTTAAACTAGATGTGTTTCAAGGTGAAGTCTCTTATCACATGTTCCCAATAACACTGCTGGTCAAATTCTCAATCCAGGATCTGCTCCCAAAGTCCAATGGCTGTTTCTTTTGTCTTCTTACGTGAAAGAGAGAATGATTAATAGGGAGAGATACTTTGGGGTGTTTTGCCCCTCACTTTCTCCTCCCCACTTTGAAATGCATTTTCTAGATAAAGTTCATCCCACTGTGAAGATGGAGACAAGGAGTCTCGCAGTGAAAGAGGTTCCATGCTGTTGTTTGCTAGCCTAAGATGCAGATCTGTGTGTTCCTGCTCCCCTTCCTTGCCAAAGAATGGCCATTTGGTAGGTAATGGACCATTAGCTTTGATGACACCTGGCTAGAGGCATCAACTTGTCCTTTGTCTTTGAGAAGCTGGTTTAGCCAGACTGGTCTGGTAAACATATTTCAGTCCTAATTTCAGCTTAGATGTATAACTGTACATATAATGACAGGTTTCAGAGTAGCAGCCGTGTTAGTCTGTATCCGCAAAAAGAAGAACAGGAGTACTTGTGGCACCTTAGAGACTAAGTGCCACAAGTACTCCTGTTCTTCTTTTTGTACATATAATGTTGCTACACCCATTTCACCATGATATTATTGAACAGCAAGTTATTAGTTTTCAAATGATCCCTCACAAGGCATATTTTGTACAAAGATTACTACAGTAGCGTGTAGGGTGTGAATATAGGGGTGCATTCAGTCGCAGCAGGTCAAAACATACAAATAAGGAAGAGGCAGTTTTGTTTCATAGATCAGGGTGAGACTTTTGGGTTACTGCTGAGCCTCAAAAAACAGCAGTGCTCCCATGACTCAACACCCAAAGAGCTATATTTTTGGCTGGCCAGAACTTCCCCACAAGTCAAGTGCCTGTATTTAGCTGTCTTCTATGGTTTGTATTGTGTATGTCACCATTGTGGAGCAAACCACAAGGCATATATTTTAGACAGCAACATGCGCTGCATGCAGTATTTGGAGGAATTTTATGTAGCAGTGGTTAAATCTAGGGTCCCCAGTCCTTGCCTAATACACACCTAAGTTCTGACTAAACCTATGTTTGTTTTTAAATCTGGTATCATAAATTAACCTTGCAATTGTTGCCATATGAATGGATGGGAAAATTATGAGGACTATATAGGAACAGAAACACTCAGGAAGCTGAACAGAACTCTATTGCAATTGGACTAAAGCAGTAACCTTGAGTAAAAGTTCCTGGATTGTCCTTAACTTCCCTGGGCAGGGCTCTCCATGCAGAGCTCTTCCAAGCCTTTATTTACCCAGAAACGCCTTTGGATTGGGATTCTCTAACTAAATTTACTAATTAAAAGGGAGATGTCCTCCTACCTCCCCACACCTTCATTAGTCTTAACCCACCTTTATGCCCTCTTCACACCCTGTCTCTCACTTCTTTTTTTTTCCTCCCAGGACAGTTTTTCCTGCTGCCTCCCTCCCAACTCTCATATTTCCAAGACAGGAGCCACAATAAATAACTCCCCTGATGGTCTAGTTTGAAACTACACCTCCCATTTTAACTTTCCCTTTGAACTAAACACTCCATTTAACATTGTTTTAAACAGGCTTCTAGGATATGAATATCACTATAACTCTGCTCAAACACAGATACTGAAAATATGGCGTCATTCTTCCACAGCCCTACAAAAATCAAAAACAGATTTGTAGAAAATGTAAAATATATATCCTACAAGCTAATCTGTATAAGTAAATTTACTTGTCAAGCACAAAGTTGAAAACAGATGACAAGTACAGCGCAGACCATCTGATAATGTTTTGGTAGCCCATCTATAACCAGTTATAAACATTGCATTGGGGATTCCACACACCCCCAACCCCACCCTTCATATTGATCTGTCTTTAGACTAAAGCTCCTGAACTGATCAGTCCTTTTTCCTAACAATGGTTGGTCACGTTGAGGGCTTGTTTTCTTTCAGGACAGACGTTCCCTGCTGTGCTTTTCCTGGTTTTGGACTATTTTTAATATTTACTTTAAGTTGCTTTGGCAACGGGGAATCACAGATGGTAAGAGTTAGAATTATGCCACAGGAGACATTTATCATTGTATCTTTGTATAATGTGAGTTCTTGTTCTCAGAATTTCTCCTCATGCTGGGCATTTCTGTGTTTATTTTATGAAGAAAGAACTAATGAATGCACATAGCTAATGAATAATATACAATGCTGATTAATCTTTATTGGAGCCTGTTTAATGCTGTATGATGATTGTATTAATGAGAAAACAACCATGTTTACTTTTGCCATTTACACTAAAAAGAGAAAGGGACAGATTTCTTATACTCTTCCTCATGTTAGTCCACAGATAATCTCATTCGCTTCAATGGCACTGAGTATGGAGTAAGATAGTACTTCACATGAGCAAGGACATCAGAATCTAGCTCAAATGACTAACAGCTGGCATTTTACTCCCTTCCAGGAATCAGAATGTGATGTACGTATCTCAAATAGGTATCGATGATATTTCAATCATTCTAAAATTTTCTATAAAACACGGCAGTGGGCAGGGGGAAATCCGCTTGCTTATTCTATAAACAATAGTGAGGGGAGGAAAGAAGCCAGTCAGTTAGCCTAATTTCCACCAAAATAATTATAATAGTCAATATTTTCAAAAATGTCTCTAAAGTTAGGCACCTCAATGGTGTGGCTTTGAAAGGAACAGAGCACTACAGCTCCCATTGATTTGGCAATGGGATTACCCACAGATGCTCAACATCTCTGAAAATCAGGCTGTATCTTGGGTATCTTTATGTACTCACTTTTTTAAAATATTGGCTATTATTATACTTTTGGTTGACTCTGGGACAACTGGACCAAGTTTTTGGATTTAGGTCCATAATTTAGGCACCCTTATTTGGAACATCTGGCCAATAATAAATACTTTGCATCTATAAATCTCACAGCCCTTTACATGGCAGGTCGTCTTATCCCCGTTTTACCAATAGAGAGAATGAAGCGACTTCCTGAAGGAGGGACACTCAGTGAGTTATTAGTAGAGCCCGGAACAGAACCCACACCGTGGCAATACCACCTAGCCTCCCTCAGTGTGAACCCCATAGGGTACAGGAAATCAGGTTGGTTCAGAGAAGTGTAATTTCAGCCTTGAATAAATATAGTTCAGTGTGTAAGCAGTTGGAAGAAAGATACCAAATTCTAAGTGCAAGCCAACTGACTGCAATGGAGTGGTTGCAGTGTAACGAGAGAAGAATTTGTCTCACAATGTGCAAAGTATTGATCAAAGGCACATTTTCCCCTGAAAGATACAGCCATCAAGAGGCATATTGCTGAGACTCCAAGAATTAGTTTCCTGTGACATAGTACAGTACTGTAGCGATAATGATAACAAACTCATAAAATTTGTTTTTTTAACAGAACCTTTCATCCAAAGAATGCCAAAGCGCTTTTATGTACTGCAATGAAAGCCATACAAGCTACCTTTGCTATTAGGTCGTCTCCTTTCTTCAGAGCACCCCAGATACACTGAAAGCCTTATTCAATAGCCTCCCCTCATAAAGATACCCAAGATACACTGAGCAAACTTATGCTCCATTTTTGTTAGCAAGACACCCTCATTAAGCAACCAAACTCTGTCAGCACAGTCAAGTTTTCCCACTGTGCATCAAGAACCAAGGGCTAGAGCAGCTACAGCTGGGCAGGGTGCTAGGAAGCTTGAGATAGGCTGGTTTGACTCGGATCTGCGTAGTGCAATATGGACACATGAGCACAGGTGAGAAATCTGGTTCCAGGAATTGTAAACTCAGGTCACTAATCAGTGTGTACACTCAGGCATTTAGAAATACCGCCCCTGCACACTCAAGGCCCACAGATGGTGCGCTTACACTGTTGTGTAGACATACCCAGAGAGGTCACTTAAATCATGTTTTCTCTCTGAATAGGAATCATCCCCCTGCCCCCAAGTGATGGGAAATGACAGCTCTATAACAATTCAGATACACCCTACAAACAGTTTAGGACAAAGTGAAAAAAACAACTTATCCAAATGATCATGCAGAACTTATTCAGGATGGCAAAATGTAATATTCCATCATAATATAGCATGAGCGTCTATGTTCCAGTTTAGATGTCTTTCAGCCAATTTATATTCAAAGTACAGCAACAAGTCTATACCATGATGGGTTCAATTTGAACACTGCTATTATAAAGACAATAGATTTTTCTATCTATTGTCTATCACTCAGTATTTCTACTACACTCTTCACCGTAGTATCTTAGCTCTAAATGCCATCATTTAAAACAAAAAGAGAGAGAGATTGAAGTATGTTGGTAAAGGTGACAAAGATACAGAAGTTCAACATGAAAACGGGATTCTGAGTTTTGAACAGAGCTTTCTGAAAAATGGGAAAGATTTTCATGAAGGATATGTTCCTTCCCTCCTACACTCCCATTGAAAAAAAATAAAAGTTTTTAGTCAGCTCTTCTTTTGAATCTAAAGCCTGAAAACACTATGGAGAGGGGGGCAGCCCAACAGAATTAGTCTGGCAAAGGGATGGGGACAGGTTATGTTATAAAAAGGAAAGGGGATTAGAAGTCCTACAAGTGCAATATGTCCAAAGTGGAGAGACAGTTACAGAAGAGTCAGTTGAGTGTATTTATGTTGAAGTTGATAATCCGGACAGTTGTCTGGCCCTGGACTATAAGCAGTATGCAAGCACCTCTGGATATGTTGTACAAAGATGATCCATTTTACTGGTCTCAAACACTTTTTCTTCTCCAATATTTTTGTTAATTTTTGAAAATTGTTTTAAAAAAAACCCAAAAACTATTATAGAACTGAAAAAATATTGAATTACAAATAATTCATTTAATGATTTAAGGAGTTCCCAAGATCTTTTCAAAAGTACCCAAATCACCATTGCCGTTCACCTCATGCAGTCATTTACAACAGTGCAACAAGAGTGCAAAATGCCACCAAAACCAAATGGGCCTGTTAGGTCCTCACTTTGCACTGGTTTAAATAACAACACAAAATGCAGGGCGCTGGTCGAGCCAGCTCCTATACTCTTCCCCTGTAGAATACTAAGCAGAGAATCTTTTGCCTTCTACATCCCCCAAAAAGGTATGTGCAAATGGTTGGGGGTGGGGCACATTCATACAAACACTAGACCAGGGCTAGGTGTTCCAGTCAATTTGGGCAGAGGTGACTGGTGGGCTTTGTCATAGGCTTTGGCGACACTTGCAGATGTACAACGCTGTGAGTTAAACCTGACTTCATGCAGCTAAGTAGGGAAAGCGCAATAGTCTGTCCACACTGACAGCTGCCCAGCGCACTGTCGTGGCCACATTTGCGGCAATTGCAGCAGCTATCCCACAGAGTACCTCTTCTCATTCTGGTGCCATGGATTGTGGGAAGGGGGCGTAGGTGCGGGGCATTCTGGGTCCTGTCCCAACGCCCTGTGATGCATCGCTTTGCATCCCAGAAATCCCTTTGTTTCTGTCCACCTTTGGGGCCATCTTTCAACGGTTTCTGTGCAGCGTGATCTGTCTGCGGGAAATGGAGCCCGAACTGCTGAGGCGTATGCTGACTTATCTCACCAGCACGTCACGTTTGGCTGTCAAACTATTCCTTAAGATCCAAAGTGACAGTGAGAGTGAGGAGTCCGATGATGCTATCGAGCCGCGTAACGCGTACGACACGAAATTGCTTGTGGCATTCACGGACATGCTCAGCACCGTGGAACGCCACTTTTGGGCTCGGGAAACAAGCACCGAGTGGTGGGATCACATCGTCATGGAAGTCTGGGATGACGAGCAGTGGCTGCAGAACTTTCGGATGAGAAAAGCCACTTTCATGGGACTGTGTGAGGAGCTCGCCCCCACCCTGTGGCGCAAGGACACGAGATTGAGAGCTGCCCTGCCAGTGGAGAAGCGGGTGGCTATTGCAATCTGGAAGCTGGCAACTCCAGACAGCTACCAGTCGGTCGCAAACCAGTTTGGAGTGGGAAAGTTGACCGTTGGAATCGTGTTGATGCAAGTTTGCAAGGCCATTAATCGCATCCTACTCAGAAGAACCGTGACTCTGGGTAACGTGCAGGAAATAGTGGATGGCTTTGCACAAATGGGGTTCCCTAACTGTGGAGGGGCGATAGATGGGACGCACATTCATATTCTGGCACCACCCCACCTAGGATCCGAGTACGTTAATCGGAAGGGGTATTTCTCTATGGTTCTCCAGGCGCTTGTGGATCACCGTGGGCATTTTATTGACATTAACACAGGCTGGCCCGGAAAGGTGCATGACGCACGCATCTTTTGGAACACTTGGCTGTTCAGGAAGATGCAGGCCAGGACTTTTTTCCCAGAGCGGAAGATCACAGTAGGGGAAGTTGAAATGCCCATTGTGATCCTTGGAGATCCCGCTTACCCGTTAATGCCGTGGCTCATGAAACCCTACACAGGGAGCCTTGACAGCAGCAAGGAACGGTTCAACTACAGGCTGAGCCAGTGCCGAATGACTGTGGAGTGTGCCTTTGGCCGTTTAAAGGCCTGCTGGCGATCTCTGTATGGGAAGCTGGACTTGGCCGAAAACAGCATCTCCACGGTTATATCCGTGTGCTGTACCCTCCATAATATTTGTGAAGGGAAGGGTGAAAGCTTCACTCAGGCATGGACCTCTGAGGTTCAACACCTGGAGGCTGAATTTGCACAGCCAGAGAGCAGGGCTATTACAGGGGCCCAGCGCGGGGCTGCAAGGATTAGGGATGCCTTGAGGGAGCAATTTGAGGCTGAAAACCAGCAGTGATATCTGGTGCCCTGCATGGGAGTGAAGTGCAGTAGTTCCAATCTTTAGGAATCAGTGTTTGCTAAGCAGACAAGCAGACTTGCAGTGCCTGTTTATTTCCTGGGCTAAGGAGTCTTTTACTTTATGCAATAATAAAGAATGTTTTCAAAAGCCAAAAAATCCATTTATTGAAAAGAAAAAAAAATTATTTATTGAAAAGAAACAAGTGGGTGGAGTGGGGAACGGTACAATCACAGATTCGCGTATGTCCTGTCTGGTGTGCTGTGCAGTGAGTGCTGCACTTCAGGACAGCTATACTGCATGGTGATGGGGGTTGAGTGCAGAGGGTAAGGGTTGTGGTTTTCAGGGCTGGGTGGTGAAGATACTGGTGTTGGAGGCAGCGGGTGGCGTGAAGAACACGGAAGTTGGGGAAAGTGGGTTGGAGGTGATAGTGGGGCACAACGGAAAGAGTTTTGGGACAAGGGCCTTGCGGGGGGGTGGCGTTTGCGTTTGCAGTACTGCTCCTCTTTCTGCATGGCTACGAGCTCCTGGATAGCATCTGCTTGGCGCTCCAGGATGCTTATGAGCCGATCCGTGCTTTGCTGCCGGTGCTCCTTGCTTTGCCGCCGGTGCGCTGCGTTTTCCTGGTGGATCCTGCTTTCTCTCTCCCTTCAGTTCTGTGCTTTCTCATTCTCTTTAATACATTGATGCATCACTTAGAAAGATTCATAGATTCTAGGACTGGAAGGGACCTCGAGAGGTCATCGAGTCCAGTCCCCTGCCCACATGGCAGGACCAAATGCTGTCTAGACCATCCCTGATAGACATTTATCTAACCTACTCTTAAATATCTCCAGAGATGGAGATTCCACAACCTCCCCAGGCAATTTATTCCAGTGTTTAACCACCCTGACAGTTAGGAACTTTTTCCTAATGTCCAAGAAAGGCCAGATCATGTGCTACTTTAACTTTATGGAAGCCTTCTTGAGGCATTATAAAAGCCAGTGATCTCCTACAGCTGCCAAATTTGTCACTTTAATGTCCCTGATGACTAGACAAGACTTTGGGTTTTTAAAGTGTCATCTGAAAGACTCACTCCCACTGCAAGCTATATGGAACAAAGTTACTTTATCTGCCACAGAAAAAGATGTAGCATCCCCTGTGATGGAGAAGAGATGGGACTCTGGTTTAATAAACATAAAGGGTTCCCTTTATAAATAGTTTGTAAAGGGTTTAAAATGCTTAATATATGTTTAAGAAATGGTTTATTAATTGTTATAGAGGTCAAAAGGTGGTAATAACCATTGTTTATCTCTAACACGTTCTGCTGATATCCTTATAGCCACATAGAACACACATCACTTGTGTCTTAAAACAAGCTTATAACAGCTAGGAATAATTTATTAAATCTTTATAAAAACTTATAAATGGAATCTGAATATAAAGTGTGACCAGGAATTGTTTACTGGAAATGCTGGGCACTCAGACACTAGTTGAGGCGTGTAGATTGAGGAATGCAGTCTGTGCTAAGCAATCATGGCCTGACTACATTACAAATGCCTGATTCGATATTTCTTGCAGCATGTCTTCTTTGCTTTTTCGCGGTCTCTTCCTGAGTCTTTGCAGTCTCTGAGCAGGCGATAAGAGGGATGGCTGAGGTCTCAAGGTTGATGCAGCTGTATAGGCAAAATGCAACATTTAACAGAGGCAGCATTGTTTATACCAGACAGAGTAATGATTCCCCCCACACTTAAGGAGTAGAAAACACACATGGTCTACACAATAGCATAATTTTCCCGTCCGAAACAGAGCACACATATCCCACAGGGGCCTCAAAATGGTGAGTAAGGGGGACTGATTGTTTCAGGGCTGCACTGTCCTCTGGGTTTCTGTGCGTTGGGGAGAGCCAACAGCTTCAGGGGGCACCTACACTGAACACTGTCCCAACATTTTCCACAGGAGTTCGTCCTGGACGATATCTCGCTGCTGAGGGTGACCTGGGAAGCAAGGGAGGGCCTTCTACTGCAATGCGGCTTCCGCCCTGGCCCATATGCAGCTTGCCTGTGTGCAGCAATGGTCCCCCCGCCCCTTGTGGCACAGTGGCACGGACACATTAGCCTGGCTGGGACAAGGTCCACGGTGGCTCTCCCGATAAACCTGCGCAAGCGCATTGCACACATTCTGGATGAGACATTCGAGGAGATTACTGAGGCCGATTACCGCGATGTGATAAACCACATCAATGCACTATTCCGCATCTAGGCATGCATGCCTAACCCTCCTCTCCCAAAGAGCCTGCACCGAAAAAATTCCTTCCGAAAAAAAAAAACCGCTTACCAGGAACCTGCTCTTCTGTTTGTCCTCCACCAAGTACCGGCCGCTGCGACTGGCTACCTTCCTCCTGGCTCGAGAAGAGCTCCTGGCTGCATGGCTCCAGGGATTCCGGGGTGTCTCCATCCAGCCCACCACCATCACTCCCGTTTTCCTCCTCTTCCTCCCCCCTCCTTCCCCCCCCCAGCGGCTCTGAAGTGTCCATGGTGGTGCTTGGAGTGGAGGTGGGGTTAACCCCAAGTATCGCATCCAGCTCTTTGTAGAGTCGGCAGGTCGCGGGGGGGGCACCCAAGCAGCCGTTTGCGTCGCGGGCTTTGCGGTAAGCACTCCGCAGCTCCTTCACTTTAATCCTGCACTGCAGGGCGGCCCGGTCATGGCCCCTTTCCATCATGTCCTTTGATACCTTCCTAAAGGTATCGTAATTCCTACGGCTGGAGCGCAGCTGGGTCTGTACAGCTTCCTCCCCCCAAACACTGATGAGGTCCAGCAACTCGCCATTGCTCCATGCTGGGGCTCGCTTGGCGCATGGAGGCATGGTCACCTGGAAAGATTCGCTGATAGCACTCCACGCCACGCCGGGCTGAGCAAACAGGAAGGGGATTTTTAAAATTCCTGGGGAATGTAAAGGGTGGGTCACATGGTTGGTTACCTGAGGCCAGGGCAGTAGAGTTTGAACTGATGACCAGAGTGGCTAGAACAGGCATTGTGGGATACTGCCGAATAATTCTGGAGGCCATTCACAGTGCATTGGGCGGCCACACTGGCGCCGCAGCGCTGCAGCGGCAGCGCAATACACGCTATTCCTCTCGGGGAGGTGGAGTACATGCAGCACTGCAAATGCCTTGCCAGTGTGGATGGGGAGTGAGTTACAGTGCTGGGGGCGGCTTTACAGCGCTGTAACTCGCAAATGTAGCCAAGGCCATGGTCTGATAAACTAGCCATGAAAACAGCATGAGGTAATCCACGCACTAAACAGTTTAACTGGAGATCCAAAGAACTTTTCAGTATGATTAAAATCAGAAATGTGAGTTATTGGACTGACTTTAAAACATGCTGTGACGTAAACCCTATTCAGTTTCATTCTCAATGATCTATATCAATATAAATGTCTATTTCCGGCATCTTTTCTAACCTTGTGGTTCAATACATTCTGTCACTGATGGTCTTGAAAACTTTCAAGGAGCAAAGGTGCTGAGTGGGCGGATTAAAAAAAAATTTGCCAAACTGTTAAAGTCAGAAATGTTACACTGTTTGGATAGATCTCTGAGAATGCTTTTGTAATGCAATTTACCAACTGTAAGTATTTGAAGGAAGTAGTACACAGAATGCCAAAATTGTCTACCAATCTTGTAAATTAAGTGGTTTAATTCTTTGCTCGTTTAGTGTCGTACGTTTCCTAATTAATGTATGCCAAGCTTAAGCCTTTCTTCCATATAAAGGAGTTTTTGTTACTCCCGGGAGCTGGGTTCCCCTAGAATGAGTCAGCTTTGGAAGAGACTGATGTTTTTACATACAGTTTATTCAATGCCCCATTGGCTTGGCAAGTTACTTTCATAGCAGGATGAGAGTCTAAGCCTAGGGGGCAGGGAGACAGGAGACATTAGCAGACGCATCATACCCTGTGTTACTAGGCAGGATTAATTAATAATACAGCAAAGGCCAAATCATGGCTCATCCTCTGATGATGTAATAGGGATGTGGGAGAGCTCAGAAAGAGCTCCTCCCCCTTGCATGCACACCAGGAAGCCTGTACTTGGCTACGTTAAGGGTGGGGGCTAGCTAGCACCACCAGCAATGCTTACTAGCCCAAAGGAGGAGTACTTAGGCATAGCAAGGGAAATGAATGTAGCCACCAACAGCACCAGCAAAGGAGCACTGGAGAATCAATGCAGGATATTGCGGCTCTCCTGAAGGCCTCCCTCAACCACTGCTGGAGCAACAGACATGCTCTCCTCCTCCAACAACCTAGAGATTCCCTCCACCCTGCTCCAGAGCCCCACAGAGCCATAGTTTTGGCCACACAAGACGTGTGGTTCTATTCTGTGTAAACAGCATCACAGGACTTTGACTCCTGATCAAATGCAATCAGTTTACCCAAGTAAGATTTCCCCACCCTGCACTCGCACCAGCCAGCTCTGCAAAACTTGGCTTGAGATCTACAGTTGAGCTGGGTTCTTTCCCTCTCACGTGTCATCCCCAGCAACACAGGTTCTGCAGGCCACCTTAGAGGCCCTCTACCCGGGTGTTTTCACTGGGGTTGCACAGGTGTAACTATAAGCATGTCTACACTTGCCAATGCTGGCAGAAGCATAGAGGGTATGTGCAAGGCATGCTGCATCCAAGCTGCTGCATGGAGCTACACATGGCAGTGAAAGGGTCTGAAAGGGGAGAGGCAGTGAGGAAACGCTCTGGCAGCAGGGAGGAAGAGGGACACAACGCTGCTAAAAATAGCAGTGTAGACGTGGGAAGCACTGCTTGGGCATGTAGACAGCCTTGCAGGGTTCAAGTGTATAGGGCTCTTTATTGTATTCTTCTCATTGAGGCAGTGCCTCACCATGTACACCATGTGCATTCTGGGTCCTGTTCCAATGCCCCATGATGCATCAGTTCGCATCCCAGTATTCCCTCACCATGTACTCTGTTATTTATAGCCACGCTAGCTGGATGTACTCTATGCACTACTGGTCATGATTAACAAGATGAAAAAGGCCCATCCCTTCTAGTTGTGGTGGCTTCTGCAAACTAATAGGAATAAAAAGTAGTAAAAGCTTATCTTTGTCACTAGAGTCAGTGAACTCTGGGTATGCACAGGGAGCTACTAATGAAGTTGGTTGTGATCATGTGGAAGAATGACTGCACTGATGGGAGATTTGCCCAAAAAGGCTAGTGTGCATCTGACGCCGACAGACCCCGGTCTGTGGCGGGTGGGATCAAACCTAGGACTGCTGGAGCTTAGTGTATGAGCCTCTACTGCATGAGCTAAAAGTCACATGGCTCTTAGGGCATGGCTACACTTGCAGATGTAGAGCGCTGGGAGTTAAACCAGCCTTTGGAGAGCGCAGTAGGGAAAGCGCTGCTGTCTGTCCACACTGACAGCTGCTTGCGCACCGGCGTGGCCACATTTGCAGCACTTGCAGCGGCATTGAGAGCAGTGCATTATGGGCAGCTATCCCACAGAGCACCTCTTCCCATTCTGGCGCTGTGGCTTGTGGGAAGGGGGCGGGGCATTCTGGGTCTTGTCCCAATGCCCCGTGATGCATCAGTTCGCATCCCAGTATTCCCTGTGCTTCCGTCCACATTTGGCGTCATCTTTCAATGTTTTTTGTACTGCGCACTCGGTCTTCCCTTTCGGTCTGCGGGAATGGAGCCCGAACTGCTGAGGAGTATGCTGATGAGTCTCACCAGCACGTCACATTTGGCAGTCGAGTTATTCCTTAGGATCCAAAGTGACAGTGAGGGCTCCGACGATATCAACTCGAGTAACGCATATGACACGACTTTGCTTGTGGCATTCACGGACATGCTCAGCACCATGGACCACCACTTTTGGGCTCGGGAAACAAGCACCGAGTGGTGGGATCACATCCTCATGCAAGTCTGGGATGACGAGCAGTGGCTGCAGAACTTTCGGATGAGAAAAGCTACTTTAATGGGACTGTGTGAGGAGCTCGTCCCCACCCTGCAGTGCAAGGACACGAGATTGAGAGCTGCCCTGACAGTAGAGAAACGGGTGGCTATTACAATCTGGAAGCTGGCAACTCCAGACAGCTACCAATCGGTCGCTAACCAGTTTGCAGTGGGAAAGTCGACAGTGGAAGGCTGTAGCTGACTCATTAATCTCTCTTTAAGAGGTCTCGGTGCCACTAGCTGGGAGAGAGTGCCACACCCAGGAGGTGTGTGGCTTATATACACAAGATCCCGGATTCTATTCCGAGCTCTGCTACTACCACTGTGCCCCAGTTTATCTATACAATAGGTATCATTAAATTACTTTTCCTTCCTCAGAAGGGAGCCATGAGAATTAATGATAATGGTTCTAAAAAGCTTTGTGAGCCTAACAGAAAATCAACTGTATACATGCAAAGTATGAACCAAATCCTAATACAGTGCGCAGGCCAAGTAAACAGGCTATGGAGCCTGAAGTGTTGGGATTATCACCAAACATAGTGCAAAAGAAGTCAGATTGCCTCCAACGTCAACGGTTTTCTACATCTGTAATGGGGGGAGGGCATAAGAGGGAGGATTGGCTCCTATATGTTAATTGAGTTCACACCCAGATGTATATCATATGTAGGTTCTATCAGACTCAGAGCCAGTTTCCCTACTGGTATAACTCCTAGAGCAGTAGTCTCCAACCTTTTTGCGCACAAGATCACTTTCTGAATTTAAATGTAACCCAGGATCTACCCCGCCCTTTCTCTGAAGCCCTGCCCCTTCCCCGAGGCCCCATCCCGCTCACTCCATCCCTCCACTTCCTCCTTTGCTCACTCTCCCCCACCCTCACTCACTTTCACTGGCTGGGGGAGGGGGTTGGGGTGCAGGCTCTGGGCTGGGGCCAAGGGGTTTGGAGTGTGGGAGGAGGCTCTGGGCAGAGCCTGGGGCAAGAGGTTGGAGTGCAAGAGGGGGTGAGGGATGCAAGATGTGGGAGGGAGTTTGGGTGCAGGAGGGGGCTTCAGGCTAGGGCAGAGTGTTGGGGTGCAGGAGGGGGCATGAGGTGCTGGCTCTGGGAGGGGGCTCAGGGCTGGGGCAGGTGGTTGGAATGCAGGAGGGGGTTCAGGGTGCAGGAGGGGATACGGCTGAGGGGTTGTGGTGCTGGCTCCGGGAGGGGTGCGGGCTCCCACTGGGTGGCACTTACCTCGGGCAGCTCCCAGTCAGTAGCACAGCAGGGCTAAGGTAGGCTCCCTGCCTGCTCCGGCCCCATGCCACTCCCAGAAGCAGCCATCACACCCTTGCAGCCCCTGGGGCGGGGGCAGCACGTGGCTACACACACTGCCCCTCTCTGCAGGCACCACCCCCGCAGTTCCCATTGGCTGCAGTTCCATGTTCCCAGCCAATTGGAACTGCGGGGGTGGTGCCTGCATACAGGAGCAGCGCGCGGAGACCCCTGCTCCCCCCTCTCCCTTGGGGCCTCAGGGGCGTGCTGGCTGCTTCTGGGAGCAGCGCGTGGCCAGGGCAGACAGGGAGCCTGCCTTAGCCCCACTGTGCCGCCAGATGTTTAGCAGCCGGAGATCGTGATCGACCGGCAGAGGCTCCAGGATTGACCACTCGATTGCGATTGACCGGTTGGTGATCTCTGTCCTAGAGGTTTGTGTGTCTTGAAACCCACAGATCTGACCATCACCACATTTTCAGGGTATAATAGTGGATTTGTGAGATGGCCTTTCATGGTTTTTATTGCCTTAAAAGAGCTTTCTAAGAACTCTGGTCCTGTTGCTACCCAGAGATAGAAACAAGACAGACAGACAACATCCAAACGCTACCTTTTTCACTGAGCAAAGCGGGGCAAATAAACAGCCATTAGCATAAATCTGAGCTATGGTGTTTCTATATAATCATCTATAACCACTCAATAAAATAGAGCCTAAAACAAAACCATCTGAATACATCAAAAACAGAGTAGCTTCTATGCAGTGCCGTTAAAGGCCCCACCCAGGCATCAAGAGGGACAGCTCTCATAGTGGGACTGGGAGATAATGTGTGAGATGATTTATACATAGTTCCCTTGCTGAATACAAACTAAATCTGCTCTTAAGAAAACTCACTTGTTCAGACTGAATAGCCAAAGAAAGCAAGTTATTTTGCCAGCACTTTCTTGCAGTGGTGGGGTAAGGGGAGCGTGGTACCATTATCAGGATGGAATTTTCAATCAATGACAAGAGCAAACAAATGAGTCGAGTGTTTCCTTGACACATTCTTATTTTCCTTGGTTTAATACAGGTAGACTCCACAGGATTTTGGCTGATGGTACTGATGCCAAAGGCCCTGATCCAAAGCCCACTGAACTCAATTGAAAGAGATTCACATTGGCTTCAGTGAGGCTTTGAATTAGGACTATAGTGAATGCGGGTAGCTGGATGTGTGTTGTCTACACTTTTCTCAGCCATCGCATTTTGACAGGGGAGGGATAGCTCAGTGGTTTGAGCATTGGCCTGCTAAACCCAGCATTGTGAGTTCAATCCTTGAGGGGGGCCATTTAGGGAACTGGGGTAAAAATCTGTCTGGGGATTGGTCCTGCCTTGAACAGGGGGTTGGACTAGATGACCTCCTGGAGGTAGGAGGCTAGTGTTTATTTTATAGGACTCTATTTTGACATTGATCTATATGACTCGTGAAGGGTATTCAGAAATGGGACCTCTGGGTAATTAAATAAACTAAACAGTGATGTGGCCAGAGACTTCGGTATTGGACACAATTTATAAGTTAAAATGAAACTCTGTACAGTGTGCTGCATTCAATTTCATTTCCTAAGAGGCAACATCCTTAGGACAAAATACAGATTGTCTTTCATGAGGCCTTTTGTTAATCTGCTCCATCTATCTAATTGCACCCACCTTGTTCATCATATTACCATATTTACATTGGGAGATACATGGGCCTAATCCTGCCAAGGTGCAGAGTGCCCATTGACTTCAATAAGAGTAAAGGGCAATATACACCTTGAGGGAGAAGTTTGACCCCCTTGTAGGATTGGGGCCAGGGGTGGGGTTGTAGAAATTTTGCAGCTCAGACTGGCCAAGCATATGCACACATTGCAAGTTGTCAGATGACTGCTATAGGGAAATCACGAAAGATGCTTGAGCCTGATCTTTAATAGTGTACTTCTGTTAAAGCAGAACAAATTCTTGCCTCACAGCAGTTTCACAAAAAGCTGCTGCCAGATGCAAGTCAGATCTGTTTGGGCGTATTGCAGTTCACTTTGCTCTTGTTCTCACTGAGATTGAGGACGGCTGAATAAAAAACATTGTGGGCCTCATTCTCAAGTCCAGCTGAGATTCACCTTGTTTCAACCCAGAAGTGGATGCATTTCAGTGGCTGGTAAAGGGACCCCCTATCTGTACACTCCACAAAGCGCTTTAGGATCATTCAGAATGAAAGATGCTATAAAAATGTAAGGTCGTATCTTATTTCCATTTGCTATTTCCTGAATTCCTCACATTCAAATTATGCTTTTGAAGAGTTAGGCTATGTCTACATGACAGCTTATGTTGGAATAACTTACGTTGCCCAAGAGTGTGAATATTTCACACACACCCCGAGCGACATAAACTACACCGACATAAGCACCACATAGCTTCTGCCACTCCTGAGTTGGCCTTGATTTGAGGCACTTGAAATGTGAACGCACACACTATTTTGGCCTTTTTTTCATTGCGAAGATAATCTTGAAAACAAAGTGGCAAACCAATCACTAGATATGAAAGAAAAGGCTGACAGGTTCCACTTCTGCAGCTGGAGTGGAGGGGATAAAGCAGAACCCGATGGTTACACACACCTTCGTGTTAAGTGTCCTTTACATTTGGGATGAACCATCTTTCTAAAATCCCAAATCCCTAGGATAGCCCACTGCAGTGGCGCAATGATGAGAAATGGCATCAGTTTCATTGGGAAGGGGTTAGGGACTAGGGAATTGTTTTGCACTCCCATTAAAAAAGCATTCACGCTGTCTACATGGCTCATAAGAGGATCTAAATAGGGCAGAGCTAAACTTGCACATTCCATATATTAACTAGAATTTCCTGCTTCTGGAGGGTTTGATCCTGCACCCTTTGTAAAACTCCCATTGACTTCTGTGGGGCAGGATTAAGCACATTAGTGCATAATTGTATTATCTTAAGGTTGTATTGCTGGGTTTTGCATTTAATTTCTTAGGGTTTTTTTTTTAAGTAAAAAAAAAAAAAAGAAAGAAAGAAAGAACAAAACAAAACCACTCCATTCTAAGACTTTCAAACATCACCAGCTCACTAAAAATTATCAAGGAGCCATCTACTGTATGTTGCATAAGCTAGAACCATTTGGCTTAGGTATATTCTGAACCCAGCTATCACCGACCCAAGCTGCCAGAACACTCAGCGACAGGGATCATTTTGATTTTTGAAATTGCGTGTTAAAAGGCTAGAGTTTGGAATTTCAAACTTACCTGACATCTGGTTAGTCATTATTGTACTATGCAGCAAAATTCATGCCCTCTGAGCAGACTGTGTGCTAATACTATGTCAAATAAAGCAGTCATTATTATTCATTCTCCTTAGGCTAAATCAGTTCCCCGAGACATCCCAGTGAAGCAACCATCCTAATTCATCATGCCCCAAGTAGAATATACTGAATTATATTTTACATTTATATAGCACCTTTCATCTCAGAGAAAGCTATAATGTAAGTAACATACATGTAACCACCATGAACTAAAGCGTCCTCTGTGGGTGAAGACAGCCGCTGTAGCAACTTGCATGAAACTTGGAGGGAGGAGCATAGGCTGTAGAAGAGAAGAGTTGGGAGGAGGCACCAGGAACTTAGTCTGTAGGCACAAAGCTCGCTGAGGTTGTAGAATCTCTAACCAGTTCCTTTAACAAACAGCCAGTTTATTTTAGAAATATGGAATCCTCTCATGTTATGACCCAGCATGCAGTACATAAAACAGCAGCAGTACACAGGATGCTGTACATCAGTGGTGGGAGAGAGGAAGTTTTCATATGACAACCATTGGCCTAGTCCAATTTATTTCATAATTGCCAACTTCAAGGTTTCTTGCATCTTCCTCTGATGCGTCTGGTACTGGCCACTGTCACAGAGAAGTTACCAGACTAGATAAACCACTTGTTTGATCCACTATGACAATTCATACTTGCCTATGGAAAAAATATCCCTACTTCAAAAGAGGTGCTTACACATCCATTTTACACTTCCCAATGACTCATTATTATAAATTTTGACCTCACAATTTCAGCCAGCAGAACTTCTGAATGTTTTGTATTTTCCACGATATTCAGCACTGTAACCTACCATCTGACGTGATGAGTCATTCCTCAACTAAAGCTTGATTAAACCACATCTGGTGATGAGCCATTCCTGCGCTAGGCTGGAGCTGGTCTGGTGACTTTCAGAGAAGGTATATAAGCCTTACAGGAGAAACAGCAGCTCAGTCTGCCCAATGTCACCTAATGGCTTGGAACTCTCCCCTGCCTGATGGTGGTGAGAGACACCATAGGCCTTAGCCTGCTCCAGCCCTGGCTCCCAGCCCCACTCATGCTTTGTTCTGAACCCGCTCTTGACTCTGGCTTCTATTCCTGGCCCAGCTGCACTGCACTGACCACTAGGCCTGACTGTACCGCTCCAACACCCACCATGTCTCAATTGCTGACACTGTAGCCATTTTGTAACTTATTTCTCCTAGACTGGTAAGAACATATGGGGCCTGATCCAAAGCCCATTAAAGTCAATGGGAGTCTTTCCATTGACTTCAGTGGGCTCAATCTCAAGACCATAGTACTTGCTAACAAAAGTAAAACTGTGACAGAAACCAAAGGTAGGCTGCTCCCTACATTCATTAGAAAAGGGATAAAAGTAAACAATCTATTAAAGTTAGCAAGCTCCGGATCAAGCTCTTGTAGCTAAAGATAAGAACAGTCCTCTTGTTGCTAAGTGATATCTGAGATGAGAGAGGGGAAATCTCATAAGGAGCGTTAAACTGAAAACCATTACAGAAGTGTACTCACCAGTCAGGTTAACAACCCCAGGCTTGAAAGGTACTTAAAAGAGACATGAGTAGTCGCCCTCAAGACTTAAGCCAACTTCTTTGGTTAAATAAGTGCTCCCCCTCAGTATCAGCCCAAGCCAGGGAAGCTAATGATCCAACCAATGAACCAAATTCGGCAATGAATCCTGGTCACGTGCCACCTGAGGCATATTAGACGGACGCTCAGAAAAAGAGGTGATTTTGTTCCTTTACAGTTTAGATGGAAGATCCTTGATACCTAGAATTTAGGTAGCCCCTCTTTTTGTTTGCAAAGCAGGTGGTCCGAGGGTGGTGAGTTTTAGTGACAGCCCAGACAAATTTTCCTTGCTTTTGTTGCTATGTCTCAGTGTTTTCACGATATACTAGAAACTCATTTTTTCCTGTGTTTTGCAATTAGCCTTGATTTACTGTGGCTCTAGGAAGTAAACAGGAAACTTTCAACAATCGCTACTACAGGTCTAGTAATATCTATAACAACTATTTCAGTGGTACTTTCAAAAACTTATTGCATCTTTTTTACATGTTAGTTTCTTTGTTAATCTGAGGAGTTCATTCCCTCCTTGTTGGACTATACCAAAGGATTTCTGTATTCGGTATGATTTCTGTATTAATGCCATAAGGAAATGTATGGTAGATAGATTGAATGTACCCCCCTCCCCCCATAGTTTAAAGATCCCAAAGTAGAGTTAATTAGGCGGCCTTTTTCTTCTTCTCCCTGTGAGCAGTTTACAAAGCCAAACTGCTAATTGTGTCAGCACATCCTGGGACAGAGAGTCTGCTCTCAGAAAAGATAAGACCTTGCAGAAACAACTGTTCCTCGGAACAGCATGATGAAGCCACCACAGAGACTCCCACCCTTCTCGCGTTCTTTATCTTGCTTGTTATGTATGCTGTACGGGTAAGGGGGTTAAGCAGTTTCGTTACACCCTAAGAGTGGTTAAAGTATATATGTTGAAATAAAGCTAGGGAATGCATGTGAATGGATGTTGTGTGTAAATAGGACATGAATGGTTAGGAGTGCCAGCCTAAGAGTTACAACTTCAGTATCGATCGGCTGAAGAATGCGCTAAGTGGAGATAACCGGATGACCCCCGGAAGGCAGACTGGAATCCACCCAACAGCCCCAAGGATGGGAGAACCAAAGAACAAGATAACATCTGTCAGCCATCACGGAGCCATCATGGATGTGCCATCTGCTGATTGATTCAGCAACAGCATGATGAAGCCACCGCCATAGACTGGTATAGGAATAAACTCCTATAAAAATGGACCCTAAAGACTGAGGACTTTGAGTCTGGTTCTGCAACCACTCTCCAGGAGCATATGATGCGCATCTGACAAAGTCTGAGCTCCACCCTCGTGCCCAGGTTACCTGGCCAGTAACTTGGCACGAGCAACCTCTAGGCTGGTAACTATAACAACTTTGCAGAACTTGTATGTGTGCGTGAGTAAATGGAATATAGTAAATATAACTGTCTACTTGCTTTGCTTCTTTTGGTATTTTGTGTGGGTACACGGGATAGAATATTTATGATTACTTGTTTACTGGGCTTCTTTTTGTATTCAGAATAAACACGGCATTTTGCCTTCTCCCCTTTTAAAAGATCCTGTTGGTTTTTATTTTATTGGTATAACATCCTCTACTACTCAGATATATAAAAACAATTCACACTTGCATGCATCTCCCTGCAGAAAATACTAGTATTACTGCTACCTTCACAGTAAAAGATAATAAATAATAATAATAATAATAATAATAATAATAAGGTGCTTTAGTCTTAGAATTAGGCACATGTAGTAATTATTGTATAAGTTATTATTCACTGTCCACCTGGACACCATGTGTGTAAAGAAACGTTTTGATTAAATTTATTGAACTACAGTGCCAGCCTTAATTTAAATACTTAGGAAAATGGAGTATTGAATTTCCAAGGATCTTTTTTTAATTAGAACCAAAATAGTTGCAAAAAAGAAGAGGTTAAAGGCAAATGTGAATTCTAGGTGTTATGGCAATGCAATAGCAAGTAACTAGAACTTTATCAATTTATATTTAAAATTGATTACAGGGGGTCTGTCTTATTTGTACTTTATTCTTTTCAGTGAAAGTACTTTGCAATAAAGTATGCGGCATCACCAGCTCTTGGGAATTGTATCACGAAACTTATAATATTTAGTGTTTTTCTTATCAAGAGGTAGCTGTGTTAGTTTGTATCCACAAAAACAACAAGGAGTCCAGTGGCATCTTAAAGACTAGCAGATTTTAAAGACTAACAGTGTTTTTCTTAAAGCTCCAGCTCCTGGAGGCAAGTGATTACGTGATAATCTCAGCTATCATAGGGGGAGGTTCCTAGCTCTGACAGTTGCAGACAAAAGCAAAAATGTGACCCAAGTGCACACCAATGGTTTATAAAAGTGATCAAGATAGCAGAATACCAGCTGTAAATAGTTTAATAGGCACAATCATTTCCAACTAAAACAAAACATGACTGCTCCAAACCCAAATGATGATTGCTAGGATAAACCACAGTGCCTATAATCACATCGTATCACACTACACAAGACAATCTAAGTATTACTTTCCTGCTGTAATGATATTACCCAACCTTTCATATCTTTAATTATGCAGCTATGGGAGGAGAAGACAACGACTATCAGTGGATTAAATATTATAGGTCTTTACTCAATTTAGTAACTGGGGGCTAGTACTGAGACTGCCAGCCCTCAGTTGGGATTAGATAGCATAACAGAATCACACTAAGGTAGGGATATTCTTATCTGTATGTTTTAAACAAAACATTTCTTGTGAAGCCAGTGCAGATTTTCGTTCTTGCCTTCTAATACAAATGCAGTCAGCCATTCTTGTATGGAGTGTGTGGATGCCACCAGACCTCTGTTTATGAAAACATGGAGTGAATCTATTTCCTATTTAGCCAATGCCACAGAAGTGACCCTTTAAGTCAACTTCAGGTCCTTTTGCAGACAAGGGTTCACTGGCAGTCATAATGTGGCAGTGGGGGTAGGGCAAACCAGTCCAGAGGAAAAATTGCTGAAGCCGTTTGATCATTCCACACTTCTCCCTTCACAAGTTGTATTTGAACTCACCCCTATTATTTTAAATCAGCCTCCGTACCAGATGACTGGAAGATAGCTAATGTACCACCGATTTTTCTAAAAAGGCTCCAGAAGAAATCCTGGCACTTACAGGCCAGTAAGCCTAATTTCAGTACCAGGCAAATTGGTTGAAGCTATAGTAAAGAATAAAATGATCAAGCACATTGATAAACACAATATGTTGAGGAAGAGCCAACAGGGCTTTTGTAAAGGAAATTATGACTGACCAATCTCTGAGCATTCTTTGAGGATGTCAGCATGCATGTGCACACGGGTGATCCAGTGGATATAATGTACCTGGACTTTCAGAAAGCCTCTGACGAAGTCCTTTACCAAAGACTCCTAAGCAGTGGCGCTGGAACATTTTAAATAGTGGGGGTGCTAAAATCCAGCCCCCTTACCCATCTACCCCTCCTCCCTCCCAGAGCTGAGGCTGGCAGCCGAGCCCCCGGGCGTGAGGGGCCAGCAGCCGAGCCCCCAGGCACGGGGCCAGCAACCGAGACCCTGGGCGCAGGACTGGCAGCCTGGAGCCCAGAGGTGCTGCAGCACGCCTAGCTCCCGTGCCTATGTTCTTAAGCAAAGTAAACAGTTATGGGATAAGAGGGAAGGTCCTCTCAGGGATCAGTAACTGGCTAAAAGACAGGAAATTAAGGATAGGAATAAATGGTCAGTTTTCACAATGAGGAGAGGTAAATTGCAGGGTCCCCCAAGAATCTGTATTGGGACCAGTGCTGTTCAACATATTCATAAGTGATCCAGAAAAAGGCATAAACAGTGAGGTGGCAAAAGTTTGCAGATAAAAATTACTCTAGTTAATTATGTCCAGAGCTGACTATGAAGAGTTTACAAAAGGATCTCACAATACTCGGTGACAAAATGGCAGATTAAATTCACTGTTGATAAGTGCAAAGTAATGCACATTGGAAAACATAATCCTAACTATACATACAAAATGATGGGGTCTAAATTAAAGAAAGAGATCTTGGAGTCATCCTGGATAGTTCTCTGAAAACATCTACTCAATGTGCACAGTGGCAGTCAAAAAAAAAGCTAACAGAAGGTTAGGAATCATTAAGAAAGGGATAGATAATATCATAATGCCAGTATATAAATCCAAGTATGCCTACCCCTTGAATACTGCATGCAGTTCTGGTCACATCGCAAAACAAGATATATTAGAATTGGAACAAGTACAGAGAAGGGCAACAAAAATGATTAGGAGTATGAAACAGCTTCCATACGAGGGAAGATGGAGACTTTTCATCTTAGAAAAGAGATGACTAAGTGGGGATATGAAAGAGGTCTAGAAAATCATGAATGGTGAGGAAAAAGTTAATAGGGAAATGTTGTTCTCCACTTCACAGAACACAAAAACCAAGGGTCACCTGATGAAATTGTAGGCAGCAGGTTTAAAACAAACAAGAGGAAGTTCTTCACACAATGCAGTCTACCTGTGGAACTCATTGCCATGGGATGTTGTGAAGGCCAAAAGTATAATGGAGTTCAAAAAAGAATTAGACAAGTTCATGGAGGATAGGTCCATCAATGGCTATTAGCCAAGATGGTCACGGATGCAAACCCCTTGCTCTGGGTGTTCCTAAACCTCTGAATGCCAGAAGCTGGGACTGGACAACAGGAGGATGGATCACTCGATAATTGCCCTATTCTGTTCATTCCCTCTGAAGCATCTGGCACTGTCGGAAGACAGGATAATGGGCTAGATGGACCATTGGCCTGACCCAGTATGGCTGTTCTTATGTTCTAAATTGACCCCTTCACTAAAAATAAAAATAAAGAAAATCCCTGCAGCTGAATCAGGTGATCAATCAGTGCAAACCAAGCACCAGGATCAGAATTTACCAAATGCCCTAAAGTTTCAGCCTATCCCTT
The DNA here is from genome assembly GCF_011386835.1 of Chrysemys picta bellii. Taxonomy (NCBI): domain Eukaryota; kingdom Metazoa; phylum Chordata; order Testudines; family Emydidae; genus Chrysemys; species Chrysemys picta. Next base: position 113,946,607 of record NC_088791.1, on the reverse strand, counting down.
GCCTCTTCCCCACCCAACAGCCTGTGTGCATACCAGTGGCTATGATCCACTTCCTCAGGATACCTCCCCACCCTCTGCAGTCTCTCTCTCTCTCTCTCTCTTCCTTCCGCCCAGCTTCCCTTCCTGTTTAGAACTCCTCTTCTCCTAAATCATACCGTCTCCTTTGAACCCAGCCGTTGCTCCTGTCCAGCTGTGACAATTTTAAGATGAGTGAAAATGCTTTCAAATTAGTAAAACACCGCAAACTTGAGCTATAGTTACACCAGGCCAGACATTCTGGATTACACAGTGTGAGGGTGGCTTTCTGATGTCGATTAGCACCAGGCAGAGGCATCAGGTTGTGGGTAGTTTCTAAGGAAAGGGGATTGCAGCTATGGAGAGTAGAAGCACCTGGTAAGGGAAGACGGAAGATAAATCCCTCCTACTGTAGGTAAATTGCCTTGTTGACTCAGGCAAAGACAGCTGCGTGGAAGGAAGGGAGATGATTGGCAGACAAAGAGTAAAACATTTTAAATTGAACTTTTGGGAAAGCATGAATATTGTTAGAATAAAAATCCTAAACATTGGGGTTTGTCTGATTCTTTCAGAACCCCAAGAAGTTTTTGAAACTCACCCCATCACCACTTTAGCCATTGTTAGTTTAAGATACACACACCAGCCATGGGTCATCTGTAAAGCTATGGACATTTGTTTGAGAGCAGATCAGTTTCAGGGTTTCAGTTCTTGCATAACCCTCTGCCAGGTGTTATCAGCAGAAACAAGAGCTGGGTTCAGATATCTAGGGGCTCCTTTTAAAATTCTAACCAATATCATTGACTCACGCTCCCACACAGAAGCCAGGTAAATGAAATACTTTTTGGGGCACCCTTAAAGACAATACTTACACACACACACTAAGTTTCTGTGTATGAAGCTTTATGAGGAGAAGAAGGGACACAGTCATCTTGGGGGAAAACACAGTAAAGCTATAATAAAATCCTAGTTTGTACCTGCAACTGCCTGATACACCACTACACTTATTACCTTATTTAGGCCATAAAAATATTTTGTTGGAGGATTTATTTTAAACTTGGTTTGCTCATCTAATTGTACCCACCTACTCTCCCTCTATATAGTTTTGTTGTTGTTCTGTTTTCTATACACACATGCTAACTAAAATACACATACCCATGGTATCTTTGGCAGTAATCCTTTAACTTAATTCCCCCGCCCCCAATATGAACATCCTATAAAGCAGGGGTCTCAAACACGCAGGCCGCTATTTCCTGCGGCCCGCCGAGCAGCCAGCGCCCGCCCCCCCCGGCCTACCTCCAGGCCAGGGGTGGGCAAACTACACCCGTGAGTCTACACTTGCGAGATTGCCCCCTCGAGTCCCGCGCCGGCTGGCATCACGTCCCTGCGGCCGGGGGGCGGGAGAAGGGGGAAGCAGAGGGCTCCATCCATGTGTTGCCCTGGCTTCCAGGCACACACACACACACACCTCGCAGCTCCCATTGGCCGGGAACCGCAGCCAGTGGGAGCTTCGGGGGAGGTATCAAGAGGAGCAGCAAGCAGCATGCGGAGCCCTGCATCCCCCTCCCCACCTGGTTCCAGCTAATTCCCGCAGCGGAGCCGGAGCCGGAGCCGGAGCCGGAGCCGGGGCTGGCAGCCTGCCCTGGCCCCGGTGTGCGCCGCTGCCACCCCGGAGCCCGAAACCCTCCTGCACCCCTCTCCCCAACTCCCTGCCCTGAGCCCTCTGCTGCTCCCCAAACCCCAACCCCGTGCCCTGAGCCCCCTGCTGCATTCCACACCCTTTCTGTACCCCAATCCCCTGCCCTTACCCCCCTGCCTGCACCCCAACCCCCTCCTGCACCCCAACTCCCTGCACCCCAACCCCCTTTCCTGAGCCCCCTGCTGTACCCCATACCCCAACCTCCTGCCCTGAGCCCCCTGCTGCATCCCACATACCTCCTGCACCCCAACTCCCTGCCGAGCCCCCTGCCTGCACCCCAACCCCCTCCTGCACCCCAGCTCCCTGCCCTGAGCCCCCTGCCTGAACCCAAACCCCCTTCCCTGAGCCCCCTGCTGCACCCTACACCCCACACCCCAATTCCCTGCCCTGAGCCCCCTGCCTGCATCCCCTGCTGAACCCCAACTCCCTCCAACTGGGGGCAGGGAGGGGGGACTTCAGGGAAGGGGTTGGAATGGGGGCAGGGAAGGGGTGGGAAGAGGCGGGGCCTCATGGAAGGGGTGGAGTGGGGGCAGGGCTGGGGGCAGCGAGGGGGTGTGTATCAGTGATGCGGCCCTCGAGCCAATGAACTAGCCCTCATGTGGCCCTCGTGGTCATTTGAGTTTGAGATCCCTGTTCTAGAGCTTCCAGCCTCAGGACTTACTTTCGTCAGAAGCTAATTCAGACCTTCTGAGGCCCTCTTCATTTCCTTGATTTTCACCCTCCCTGCTTCCACCCAAGCAGATCTTTTCCTTTCTTTAACCACTTTCCTTCCCTTACCGGTTTCCCTGATCTGACCCAAAGCCCCAGTTCTTCCTCTTCCAGCACAATCAAGTCTAACATCCTAGACCCAGTGATTTACACACCTCATTCAGAGCAGGGACCTGTACCAGGGTCTCCCACATCCCAGGTGAGTGACCTAACCACCAAGCTATTGGCTGCTCTGAGGTATGTGTCTCATTCCTTTTGCCCAAAAACTCCATCCTGGATCCTGAGAAACCTTTCCTGATGAACATTTCCTCAAAACTGATATGTTTCTGGAAAAGGTTTCAGTTTTGACAAATCGGCATTTTCTGCCAAAAATGTTTTGTCAAAAGTTCCCAGCCACTCTACCTCTGACTTCAGGGAAGCACCAAAGATTTGTAGAAAATAAGCAAAGGGTACCAGATTTGCTAAAACCCACCCATAGAATTTTCTAGGTATCATTAGCACAAGTGGTAGGGTGAAAAATCCCAGATTGCAGTGGTGTGACATGGGTACCTGCATTATCTTATTTAGACCCTAAAAATATTTTGTTTCAAGACAGTTGTTTTAAAACAAAAGTTAGTTTGCTCATCTCTAACTGTACCCTTCTAGAAGCCTTACAAATATACGCTCTGGCCTTATTGTACTGAAATACACATTCACTGTCAGCAAGCTCAACAGAATATTTTCTGAAGGATGAAAACATATTTACTTTTTTAAAAACTGCGAAGCATATTAGAAGTGTCATGTGTTATACAATTGTAAAGCCGGCATTTATAATAGGGCACCCAGGCTTTTAAAATTAGACCTAGACAAAGCCATCCCAATCCTTTCAGGGTGATCATCTGAAAAAAAAAATTAATTCAGGCCCCCCTACATTCAACCCATCCCGGCCAGTGCATTCATGCTTTGCATAGGACCGGCCTCTGGGAAGAGCCAGAGAGACGATCCTTTGGAGGATCCCCAAATGTAACTGACATTTCTAAAGGCAAAGAGATCTTTAGGCCACCAGCAGCTTTCCCTGCTGCAGAAGTTGATCCAGCTACTAGTATTGGACTCCATGCATAATAGTCAGCATAAAAATTTCAGGGACAGTTCTCCAAATAATTGGGGGGGAATGTTAACTGCTAGTAATATTCACCTGTTGTAATAAACTAGCTGTGTATGTGTACTGCTGCCCCCTAATGGACAGAATTAGAACTGAAAGCAGTGTCTCATAGGCGCTGTACTGCTGGACTGCTATATTGGAGATTCTTATTAAGTTCAGGTTGTAGGGACCTGTGCCTTTTTTTAAGAAATACAGGAGGACCCAAGTTCCAAGGCTATGGCCCTGAAGTTCCAAAGAGCCACAGGGCAGAGCAAACAATCATGAAATCTAATGGGGATCTCTTCTCTAGGTGAGCTAATCAAAAAGCTAGCAAAAAATAGCTTCCTGTGCTAGCATCCCATATTCTGCTCTGGCAGACTTCAGGGCAGGGCCCCATCCAGAGATAGAACTTGATGGTCTGGTGGGTGACACCCGCCTGGCCATACACAAGGAATATATGTGCATGCTCATCCTGATGGGCCCCCCCGTAGCATAACAGCAAAGCCCCCAATACTCCTCTCTGTCCTCCAAGAAATTGCTTGGGTGAACAGAAACACCAGTCTTTGGCTGTGGAATCTCGGAAGGCTCAGTCCTCTCTTGCATATTATCTGACCTCTATATGAAGTCATTTGGAGACTAATCACACCAGTCAGGCTGGAGCTCAAGCAGCACACAGATGCGAGACACAGCTCTGCATCACCTTTATGCCAAAGGTAACAGCAGCATTGCCCAGCTCTCTCAGTGCCCAGCCAAAATCAGCAGCAGGAGGGAGAGCAGCTGGCTATAGCTGAACCCAGGCAAGACCGAAGCCGCTGGAAGGTAAAGGGAAGCACTTCCCATAATTTGTGTCCTTTGCAATACTCCCATTTCCAAGGGCATCTGCCCTCCGATCGTTAAACTAGTTTGCAGCCATGTGTACCTTTTGGACTCCACAAGGCTACCGGGTGCCCAAGTAGCCTTGTCAGCAACAAATATCCATTTCCACTGGTGACTGGCCATCCTATCAGACACAGACCAGACTACTGGGCTTCATGCAGTTGTGATCTTCAGGCTCTACTACTATAACTCATACTTCGGAAAAAGCAAAAGCAGCTTACGAACTTGGTACAAAATGCAGGATCCTGTTTGCTTAGCAACACAAGCTGTTGTGAACAGATCACCCGGTGATTTGCTCTTTCCACTGGCTGCCCACTGAATACAGAATCAAATTCAACATCTGTCCTGATATTGAAAGTCTTCATGGGATTGGCCCTGGCTGTCAGAGCGATCACCTCTCCCACAGCAGCCACATTTCATGGGAACATTGAAACTATCAACCAACAGGGAAGTGTGGGGTGGGTGGTACAAGAGGCAGAACTTCCACAGGAACCAAAATTAGACTGTGGAATACACTCCTGCACCTGATATGTGTGATCACAGGCCTTGGGATTTCAGAAATTACCGGTAAGTAGCAAGCTCAGTTCTTCAGTCTAGTTTTCCCACAGTGCATCCTCCAGACACACAAATACAGACAATAAACCCTTTTACTTTCTCTCGTGCGCGTGCACGCACACACACACACATACAAAGTTAAAAATATCCTGCAACTATTATGTCATTTCTACTACAAGCTGGGAAAGGAGAGATTGTTTCTGGCGTTTCTATGGTAGAATACTCGGGAGGTACTGAAATCTCAGTGTGTCAGGTCATGACTACCTAGACAGACATTTGTGTTACAGGTTCAATAAATGCAGGAAATTAAGGACTTCCCTACAAAGTCAGCATGTTTTACTTTTAACCAAATTCTCAATATTCAATTTTTATTCGTGTCTCAATGGGACAAGGCAAGCAGTTTTTAAAAAGGAACTTAACTGCTTCTGTGTCGCGCCCCCTCCTCCCCCCGCCTTTATACAAGGCCCGGGACATTTTAGAACTAAAATGCTGACTGTGTTATCTTGGGCGGCTCACAAACAGTACTTACGCAAGCTGGGAACTGGCTCACAATTACCAGTTCTCCTTTAACTTCTGACCTATTCCTGGACGTCAGATGGGAATGATTATTAGTCTATCCGGTCTGGGGTGAATTTGATCCTGAGCACTAGGACTGAAAAAATTGAAAGTTTATTCCCTTAAAAACTTTACACACTGGATGTTTAAAATTTAACGCTCAACCCTTAAAGCTATATTCCTAGCTCAGAGCTGGTAAGAAGCAACATGTTTTTTCTTTAATCCTTTCCAAAGACACATTCCATAGATCGTTAGCATCCTTGCCAACCACTCAGTCTCTTAGTGACTCCGCATACCAGCTTTAAAGTAAGCTCCTCTAAAACCAATGCAACAGTCCTGTGGGTTAAGTTTATATTATTTCCAGATCCGTATAGCTGCAGGCTTCTTTTTAGAGTTGCAAATGATAAGTCATGTCTTTGTTGCCAGTACTTTTTTCCCCCTTTGTCTAAACGCTGCTCACCAATGCACTTAGTGAGAAACAGACTACACTAGCTGCAGTGTAGCTGTACATGTGGTAGTGATAGCAATACAGTATGTATTTTCAGAGGAAAAATCCCTCTTAGACAAGTCAGTCCCTTAATAATTCCAATATAAATACTGCTGCTTAGAAACAAATTCAAGTGCAGTAACAACAACAGTAGTGATGTGTAACATTTATGCAGCACCTTTTATCTCAAAAGGATACCAAAGATGCACACTGCTAAAGGTTCAATCACGAACCAGACTATGCAACAACACAGGAGAGTACAGGGGCATGAGGAAACTCTTTATGTTAGCCACCCCTATTGCAAGCCCCAACACAGGGGAAAACAGGTGCCAGGGGGCCGCCACTCTTCTTCCTGAGTAGGCGGGCAGGAAGCAGGTGGGTAGGAGTGGGGATGGGGTGGACAACATAGCAGAAGGGATTAGGAATGGGAAACCGGGCCCAAATTGTGACACTATCTATTGCAATTCGGGCCCTGCACTTTCTCTTTCTCCTGGCACAGTGCAAGTTGCCAGTCTAGCTCTAAGCAGTCAGTTCATCCGGCATTGAAATGCCATCACCTCATGGTGACCGTGTGGTAGCTATCTAACACCGCACTCCTAAACCCCTGAAAAACCCATGGCTTCTCCTGGCTTGAACACTTGACCTGGCACTTTTAACAGACTTTCCCTGGGAATTTGGAGAGTTGAAGTACAACGCATGGGAATCAGCATTGAAGAAAATATTCACTCAAACCTCTACAGAGTGACACCACCAAGCTACCCTCAGCTCTGCTCTCATGGGACCAGTTCTGCTCTCATTTGCACCAGTTTTACATCAGTGTAATTCTTTGGAATTCAGTGAAGTAACTCCTGGTTTACAGAGAGCAGAAACCAGCCTTAGCTAGAGCAGAGCCACTCTAAATAACAAAGAGACAGAACTTAAAAAAAAAAAAAAAAGATACTTCATCTTCGTTGTGGATTTGGAGCCACATGAATATCAAACCTGTGACTGCAATGAGGACGGAGTGTTGGCAGCTCAGACCAGGACTCAGAGTTCTGACAGTTCTACAGCTTCTTTCAGCAGACTATGCTTGGCTCTTTGTATGAATACACTTGGAAGTACAGGCTCTGGTGCCAACCTATAGAGCAGGGGTAGGCAACCTATGGCATGCGTGCCAAAGGTGGTACGTGAGCTGATTTTCAGTGGCACTCACACTGCCCGGGTCCTGGCCACTGGTCCGAGGGGCTCTGCATTTTAATTTAATTTTAAATGAAGCTTCTTAAACATTTTAAAAACCTTATTTACTTACATACAACAATAGTTTAGTTATATATTACAGACTTATAGAAAGAGACCTTCTAAAAACGTTAAAATGTATTACTGGCACGCGAAACCTTAAATTAGAGTGAATAAATGAAGACTCGGCACACCACTTGCTGACCCCTGCTATAGAGTCACACCCTGACTCTGCAAAAAAGTACATAAGTTGAGTGGCTAGTTGCATGATTAATTTAATTGTTTGCACAACTGGGACCTGGTGTGAACAGACCATGTGAGATCAGAACGTAAGAACGGTCATACTGGGTGAGACCAAAGGTCCATCTAGCTCAGTATCCTGTCTTCCAATAGTGGCCAATGCTAGGTGCCCCAGAGGGAATGTACAGAACAGGCAATCATCAAGTGATCCAATCCTGTCGCCCATTCCCAGCTTCTGGCAAACAGAGGCTAGGGACACCATTCCTGCCCCTCCTGGCTAATAGCCATTGATGGACCTATCCTCCATGAACTTATCTAGTTCTTTATTGAACCCTGTTATAGTCTTGGCCTTCACAACATCTTCTGGCAAAGAGTTCCACAGCCAGTGATTTGCATGTGTTCAGAAATAGCTTTGACACTAAAAGATTTAAAATCCATTTTCTGATTGCCAGAACTCTCTCATGCTTGAGATGTCCCCATCCTCTCCCCCAGAACATAATGTTAAGAGCCAGCGCTAGGACAATAGAGATGGCAGGGGCTTATCAGGCAGTACAAGAGGAAGGAATGAAATGACAGGGGTCTGGGATGAAAGCACATTAGTTAGCAGGATAAAGCAAAGTTTCCCTCCACTAACTCTAGTGGGTTGACAGGATCAGCACCATGGCTCGGGTATCATGATAAATCACCTGGCATACTTTGTAAAAAATATTTTTAATTCAATAGTACATATAATAAAGAAAAGTCTGGTATGTTCATTAAAACTCGGATTTAGCAGGACACAAACACATGCATAAGCACTATGCTGAATAGGGATAACATTAAGGATGCACTTAAGTCTAAGCATGTGTCTCAGTGCTTTACTGAGCTGGAGCGTAAGGGGGTGGGGGGAAAGGAAGGATCTACCTTAAAAATCATATGTACATACACACTGCAAGGATCCATCAGGGTAGCACATTGCCAGGCAGATTATGGTAAAGGATTGAAGCTGCATAATTTTTTGCAAGGGAATTAGTGTGTGTGGAGGAGCCTTGCAAGCCTAAATTCCCCACTCCTGGTGCCTGCAAGCCAAAGGCTGGAACACTTTTTCGATGAGCCTCTAGCTGGAATAAAGCTGTTCCCCTTTTATTTACCTTAAATGGTGTGTGTGATTCACTTTACTTGGGGGGACATGCCTTGGTTACTTCCTGAATGTTTATCTAAAACTCTAGTCATGTGATTAAAATAACCATTTTATAATTCCCAATACAGAAGGGGCCCAAATTCTGGTCTCTCTGGTGTAAATCCAGAAATAACTGAGATCAGAACCGGACCCAGGCCATGCATTTGTCTATGTACATTTTCACTGGCTGCTCCTCAGCTTGCACTGGCTAATAGGGACTGGACTGAGAGTTCAATAGCTCTCCTCCTGTATGAAAGCTACTTGAAAAATTACTAAACCTGGGTTAACAGCAAAAATAGGAAGGACAGTGTTATAGTTAAGCACGCTGTGATGGGCCTTTGGCGATCTGGGCTGTACTCCCAGTTCTGCTACAGCATAGACTTCTGTGCACCCCTGCAGAATTCATTTACACCTGCTCTCTGCCTCAGTTCCCCATCCGGAAAATGGGGAAGTGCATCTTTCTTTTCTCCCTCCCTTTGCTGAGTTTTCTATTTAGATTATAAGCTCCTTGGCTTAGCAACTGTCTCTTACTGTGTGTAAATTTAGCACGTGGCACATAAGTCTTGTTGGGCAATTGCAGCTGACATGCTCCCAGAGGTTTCTGTTCTCCTCCCAATGCGAAGATCAGCAAATCTGAGGAAACCATTTTCTTATATGTCAAAAAGGATTTCTACTTGTAGTAATATTTCCATGCAGTCGCATGTTCAGCCACTAGCTGTTTTGGAAGCTCTAAAGAGGGCAAGATCTCCTGGTTACCGACAAAAAAAGGAAGCCAGCTTGTTTTATTCAAAGCTTGTTGCTCTTTTTTCTAACAAATGGGCTAAGAAGAGCGGTGGCTTCAGATATTAGGAGTTAAAAGGCAACCCTAACTGAACAAAAAAATCCTTACGTGACAAAGTTGACACATGCATCTATCCATGGGCTATAAATGTTATGTTTCCTACATACAAGCAAAAACATGTATCTCATTGTAGAGGAAATAATTTAGATTAAAGGAAACAAAGATGGAACAAATGTAAACTCTTCATGAGAGAGGAAGCAAAATCCACCCCCTTGCATCCCTCTCACAGCCCTGCCTCCTAGCAGGCAGGAGTACACAGTACATACCTAGCACGCAACAAAACGAGAGATACACACATCACAGAAAAACTGAAGAGTCATTTCCTGCTCAGTGTCATGCAAGTACACACTGGAGGTAGGGCATGAAAAGACTCCCAGTGACTTTGGATCAGACTACTAATGAGCTGGGTTTAACCCTTAAGCTCTTTACTGCCTCAGATGCCAAAGACAAGAAGAAAAATCCCCCACAGCAGCACTGAATGCTACAGTTTGTACTTTTTAAAAGGTAAATTCACCGCCAACCCCATAAAGCAAACGGCTGCACTGAGACTTAATGACAGTTTGCTTTACCTATGCTCCAGTGCACCACACTACATTTTGGTCCCATCGTGTAGTTTAGCTTGTGTTTCAGCTGCTCCCTAATGACAAGACCTGACCTAAAATACTATTGCCGAGCTACTGCTACTATTCCCCGTGTCATTTTAAAGCAGCAGAACTGGACATGAACACCCGTTACTTTCTTTCTTTAATTAGGTTTTTCCAATATGTTTTGGATGGTCAGCATTTTTTTAAACATGTCTCTGTTCTGACAAAAGTATTTTTCTTAGTTCTGCTATGTTCTCTCTTGTTTTGTTCAAAGCTTGTTGCTCTTCTTTCTAACAAATGGGCTAAGAAGAGCGGTGGCTTCAGATATTAGGAGTTAAAAGGCAACCCTAACTGAACAAAAAAATCCTTACGTGACAAAGCTGACACATGCATCTATCTGATGTGCCATAAATGTTATGTTTCCTACATACAACGAGCAAACACATATATTTCATTCTGAGAACAATGGGGTTTTTTTGCCCCCATGCTGTAATGCTGCTGAATAGATTTTCGATCCATTGAATGGAAACACTAATGCACAGCTTTGAAATGGCAACATATCATGCAGAAGGGGGCAGATTTTGCTTTTAAACTGCAGCAATATAAATACTGAAGAGATCTTGTTTCTCTTGCATTTTTCAATATACTGTATTTATCCCATCCTGCGAGAGCTCCTTAGGAAACATTTGACATTTCTGTGTGAGGTAGTGCTGGTTCAATTCTCATTTAATGTGTGTGGAGGATAAGCTAATTATGTGTTAACTTTCAGCAGTTCGTGACCCTCTAGTTACAGGATAGTGATTTTTAATGTTATCATTATTATTTTGTTTGTCTTGCAGTAGCACCCAAGTTCCCCAGTCCTGGACCAGGACCCCATTGTGCTAGGTGCCGTACAAAACACAGATCAAAGACAGAGTACCTACCACAAGGAGCTTACAACAATATGTAGTAAAGTAACAACAGCTACAGTCAAGTTCACATCTTCCACATATCACTGCAGATCACTGCCACCACTAGGCCAGTGGTTCTCAAAAAGGGATACAGGTACCCCTGGGGGTCCACAGAGGTCTTCCACGGGGTACAGCAACTCATCTAGATATTTGCCTAGTTTTACAATAGGCTACATAAAGAGCACTAGCAAAGTCAGTACAAACTGACATTTCATACAGACAATGGCTTGGTTATGCTGCTCTATATACTATACACTGAAAAGCAGTTGGAATATAAATATTGTACTTCATTTATAATTATATGGTAAAAAATGAGAAAGTAAGCAATTTTTCAGTAATAGTGTGCTGTGACACTTGTATTTTGATGTCTGATTTTGTAAGCAAGTAGTTTTTTTAAGTGAGGTGAAATCCAGGAGTGCGGAAACAATTTGCATAGTGGGGGTGCTGGGAGCCATTGAACCAAACTATAAACCCTGTATATGATGGAAACCACTTCAAGCCAGTGGGTGCTGCAGCACCCCCAGCACCTTTAGTTACAGGACCTATAGTGAAATCTGGGGGTACCCAAGACAAATCAGATTCCTGAAGGGGGTACAGTAGTCTGGAAAGGTTGAGAACTACTGCACTAGACTAAAAATAAAACAAAACACACAGCATCTTCCGAATTAAAAAGTGTGTGTAATACAGACCATATACTTCTTGCCAGACTCTGTAGCCCTAAACAAACCTCCTTTCTCCCAGAGAATGACTGCAGACTACTTCTCCTGAAGCCCCCTTCTGTTTTCGGCTTCATCCCTTCATACAGGCCTAACCTGCTCCTTTGTAATGGAAGATGAAGTTCCTCCAGGTTTTATTAAGCCCTGGATCTCTTCCAGGTTCAGCATACAAGGTAAATTGACTTAATTTAACCTACTCTGTCTTGTGTAGAGGTAGACCCTCCATTAAAGTACTACACTTAGGAAGAAAAAATATCAAATGCACAACTACAAAATGGGGGATACATTGCTAGAGTGCTGAAAAAATTTGGGGGAGGGGGGGTTAATGGATTACAATTTGAATATGAGTCAACAATGGGAGGCAGTTGTGAAAAAAGGCTAAAATAATTCTGGGGTATTGTGACCCACAGCATCCAGGTATTCATACCCTACATATTATTGTAATATTTTTTGTACCGAATACAACTTGTGAGGTATCATTTGAAAAGTAATAAATCACTGATCATTAATATTCCTGCGTGATGTATGCATGCAATGTGTATTAAGAATTATGGATATATGATGAAATTATGAGTAAAGCATGTTTAAATCAGGCATGTCCAGGGGAGTTAGCAAACAGGTGTGTCCTAAACAAAGGAATGTGGATTTACCTCAATTTACATTATAAGCAATAAACAGTAATCAAGACAGCAGGGACAGGAGATTGTAGAAAACTGAAGAATTTGCATTTTAGCAAATACCAGAAGTGGGGAAAAGCAAGGAGCTTCCTTCACCACCAGCTTGAATGAACTTGACTTTTAGGGGTAGCCTTTGGAAGAATCCATTTCAAAAGAAAGGGGGCAGAAAATTCCAAGATCTCTCTTTCACCTAAGACGACAAAGAAATCAGCATTTTTAGGCTTCTGGAGGAGGTCCTGACCTGGTGGATTCAGCCACACTCTTGCTGGAAGGCTGTAGGTGAGAAAAGCCATCGAGAACAAAGCTTGATCCTTGCTAGATTAAGTTTTACACTTTTATTTTATTTGCTTGTAACCATTTCTAACTTTCTCCCTTAAAATCCTATCTTCGTTTGTTAATAAACTTGTTTTACTTTTAAATTAAACCAACAGTGCTATGTTTGAATTAAAGTGTTAACTCCAGCTAATGTGGCAAGCTAGTGCGTTTTGTCTCTTTAAAGGAGCAAACGGATCTTCCTATTTCTCTGACCAGAGCAGGGGAGAGCTGGACATGGCAGAGCACATGGGTTTGGGAAAATTCAGGACTGGAGGTGTGTTGGGGTTACCTGCTGACACGTCTAGTAAGCAAGTGTGTGTCTGTGCCAACTGCTGGCAGGCTGTTGGATTCAAAGTGGTTGAATCGGAGCAGGACAGCATACACAACACAAAGTGCATGGCAGCTGCAGGCTGTATGCACACCCCAGGCAGGGAGCCACTCAGGTTTATAATACAAGCGATGACAACCCCTCACTGGTCTGGATTGCACCCTGAACTCCATGACAGGCGTATTAACGGGAGTGTTGTATGTAAGACACGGGAGGTAAATGTCCTGCTTTACTCGACACTGGGTAGACCTCAACTGGCATACTGTGTTCTGTTCTGGACATCCCTTTAATAATAATAATGTGCACAAACTGTAGAGACTCCAGAGGAGAGCAACAAAAATAATAAAAGGGGTTAAAAAAAAAATCCTGACCTATGAGGGGAGGTTAAAAAAGCTGGGCATGATTTTTCTTGAGAAAATAAGACTGTGGGGTGACCTGATAACAGTCTTTAAATATGTTAAGGGTTGTTATAAAAAGGATGGTAAACAATTGATCCACTAAAGATAGGATAAGACGTAGTCATCTAAATCTGCAGCAAGGGAGATTTATGTTAGAGATTAGGAAAAAACTATCTGTAAGGATAGTTAAACAGTGGAAGAGGCTTCCAAGGGAGGTTGTGGAATCTCCATCCTTGTAGGTTTGTAAGAACAGGTTAGTCAAACACCTGTCAGGGAAGGTCTAGGTATACTAGGTCCTGCCTCAGCATAGGGAGCTGGACTGGCTGACCTCTCAAAGTCCCTTCCAGCCCTACATTTCTATGAAATGCAGCAGCGTATGTTGATAGCAAACTCAGGCCTCTCAGCATGCTCAGTAAAGACTCCTAGAACTGTGCCTGCTTGCTGCATCATTTATTGCTAATGAAACGATGCAAATATGTACCACACTTAGAACTATTCACCCCTATGTTTATTTCTGTAACTTCAGGAAAACCACCATATTGGGCCAGATTTACTGGCATGCTGTGGTGGCTGGTTTCCTTTACAGGAGTGGGGCCAAGCAGCCAGAAAATGCCAGTGAATGTGAAACAGACACACTGTATTCGGTCTGGTCAGTTATCTCTTTTCAGGTGACTGTAACTGTTCAAAGAGAAACATGACTAGATTTAACAGAAAAGTATTTTGCAGTAATCCAAGTACAAAAAAAATACATCAACCTTTTTTCTTACAGGTGCAACACACTTATTTATGTTCCTGTAACTGGCTTTAAATATCCATTGTAGTTTCAACAGGAAAAGTTATTCTTCACATCCTCTCTTAAAGTGTTTGTTGGCACTGTTAGATGGCATGCTGCCTCTGCCTTCCACCCAAGAGGTAGGTAAACGATCCCTATATATGGTCTGAAACATGCCTGGGGAATCTGTCATGATGAAAGGACATGGTACAATGCTAGCGTAGGCTGCTATTAGATGGATAAAACGTGATCACAACAAAAACAAGGGAAGACATTTCCCAAGTTCTGCCAAAATAAACAATATTTCCTACAAATTGTTAGATTTTTTCCATTCCCCCTCCCCACACACACTTTACAATCAACTTATGAAAAAATTCAAAAAAATGTATCAAATTATCTTTTTTTGGAAATAAAAGGAAGGATTTGGGCTTCTATTGTGCTGTAATGTGCATAGATTTGTTTTCACCAACATTTCTCTTTTTAATACCCATATCTTCCCCCTCCAAATGCTCTGGAGATCACTTCTGCTCTGCAGCATACTTTAGAGTACATGGTAGAAGTAGGAGCATGCAGCACTAGCATGGATTATTTGAGCACCTGGTTTTCAGGAGATGCGCAAATGCTATACTCATGTGCCTGTGCTTGACTGCATCTGGGGACAACAGGGTGTTGTGTAGCTTCCTCTTTACCACAAAGAAGTATGTGTTACAAGTGTTTCTGTTGTTATGCAGAAAGCCAGAGGCAAGATAGTAGGAACTATAGGAGTGATCCAAACACACTGAAGTCCATCAAAAAACCCTCTGAATTCAGAGGGCTTTGAGATAAGAGAAGGAGAAAAGAGGCAACTGAAGCAGATTAAAAGCAGCAAAGGTTCCCCACCCCTCCTACCCCCCCTAAAAAAAGCCCTGAAGTGATAGAGTGACAGAAATTGAAGAAATACAGAAGAGAAAAAATAAAATGAAACTAGAGGACAGAAAGAGTAAAGGAAAACTTAGGAAAGGAGGGGGCCTAAGGAAGTCTGGAGACAGAGAGACACAAGAATCATAATATAAACAAAGGAATGGGAAAGAGAAAGAGGCAGAGAAATATGAGATGACAGCAAATGAGAACCAGAAACATGACCAAGATTAGAATACATTTTTATTATATTTGGCATTAATAACTTAAACCCCTCTAAGTGTGGTTAAGAAGTAGAATTGCTGCTGTACTCCCTTGTATATTCATTTAATAATCAAAAAATACCCTGAATATGACACCTACTTTATGCCAGGCAACTGTAGTGTCAGTATTCTCTGGGCAGTTGTACTCTGCCACCCTTCCTAGGGCCCAACATATTGGAAAAAGTTCTCGCTTCACATTTTGAAAGGAAATGGGACAATTCTTCTCTTCACCCAACGGTTTTTATCCAGGGCACTGGCAAGCAGGGATTGACATTGACCCTGTGTAATCAGAAGGCAGATGAAAATAGTCAAAGTATAATTCACTTGAAAATGACAAATTGACAGAAGTTTTGGAGAATGGCTTGCTTATTGCACACAGCTCCAATTTATTTTTTAAAAAAGGGATAAACTAACTCCCCCTGCTGGGGACCCACACACATTTCATATATAAGTTTTGCAGCAGAGATGAGATCAGAAACATTTGTGGCAGACTGGGTGTATTGGAAGAAGTGGGTCCCTTTTAAATGGTGGCTGCTGTTTTTTTAAACTGCTTGTAGGTTAGGAGTTTTAGAAATAGTCCCAGCTCAGATGGATTAGTTCCCAGGTAAGGTAGTCAAAGATGCAAGATGAATACAATATATTGCACAGTCCCACTATTTATCACATAAAAATATTGTGGCAGGAGGGGAGGAGGAACCTGTGCATGCACAAAGGAAAGTTTCAAAAACTGACAAAAAATGAAAAATAGTTTCATTATGATTTTTTGACCAGCTCTTATATTTAGAGCCATCAGAGCTAGGAATGAGATCTTCATCCCCACTGGAAAGTTGTGAATCTCCTCTTCATAATGGTATAGGGCCCTTGTTTCTAACCCTGAGAGGTCACAAGACACAGCGTCGGACTATGAAATTGCAATGTTATGACTACTAAAATGACTTGTGTAGGTTTCTACAGTGCTTTGCTGAAAACATTTCCAGGGTTGCCCTACACAATTAATTTGGGATTTGCAGTATTCCCAGAACCAAGACTAAAAAGGTCTGTGCCATTTGAACTTAAGAAATAGTCATGTGGGGTCAGTGAAGGAAGTCTGGCACCACTGCAGAGAGAGAGAGAGAGGAAGCAGGAAGACAAGGCCAGTTGGGGAGGGAGGAGGGAAATAAGGCAGGAGAAGGACTCCTGTTTATTTGTCTTTTGTATGAAGTTACTTGTGTCATACACGCCCTCAGGAGCGCCGCCAGCTTTTCCGCCGCCCTAGGCTGCAGAAGGTCCCACCCCGAAATGCCGCCCACCCACAGAGGTGGTGGAAGGTCCCGCCACGGAAATACCGCCGCGGTCGCCACCCCCCAAATTGCAGTGCCCTAGGCGACTGCCTAGGTCGCCTAATGGGTTGCACTGGCACTGCACGCCCTGAGCATATGAATAACAGGAGGCTTCTGTGACGTCCATCAGTCAAAGTGCTCCTAGTTCTCTTAGCCACAAATCAAGTATTCTTTGCTTCCCTATGGTGAAAACACACCCACAGACAAATGCAGTAGCATGGGCGGCAGGTTTGTATAATTTTTGGTGGTGCCCAAGTGGATCCATCCCATCCATAGGATGGACCGGAGCAACTGCCCCAGGCCCTGCACTTTGGGGGGGCCCCACGCTTCAGGGGGACGTGGGGTCCAGGGTGGCCTGGGGGGTTAGCGGGGTGCCTGGCGCGACAACAGCGAGCAACCCTGCTCCGCCCCGCCTCTTCCCACCCCGCCCCCACTCCACTTCTTCCCTGAAGCCCCTGTTCCTGAGCAATGTCGGGAGCCGGTGAGGTGGAGCGGAGTGGGCTGGGGCCAGGTCACTCGCTGCTGCCAGCGCCAGACCCCCCGCTAACTCCCCAGGCAGCCCTGGACCCCGTGATCCCCTGAAGCACAAGGTAGGGGTAGGCACCACCATGTTATGCGACGAACACTTGACAAAATTACTGGACTTAGTGACGGACAATGGGGGCAGGTGGATATTATGTCATTCAATCATTTAACCCATAAAATTGCACACATTTTGCCACACTGAAAAACAAAAAACAGTAATCTAGCTAATAATAAATTCAACTCATATAATGAATGAAAAATGTGTATATACTGTATATGAGATTATATGAGAAATGAAAATGGGCTTGCTTTGGGATTTTACAAGGCACTTATATCATTTAAACACATTTGGTACCTTGAGTAATGACCAAAGGGGCAGGTCGAGGGAGCAGACAGAGAACAATGGTAGAGGCAGAGTCACTGTAGAGTTGATCAGTCTTCTGCCTCTCCCCTGTGGGTGGAAACACTGATCACTATCACTATAGGAAGGAACAATAGAATGGAATGCCCAGAAGAATGAATGACTTGAGGACAATTTCCTGAAAGGACCCTTAACCTTGCAGAGCTTTTCTGGCTCCAACATTTACATTTCTATACAGGGTGGTTTGGCCCACAGAAATAAAAATCTGCACATCTTCCATGTGTTTTTGGACCAATGGAAAAAAACAGGTACAATTCAAGTGACTTTTAAAATTGTCTATGAAACTGAGTTAACAAAATAAATGAGCTTATGAACAACCAGAAAATATACTGTACTTCTCAAGTGAAAAAAATATAAATGAACTTCTTGGCAAAGAAATTGTAAGTTTTCTTACAGGAAAAGCCACAAACTTTCTGGAAAGGAAGAGTAGACTGAATTACTTGCCTCAGTGAAATTAAATATCCAGAGAATTGCTGGGCCTGTGATGATGATGACAGGGGCTTGCTCACCTGTGGCTCCCCGTCCCCATGCTGTGGACATACAGCGAGGCAGGTCTGCATCTGAGAGCAGGCACCCTGCCTCAGGTGCAGCTCCCATTGGCCATGCTGGCCAATAGACTGGGAGCCTCCCGGCCAATGGAATGGGTTGGGCTGGAGGGAGGGGAGCGGAAGGCAAAGGGGGAGATTGTAGGGAACTTTGGAGCAGGGGAGGCAGTGAGGGAGGGGAGTTGTCTGGCACAAAGGGGGGGCTCTCTGGAGAGGGGTGACAGGGGCACAGGGTCATTGGGGGGTCACTCGGGGAGCGCAGAGGGTTGTGTGGGTCTCTGTGGGGCAGGGGGAGTGATGGATGGAGCCAGCCGCAGCCCGGGTCTGTTCTGCGGGGGCTGTTGCTATAGTTCCCTCAGGAAGGCCCCTCTGTCCTGTGTATTTTATGCCAGCCCCAGGGTGCCCATCGCTGCTCCTTTCCCCCACCCACGGCTCCATCTGTCTGTCCCCACAACCCCCCACCCCCGCCCTCCCCAGCTGCGTCTGTGTGACTGTCTGTCCCCACAACCCCCGGCTGTGTCCTTGTGTCTGTCTGCCCCCATAACCCCTGGCTGTGTCTGTCTGTCCCCACAACCCCCAGCTGTGTCCTTGTGTCTGTCTGCCTCCATAACCCCCCAGCTCACTGGCGGTGTCTGTGTGTCTGTCTGACAAGGACAGACTCCTGCTGCTCGCTCTCTGCCCAGGGCTGAGAGCCGGGCCGGGGCCTGTGACTCCCTCCCTCTCCCTGCTGTGGAAGCCCATCCCCTAAAATGATCCATAACATTTTCTAAACATAATCATCATGGCTTTAAAATCCATTTTCTTTGTACCTTCCAGAAGTGAGTGCTGAGTCCCACTGGGAAGCTGGAAATCTCCCTTCCCAAATAGCATACAGACCCTGTCTCTAGCACCCTGAGGAGATGCAAGATATTGGACTTAACATCCTGAGTTTTTATGCATAGAAAAGTTGTCACTGATCCATAGCAGCATTTTGCCCATGCTGGGCCTCAAGGGGGAAATTCCACTTTTGAGGAGAGAAGGAGGAACCATTTCTTCTGCACTTTGACTTGAAAGTGAAATCATGCCCAAGGAAGCATGTATTAAACAGATTTTTCTCCCCCTCACATAGTTAGTTCATTATGACTGAGAGGAGAGAGGCTTCAATAAGATGGAATCAATGCTTTGAGTGACTTGCATCTCAAGTCATCTCAATGGACAAATTCTGGACCAGAGCTCCATGGGGAAATCAGGGCTGAAGCTTGCAATGGAAATTGACAATATCTTCCTTTCTCTCTCTCAGACAGCTAATGAACACATATGGGTGTGGATTCTTCACAGCGGTTAAAGAAAAGTCTGACAAATGTAGGACTGAGAGCATAACAGTGACTTTCAAGAAAAAGTGTGCTGCTGCTGCAGAAATTTCATAGGTTGCTCAATCCCAGCTTTTAAATCCACTTCCAAGAATCAATGCCACAAAATATGAGAAGACTATCAATTTAAAAAACAACAACAAATGCAATACAAAATATGGTTAAAAATAAAAGAGTAAAAGCAAGCAAATAAAGAAAGCCGAAAGAGAGCACTGTAGCTTCCTTCCAATAAAAATTAAGACTTAGTTACCACCACACTCACCAGTAGAGTGGATCTGGAAAATATTAGTGGTTAAGAACAACAAATAATTCAAAACTTAATCCAAGTCTGGTTAAAAACTGAAGGGGAAAAAAATGACTTATTTACCATTGCTATTTGTACTTTCAGATGGTTCTCAAATACCAGAATGGCACTGAAATGGAAGCGAACATGCGTCTGACGAAGTGGGTATCCACGAAAGCTTATGCTCCAATACATCTGTTAGTCTATAAGGTGCCACAGGACTCTTTGTCGCTTGTTACAGATCCAGACTAACACGGCTACCCCTCTGATACTGAAATGGAAGACACTCCAATTTAAAAAAATATATATAATAAGGCTTGATACTTTGGAATCAACACACAAAAAGCCAGAAGTATTATTGTCTCTAGTATGTTCTGAGCCTAAATAGCCAAGTGCCTCCCATATTAGCTCATGATTTCCTCAATAAGCAAAAGGACACTACACTTTAAATAAAGTGTTTTTGTGTATCTATAACAGTCTATCACCTTTAAGTTTTGCTTCTTCTTGGCCTTTCAGCTAAGCTTGATTTCTTTATTTGATATGCATATATCTGTGGTGCTCATCACTATATCAGCAGTCACCAGAGTCTAACCTCTGCTACAGAATACTGGTAAAATCTTTTGTAACCCTGGGCCCTTTGTCATGTGGCTGAACCCAAGAAATGAAGTTCAGTCTCTTACCAGCTGTATACAGAATAAACAAAATTAACTGAAGTTTCATGCTACTAAGAAATAAGATATGGAAAAAAACCTGCGTATTTTTGAAAATGTTATGGCATCTGAAGTTCAACTATGTAAACTGGTTGTTGTCCCCATTGGACAAGGTCATTTATTTTTCTCCCATTGTACTACAATAAAATAGTGGGTGTTTTAGGACAGTGGTTCTCAACCAGGGATCTGGGGTTCCCTGTGGTCTGCCAAAATAAATCAGAGAGCAGGGCTGGCATTAGATGCACTAGGGACTGGGGCTGAAGCCATACCCAAGCAACTTAGGTTTGCGGGGCCCTCTGTGGCATGGCACCCCAGGCAATTGCCATGCTTGCTACCCCCTAATGCTGGCCCTGGGTTTTAATCTACTGGATATGCAGAAAACCAGTTGTTGTGGCAAAAGCAGGCCATGGAGTCTTTATAGCAGATGGGCAGGCAGGGGGGCTCAAAAATAAAAAAGGTTGAGAACCCCTGTTTTAAGATAATAAAGTGAAAATCCAAATACCTGTGTTACTTTTTAATATACTGGGCAGTGCCTACTACTAGTTTTCAGTGGAAGATCATTTACCTACAGCTATATCATGTTGGGTTGTGATCCTTCTTATTGTCCTTAACTCTGCTGGCCATAGATTTCTCCTTGTATCCCTTGGCTTCTCTTATCAATTTTCTACAATTCCTAACTTCTGATTTATATTCATTACTATCAGCTTCCTCTTTCTTCCATTTTTTAATATATATTTATTTTACAGCTGTTTTCACTTCCACTTTAAACCAGGTTGGTTTTTTAAGTAGCACAGCCTTCTTCCTCAATTGTGGCTTTTTGGGCATCTAGTAAGGTGTTCTTAAATTATTTCCAATTATCGTTCACATTTTTCTAATTAAGTTTTGTCACAGTTGATTTGGCTCAATTATTTTCAGCTTTGTGAAACTGGCCCTATTAAGGCACCAAGTGAGACAGGTGATTTTTTTATACATAAAAAACTGGTCTGGACTTTATTTTGCTTGCACATTATAAATGTCATCAAGTCATAATCACTTGTAACTAAACTAGTATTAACTTTCAATTCTGTGATCAGTTCCTCTTTATCTGTTGGACAAGGTCTAATTCCCCTATGTTGGCTGCAATACTTTTTGAGTTAGAAAATTGTCATCTATAATGTTTAGAAAGTCCAAGGATGTTTTAGTATTGGCAGCATGAGATCTCTGGCATATGTCATTGAAATCCCCACTGGTCACAGTTTTTCCCCCTACAAATTGTAGATAGCTGTATACAATGTTTCTCAAACTGGGGTCGCCACTCAAGTAGGGAAAGCCCCTGGTGGGCCGGGCTGGTTTGTTTACCTGCCCCGTCTGCAGGTCCGGCCAATCACAGCTCCCACTGGCCGCAGTTCGCCGCTCCAGGCCAATGGGAGCTGCTGGAAGTGGTGCGGGCCGAGGGACTTACTGGCCGCTGCTTCCAGCAGCCCCATTGGCCTGCAGCCAGTGGGAGCTGTGATCAGCCGGACCTGCGGACGGGGCAGGTAAACAAACCGGCCCAGCCCGCCAGGGGCTTTCTCTACACAAGAGGCAACCCCAGTTTGAGAAACACTGCTGTATAAGGAAGCAGTCATCCTGTCCCCTAGTGTGATTTGGTGATCTGTAGCACTTCACCTGTTAGGACATTGATCCATAAGCATTCAAGATTATTGTCTTGTAAATTATCAGTGACTCAAACAGGTAATGCCATTTTTGACAGAGTGCCACCCCCTCCCCCCCTTTGCCTACTTGATCTTTCCTAAATAGGTTGTAACCATTGATTTTAACATTCCAATTGTGTGAATGATCCTACCAAGTTTCAGTAATACAAACTAGATTGAATTTAGGCTCATAAATGAGCAATTCCAATTCCTCTTGTTTGTTACCAGGCTCCTAGCATTAGGGGATTTTTTTCTCTTCATGTCTTGCAGTTCCTTGATTAATTTTCTTCTCAACATCTTGATTTTGTGCTGAGTGCTCACATCTTCCTCTTTTTACTATCCCCTTTTGCTATTAGTTTAACCCCCTCATGAACACTCCAGCCAGCCTGTCCCCAAGGAGATTGGTCCCCCTTCTAATGAGGTGGAGGCCATCCAAACTATAGAGCCCTCTTTCCCCAATGAAGGTGGACCAATGTTCCACAAAACCGAAGCCTTCTGCCCTTACTAACCAGTGATTCACTTCCAGAACCTTCTGCCATTTATCTTCCTTTGCTTGTGGGACAAGAAGGACCTCAGAGAAGATTGCTGAAGAAGAATGTTAAAGCACACTTCCAAGTTCCCTGCCATCTACTGTCTGCAAGATACTTCACGACACAGTATCATTAGTGCCAATATGAACCATCACCAATAGATCCCTGCTCATAGACTTCAGAAGCCTATCAAATCTCAGTGTGACGTCTTGTGTTTGGCTCCAGGAAGGCAGAACAATGCCCTGTTATCTGCCTGTCCACTGCAGCAGGCTCTTTCAATTCTTCTGAGTATTGAATCTCCAACAAGGAGAGTCCTTCTTCCTTGGACAATTGGAGAACTCTTTGTGGGTAAGGTCAACTTTCCTACAAGCCATCCACACATGGTCCTGTATATCTCTCCGTTCCCTTTCAAGAGTCAGTGGGTGCAAGGGATCTTTCATAGTGAAGACTTGGTATCAGTTTGAAACTTTTAGCTGTGGAGTTCCTTCTGCTTCTCTTCTGTCTGGTAGCCACACACAGTTTGTCTATCTTCATCTGTCTCCAATGGTGTAGCATGCCACTGTGATCTCTTTTCTCTGGTGGTTACAAACGGTCAGTCCTCCTCTATAACTTTCTCTCTTACCGATTCCTTTGTGGCCAGCTCCATTCTTCCTTGAACCTGAGGTACTGGTGTTTCCCAAATCTGGTTGTCTAGGAACAGCTCAGCTTCTCTGATTCTTGGTTGCTTTCAACTTGCCCCTCCAATCCAAGAATCTTTTCCTCCAACCACCAGTTTGCACTTTATGCACAGGAAATCCCTGTGTCTTCAGGAAGGATAGACAATGGGGCACATCCATTGCAGGTCACCACCACTGTACAATCGCCAGCCATCTTGATCTCCCACGTAGTGCTGAACCTAAAAGAAAAGCCTCTCATGCCTCCAAAATACCTGTTAGCTGCTCTATTCGCGGCTCTCAAGTTCACCTACCACATGACTTTTTATATCAAGTCTTCTCTGCATAGCTCAGCTCTGCCCCCCTCCGCTCCCCACCAGGGAGCAATTAACGAAAGATTTCAAACAGCTGGGCTGATCAACACTCCAAGGGCTAGAGCTTTGGAGCCTTTAGCAAGGCACTGATCAAAGCTTACTCAGGGGCCCACAGCCCAGCTACAGAGACTGCATACAAGGCAGTCAAACAAACAACCCACAGATGGACCAAATGCACCCACCACCAACCACAGAGTCTGTAGCTCCAGCTACTGCTACTCCCTTGGAAACTCCCCTGCTGGCTGCATCTGATCCCATCAAAGCTCACAAGCTAAGTATGGGGAGGATTGATCAGTACTGGGGTGGGAAACCCAGGTGCTGGAAGATGTAGTGCTGGTGATTCATCAGATAGCATCCTGTCTTGTGAGTCAGAAGGATTACAGTATGCTACAGGGCACCGTGTTGCTGTCTTTTGCACAGCTGTAAGACAGAGCTTGTGATTTTTAAAGATCCTACTGAACGTTTTTTTTTATACACCTCTACCCCGATATAATGCAGTCCTCGGGAGCCAAAAAATCTCACCGCCTTATAGGTGAGATCGCGTTATATCGGGTACGGTACGGTACAGTGTACTGGCAAGAGCCGGTACGCCTTGCCGGACTGGATCGGCTTCCCCGGCAGTGATTTAAAGGGCCCGGTGCTCCAGCTGGTGTGGGGAGCCCCGGGCCCTTTAAATCACCGCCGGGGCTCCAGCAGCGGTGCTCGGGCGGTGCTTTAAAGGGCCCAGGGCTCCTCGCAGTGGCCGGAGCCTCTGGCCCTTTAAATCACCGCCCGAGCCCGGCTGCCGGAGTTTTAAAGGGCTCAGTGCTCCAGCTGCTGCGGGGAGCCCCGGGCCCTTTAAATAACCACCGGGGCTCCGGCAGCAGGGCTCAGTCGGGGATTTAAAGGGCCCGGGACTCCACACGAATTCAGATATAACGCAGTAAAGCAATGGGGCTTGGGCAGCGCTTTAAAGGGCCGGGGCTCCCCGCTGCTTTACCGAGTTATATCCGAATTCATGTTATATCGGGGTAGAGGTGTATATATAAAAAGAGTAGGGATGTTAACCCACATGTCAATTTGTTCAATGCAATCACCCCACATCCTGAAGGGTGCTGAGCATCTGAGACTCCCTTTGATTACAGTAGGCTTGGAAGATGCTCAGCAGATCTTGACAGGATTTGGCACCTATCTCACTACCTAGTTCTCCCTAATAAGACTTCTGATATTTTCAACTTCCATTCGGGCTGAAAATCCCACACAGACAGCTTCTCATAAGTTATTTCTGTACTCCCATTCCCAGTCAAAAATGCTCAAGACACGAGCCAACAGAGCTGAGTGGGTGTGAGGAGAACACGTTCTGGTCTAACGTCCATTTTAGAACCCAGCCCCCTCTGGTTAGGGTTAGAAATTAAGTATTTCAAGGGGCGTGGCGAACCCCCACATTGAGACCGTCAAAGAGTCAGTTTTTTAAAGTAAGTGGCAGAGAGGGACACTAGTCCATTTCAGCTCACAAAAATGATCACACATTTTCAAATATCCTGACAGACTCTTTCTTTTGCAAAGTTACATGCTCTCCCGTACACTTCTTACAAGCCCCCTAACTTCTGTAAAGTTGTTCTGTAGCTGTCGCTACACTTCAACATCTTGCTTTTCCCCACAGAAGGAATTTTGCAAAAACACATTACCCCTTCCTTGCAATTTGTCTTTTTCATTACTTGTGTCCATAAGCCACTTGAATTTCTTCAGTTCACTCAGGCTTTCCCATGCATTGCTAAAAGGGTTTGGTTGCATTCTGTTCAGGAAATGCCTGGTTATCTCTAGCGGGCAAACAGATGGACTCAATGCCAAGAGTTTTCAGGACAGCTTTCAGTCTACCAAAAGTAGTTATCACTCCAGATCTATTGTTTACCCATTTCATTTAACACAATCATGACATCCGTGACTTCTGTCTGTGCTATAAGGCAAGGATTAAAGCTCTTGCCACAGAAAAACAAGCATAAATAATGAGTCTATTATTCACATGGGTTCCCATCAACTCCTTGGACTGAACGGCAGACTCACATGGCAGGACATTTTATAGGATTATTTTCTTCCATATTTTTCAGACTGTAACCATTTATTCATTCCATTCCCTTATCTTCAATTGATTCAGCTACCAGATTTCCATTGGGAAAAAAAAAGTGGGTGGTAAACTCCCCTCTGTTTTGCCTTCCAATCCTTATTACCATTTCCCCAAATGACAGTTAGAAACTATAGAAAAGTGATGTGCTAATTCACCCCTTACTCTTTCCCTCCTGTGTTTTCTACATTCTTTCTTCTAAAATTTTGCATACAGAACTCTCAGTGACTTCAATGGCAGACCCAATTTTCAAAGTGATCTCTAATTTTGCCTCCACTAACACGTATCAGGTAGCTTCATGTCCACATTCTATCATTTGCACCTGCAACTGATTTTGCCCACAATGAGTCATAGATGCAAACTTAGAGGTCATTGGGGTTTTTTTGGGGTTGTTTTATTTATTTATTTATTTTAAGATGGTGCATATGGATTACAGTATCATGGAAGTTTATAGAAATGGAAGCAGAAACACTGAGACCGGGACAAGTAACTACTTGAGTTCTAGAGTAAGCCAGGGACATGGGCAAGAGGCCACCTGAGGCAGTCAAGCTGTCAGCACCTGCCTTGCCAATGGAAACCACGGGAGTGGCACCTGCAAGTGTGGGAGCACACAGAGCCACCTATTCACCTCCTGCCCCTAGGAGCCGGACATGCCAGCTGCTTCCGGGAGCCATCTCAGGTAAGCGCAGCCTGGCCGAAGTCCGCACCCCAAACCCCTTCCCACACCCCCACACCCTGCTCCAGGTCAGAAACCCCTCCTGCACCCTCTCCCACACCCCAACCCTCTGCCCCAGTCCTGAGCCCCCTCCCATACCCAAACTCTCTCCTGGAGTCTGCACCCCGTGCCTCCTCCTGCACCCCAACCCCCACCTCAGCTCAAAAACCCCTCCCACACCCAAACGCCCTCCCAGAGCCTGCACCCCACACCCCAATCCCCTGCCCCAGCTCAAAACCACCTTCGGCACCCAAACTCCCTCCTGGAGCCTGCAGGTGTACACAGCTGAGACAAGAGGCAGAATTAGGCAGTAATGATGCTTCTTTCTAACAAATAAAGAATAATAATTCTCACTTCTATCACACTTTCAACTGAGGATCTCAAAGCTCTTTACAAACATTAATGAATAATCTTCACAACTCCTCTGTGAGGTACATAAGGATTGTGTTCCCCGCCAGTGCAATACAGCCACCTCAAAGATGGAGTGTACCAGCATGCATACATGCTCATTTAGAACAGAGCAAGAAGAATAGTATATCCAGTCTGAAACTGCAAGGGGAATGTGTGTAGGCAGAATCCAACCACCTGAATTTGACCAGACCAGGACACTGGTCTGAACATCCCTGCTACTACAAATCTTTGCTGAGCAGACGCAGTCAAGACCTCTGTTTTACATCTTACCTGAAAAGCAGCACCTCACCACCCCTGGTACATGGTCAGTCCTGACTCCCATACACTGGAATGATATTTCCTGGAGCACTCAAAATGTTCCCAAGCTCCCCCACTGAACTGACGCAGCCCTCAGTGGTGCCTGCAGCCGCGCACACATTATGCACGGTGCATACCATTGGTAGGGGCACCAAAGTCATCAGTGTTGGGCCCTCCCAGTGGCAGCGGTGAGGAGAAGCAGCGCTGGCCACGCCACTGCTTACTCAGGTTGGGCCCTGCAGCTCCTTCATCCAAACCTGAGCAGCTCTGTGACACCCATGCACCAAGTCACTCCACCACTAACTCAATTTTGACCCTATCATGCTCCGCCGGGGCCAAACCTGAGTGGACAGTGCCACTGGGGCAGACAGTGTTGCTACTCATGGGGCAAGCTCTTGCCCCTTGCGGGTCTTCCCACCCTCACCCTACTTCCCACCCTTACCCTACTCCCTGCAGCCCGTGTTCCCGCTGCTTTGCCTGGGACTTGCTCAGTGACCGTTCCAAGAGCTACAGTGAGTGCCCGCATGGGGCAGCTGGCCAGGAGAGGGGTGGCAGGAAGCCTGCAGAATACCAAGTGAAAAGTTTCTGGGGGCTCCCCACCAACTAAATTCCCTGCCCAAGCCCAGCCCGCTGGAGCTGCTGGGGAGAGGAGCCCCTCCCCCGGGCCGGCCCAGCCCAGGTAAGGTTACCAGGTGTCTGGTTTTCTACCAGAACACCCGGTCAAAAAGGGATCCTGGCAGCTCCGGTCAGCACCGCCGACTGGTCCATTGACTGTCTGGTTGGCGGCGGCGCAGCACAGCTGGGCTGGTAGGCTTCCTGCTAGCCTCCGCTCTGCATGGCTCCTGGAAAGCAGCCAGCATGTCCCCCCTCTGGCTCACATGTGTAGGAGCAGCCAGGGGGCGCCGCATGCTGCCATCACCTCAAGCGCCACCCACACAGCTCCCATTGGCCAGGAACCGCAGCCAATGGGAACTGCAGGGGCAGCGCCTGCGGACGAGGCAGTGCGCAGAGCCCTCTGGCTGTGCGTCCATGTAGGAGCCAGAGGGGGAACATATTGCTGCTTATGGGAACTGCTTGAGGTAAGCACCAGCCGGAACCTGCACTCCTGACCCCCTCCTGCCCTCTGAGCCCCTCAGTCCCAGCCCAGAGCACCCTCCTGAGCCCCAAACCCCTCATTCCCAGCCCCACCCCAGAGTCTTCATTCCCAGCCAGAGCCCTCACACACCCCAACCCCTTGACCCAGCCCAGAGCTCCCTGCCACACTCTGAACTCCTCATTTCTGGCCCCACAACCCCAGCCCTCACCGCCTTCCGCACCTCAGCCCCCGGCGCCAGCCCAGTGAAAATGAGCAAGTGAGGGAGGGTGGGGAAAGCAAGTGACAGAGGGACGGGGGGATGGAATGAATGGGGGCGGGGCCTCAGAGAAGGGGCAGGGCAAAGGTGTTCAGTTTTATGCGAGTAGAAAGCTGGCAACCCTAAGGCCAGGCCTGACACGCCAGAGCTGCCGGGGAGAGGAGCCCAGCCCAACCCAGGCCCGGTGGAACTGCCGCGGCCCAGGAGAGGCTTCTCTTCCCTTGGCCTGGCCCGGCCCAGTCCCGCCTGAGCTGCTGCAGCAAGAGAAGGCTGGAGGTGGGGAGGGAAGTCCTCTCTCCCTGCCACAGCCCCTGGGCAGCCTGCACCCTAAACCCTTCATCCCCAGCCCCACCCCAGCCCTCAGCTCCCCCGCACCTCCACCACACATCACCTCCATATTGGTGCACATAAAATTCATTCTGCATATGGATGTAAAAAATTAGAAGGAATATGCCCACCAACCCGGCTTATCTTTGCTGACAGCAGAAAAACATACACGGATAGGGGTGTAGTCATCCATGGAAACAGCTTTACATCACCAGTGCTTCCAACCCACGAAATTCAAGTAAAATTAACAGTTTTGCAAGATAAATTCTGACTGATCAAGTAAGTAGAAAAATATTTTCATTTAAAAACCATCCAATCCCATTGGTCAACAAGGCACATGTCTTGCCGGCATACATTTTCAGAACACACAGACACGAGCTTAGCCAACCTCAGAAGTAATAACAGGAGGTGTCAAATAAAATTAGGACATTTTTACCCAAAGAAAATGGCACTCACTTACGCTACAGTCAAGTGTCCCTGTTATGTTATATAGCCATCACATCTGGCTTAAATATGCACACCAACTTGTCACCACTCCATAATAAACCACGTTCATACGTAGAGCAAACAGTGCTATGTTGCACTGCAGCCAGACTGTTCACATATGGCTACTGGTGCCAGGGAGAAAGGGGAGACCAGCAGGGATTCTTGGACATTCAACGGGGAAGAAGGTCCACTGGTAGCAGAGATGTTGGGATTGTTTCTGCTTCAATAGAAGAGACAAAAATCACTTCTAGAGAAGAGTAGGGCAACCTCCAGGAGAACTGAGGGAAGGGATGATAAACACTGACACTCACAATACTACTACACAGCTGCCATGAGTGCCAGGTAAGGGTGAAACTCTTACACACTCAAGTCATCTTTACTCCTGCCATTGTTGTAGGATCAGGCCCAAACACACCTAGGGTGGGGGACTCAAAGATACTTAGGTCCTAACTCCCATTAAAGTCAATGGGAGTTCGGGGGCTAATAACTTTTATGAATCTGACTTTTCACAGGCTACTGAAATCACTGGAAAGAGTCCCATTGACTTCCATGAACATAGAATCAGGCCCATAAAACCAAATCCGTCTCCCTTTGTTCGCACAAGTGGCCCCAGTGAGGATGTCATGGTATTTTGTTCTTATTTTCAGGTATGGTTTTTACTGAAAGTCTTGCAAAGGCAAAGACAAAATAAAAAGAATAAATATGGTGCAAGTCAAATATAAGAGCAGGCTAGCAGTGGGAGGGAGGTTGTCTCTGAGGTTTAAGAGACAGGATGGAGAAGCAGGAACTGTAAATTGTATTTATTCTCATCCTGGCCACAGATTTCCCACGTAAGACTGTGGGCAAGTCAAAATCTCAGACTCCCATGGATTTCAGTGGGTATTTAATCAGGCCCTGAGTGATCAATGCTAGCAGTCTGGCTCTCTGCTCAGTCTTCCAGCAGAGCAGGATGGAGTTCCTCATACTGGCCTCTGTGAAGGTTTTATTGCATTAAAGAGCTGTGATCTGGTGCCCTTCTGTTCCCTCTTTTATAAAGGAGGAACACATTTTTGGCTGTTTAACTAACAGAAGAGATGGGTTGTAACAGATACAGTTAAAGCATTCAAACCAAATTACTTTCCCCTCCCCCTGCTTTGCTTCGCACAACAAGTAAATCCACCCAACCAGAAACAAAAATAGATTTTTGTGGGAAAGTTCATTAGAAAAACCCTGTAGTCTTTAAAAAAGAATTGAAAATAAATATCAATGAACAGCTGTAAACTGAAATCTCTGTCATTCTTACTCTTCCAACGAAATCAAACTTAGATACTTCCTGGTTAATTCTCATGTTTGCATAGGTCAAATTAATAAATGGTGTGACTTTTCTCCAGAAATGGTCTAAAGCCAAGACTAAGTCAGGATGAGCAATAATTTACTAACTACAGTGGAGTGAGGGTATCCAGATTACAGATAATGTGCCAAAGGACTGTAAAATGATTCTCAGAACTGGGAATAAAGTTCATTTGCAGGCCTATGAAAAATATGGCCAGTGCCCATTCTTGTGTCTGACTCATTCCAGTAGCTTCAAAGCAACAAGTTAGTATCCTGAGCAACACTTGAAAATTAGAACAAAACTAGGGAGTATTCTCCAGCCAATATTTGTATTTTTAAACAGTTTAAAATTCAGAAGAAATCCTAGCAGGTCCACATGTCTTAGGAATGCTGTGACTGCTTGAAAGTTTAAAGCATCCCTTCGAAACAATGTTTCTCTTGGCTTTTGTCCCCCCAAACACAGGGCTTAGCAGTAGTGAATACTAAAATGGCACATCCATTCTTTACCCCATTCGCTTGCTATAATTCTCACCTTTCTCAGAACATTCTTTTGGGGCTGAAACATGTTATGCTGTTGTAGCCCAGATGTGTGGGTGTTGCTTTTTTTTTTTTTTTTTTTGGTCGATCATTTGAAGGGAATATGTGTAGGCATCTTTGGATTATGTGTATGAAGACACTGTTTTTCAGTCATTGAATAACTTGTTCCTGAGCATCCCCCAGGGTGAGGTAACATGAAGAAAGATTCCATTCAACCCCAAATGCTCTAGTATTTTATAAACATTTCAGAGTTTGAACTCTGGGTCCTAAAGTAACTGTTTACAACTGTTTTTTCTGTTATGTTAAAATGAAAAAATACCTCTTCAAAATATATCACTCTGGCTGCTCTGTCAGCTCCCAAAACAGCAGCAATGCCTTGTAGTGTTTTAAACCTCTCCTCCCCTCAATATTTGAAGGACATGATTACAGCTCAAGGAATACTCTGTAGATTTGTTGGTCTACAAGATGCAGTATCTGTCATAAGGTAAACATTTAAGGGTCTGGGCTGCTGTGTTACTGCTTTTGGAGATGACACCAGAAGTGCTGAGAAGAATGGGATAGCGTTTAGACATTGATTTTTGAGACAGTGATGCACATAAGATACTACATGGAAGAATTTGAGAACCCAAAGGATTCCTCAATATACAGATTACCGATTGGGA
Source organism: Chrysemys picta bellii (assembly GCF_011386835.1). NCBI lineage: Eukaryota > Metazoa > Chordata > Testudines > Emydidae > Chrysemys > Chrysemys picta. Next base: position 113,914,659 of record NC_088791.1, on the reverse strand, counting down.
GGTGAACATCCCTGCGGGCTGTCTGGCAGCTGCAGTTGTCAATACCAGTGCCTGGCTTTGTTGTTTGCCCACATTTCTCATGTGTTTGTTGCTAGTCAGAGCACAAAGAAGTAGGCCCTGTGACTATAACATTCCCCACTCCAAAAGATTAATATAAATTCTTAAATGCAGCAAGAACAGCTGTTCAGATTGCGTTGGGGGTCACTTACCCTCTTCTGTCCATAGCAACATTAGGGTGAATATGCATTAATTATACCCTGCTAGCTTTCAAGCATGTTTTTGGAACTTTCAGATATATTTTTACTGTCCCCACATTGGCAGCATCAAAGGAGGAGTAACTTAGTGCCGTTTGTTCATCCACATTATTTGCCAGTTTCAATATCATTCTCCTTGTACTACTAATAGGCGGGGGGGAGGAGGGGTTGTTTGTGTGTTTGTGGGGGGAAAATAATATGTAATTAAAGATATTATCATACACACATTCACAAGGGGGCCCAATTAAAGTTACAAAGGCAACCATACTTATGATATTTCCTAACCTTTGAGGGCTTTACAGTAGAACCTCAGAGTTACGAACACCAGAGTTACAAACTGACCAGCCAACCACACACCTCATTTGGAACCGGAAGTACCCAATCAGGCAGCAGCAGAGACAAGCACATGGACTAAAGATATAAAATAGGCAAAAGCATGATGCCACTGTCCCCTTTCTCCTCCCCCACCTATGCTGGAAGCAACAAGAACACTGGGAAGACAAAGACTTGAACTGATGAGATTGGTCCCAGGCTTAAAGGGGAAGCCTGTGTATTAAGAACTATAACTTATCTGCAACATCTAGTGGGATGAGAAAAACTGCTTGATCTAAATACTGCCTAGTCTAATAAGGTTTAAGATTTAGACTGTGCAATTACCTTTTTATTTTTAAATGGTAGTTACCAAAGAAATCTATCTTTCTATAGTTAATAAATCTGTTCTATATTTTACCTAAAATGGCATGTTTTGCTTAAAGTGCCTGGGAAATCTCAGCTCAGTTTACAAAAGCTAGCATGTGTCCTCTCCACATCGAGGGAAGGGTGGACTGGGTAATAAACGTATACTGGTCAGGCTTCTGACCAGAGCAAGAAGGTACAGTTCTGAGGTGCAAGGCTGGAGGCTTGGGAGATTTGCTGGTGCTTTTTCCTGTGTGATTCGTGAGTGGCTCAGGGAGCATTCATGCAATCTAGCTAGGTGTGGGGCTCTGCATGCTGTTGTGCTGAGTGATAATGGCTCCTGGAAGGATTTGCTGCTTGTCACTAGCAAAGCATTGTGAGGCAGCCCAGGCTGGAGAGTTCAGGGGCACAGCGGTACCCCAGTTCCAGGTTGTACCCTGTGGATCCCATCACAACACTTTATACACTGTACTTTTCAGGAAAGAAAAGACAATTCAGTGCAAACATTCCTTGTGGGAAGAGAGTCTCACACGACATTTATGTGCGCCATAAAAACTTTAACTTTGGCATTCACCATGTATGATATTCAGCAACATTTTCCTGCAACGACGACTTTCTACCTAGCAGATGACAAATGGAAAAGTTAAGGAATGACATTTACCAAAGTAGCTTGACAAATTTATATAATGGAGAAGCAGATGTGTAAGTACATCCTAGGATGAATAAATTAAGATCCAGGGAAAGTTGCAAAAGTAAGCAGTCATGATATAAGAGTGAAGGTCCCCCTCATGGATTGGTAACTGGTTAAAAGATAGGAAACAAAGGTTAGGAATAAATGGTCAGTTTTCAGAATGGAGAGAGGTAAATAGTGGTGTCCCCCAGGGGTCTGTACTGGGACCAGTCCTATTCAATGTATTCATAAATGATCTAGAAAAAGGGGTAAACAGTGAGATGGCAAAATTTGCAGATGATACAAAACTACTCAAGATATTTAAGTCCCAAGCAGACTGCGAAGAGCTACAAAAGGATCACTCAAAACTGGGTGACTGGGCAACAAAATGGCAGATGAAATTCAGTGTTGCAAAGTAATGCACATTGGAAAACTTAATCCCAACTATACATATAAAATAATGGGGTCTAAATTAGCTGTTACCACTCAAGAAAGATCTTGGAGACATTGTGGATAGTTCTCTGAAAACATCCACTCAATGTGCAGCGGCAATCAAAAAAGTGAACAGTGTGTTGGGAATCATTAAGAAAGAGATAGATAATAAAACAGAAAATATCATATTGCCTCTATATAAATCCCTGGTATGCCCACATTTTGAATACCGTGTGCAGATGTCATTGCCCCGTCTCAAAAAAGATCTATTGGACTTGGAAAAGTTTCAGAAAAGGGCAACAAAAATTAGAGGTATGGAATGGCTGCCGTATGAGGAGAGATTAATAAGCTTGGGACTTTTCAGCTTGGAAAAGAAACAACAAAGAGGGGGATAGATAGAAGTCTATAAAATCATGACTGGTATGGAGAAAGTAAATAAGGAAGTGTTATTTACTCCTTCTCACAACACAAGAACTAGGGGCCACCAAATGAAATTAATAGGCAGCAGCTTTAAAATAAACAAAAGGAAGTATTTTTTCCACACAGTCAACCTGTGAAACTCCTTGCCAGAGGATTTTGTGAAGGCCAAGACTATAACAGTGTTCAAAAAAGAACTAGATAAATTCATGGAGGATAGGTCCATCAATGACTATTAGCCAGGATGGGCAGGGATGGTATCCCTAGCCTCTGTTTGCCAGAAGCTGGGAATGGACAACAGGGGATGGATCACTTGATGATTACCTGCTCTGTTCATTCCCTCTGGGACACCTGGCATTGGCCACTGTCGGAAGACAGGATACTGGGCTGGATGGACCTTTGGTCTGATTCAGTATGGCTGTTTTTATGTGTTTTCCCCTTTGTCTAAATTTCCTGGAAAAAAAATTTTTTTGACAAAACTGAAAAATTCAGTTTTTGAAAACCACTTTCAATATGGATTTTCATTTTTTGAAAATAAGTAATTTTACCAAAAAAAGTTTGAAAAGAAATTGAAAGCCAATGGAAAAGTGATTGATTTCCCTCCCTCCCCCTCTGAAAATATTCTTTCAATGAAAATCAGTTTCCCGCTAAAACGCTTTGGAGAGGAGGGGAAGTTCACCAGCCCCAGGCAATAGATTGTATACACTATTTGTTTGAAATATACCTGCTGTCCTCAGATTTTTATAGGTCTAAGCAGACCTGGGCTTGTTGAGTATTTAAATGGGAGATTTCCAAGATACAAAGAAGGCTGGGGAACAGGCTTGCTCTTCCTGCAGCCGCCTGCAGTTCAGAGACCACAGACAGGACCATGACTAGATTCTCTTCTAGCTCAGTAGATAACTCTACAGCATGCACCTAGAGACATTTCCAATTAATTTTTTGTTGAAATCCCAGCCTCACAAATAAGGATAATACTTTATTTAGGGCACAGCTGTAGGATGTGCTCAGTGGATGGATGTGAGGGTGCTTTGTCCCAGCTCTCATTAAATGGCAGTTAGGAGCCTCAATACCTTTGAGGATCCAACCTTAGTGCTTTTCAGGAGACCCTTGAATGCCAAACCATGTTGGCCACATCAGGCTGTAGAATATTTTATTGCATCCTGGCAGGATGCACTTATGAAATAACTGGTTTGTTCAGTTTATTTTTGTATTTATTTAGATGTACGGGGGGGAACCCATAAGTCTTACTCTAGGCACACCTTGACAATTCTTCAATACATAACCCTGAGATATACACAACCCTGTAGCAAGGGTGATGTCATGGTTGGAGTCTGCTATAGACCTCCAGACCAGGGGGATGAGGTGGACGAGGCTTTCTTCTGGCAACTAGCCGAAGTTGCTAGATCGCAGGCCCTGGTTCTCATGGGTGACTTTAATCACCCTGATATCTGCTGGGAGAGCAATACAGCGGTGCACAGACAATCCAGGAAGTTTTTGGAAAGTGTAGGGGACAATTTCCTGGTGCAAGTGCTGGAGGAACCAACTAGGGGCAGAGATTTTCTTGACCTGCTGCTCACAAACAGGGAAGAATCAGTAGAGGAAGCAAAAGTGGATGGGAACCTGGGAGGCAGTGACCATGAGATGGTCGAGTTCAGGATCCTGACACAAGGAAGAAAGGAGAGCAGCAGAATACGGACCCTGGACTTCAGAAAAGCAGACTTTGACTCCCTCAGGGAACAGATGAGCAGGATCCCCTGGGAGTATAACATGAAGGGCAAAGGGGTCCAGGAGAGCTGGCTGTATTTTAAAGAATCCTTATTGCGGTTGCAGGAACAAACCATCCCGATGTGTAGAAAGAATAGTAAATATGGCAGGCAACCAGCTTGGCTAAACAGTGAAATCCTTGCTGATCTTAAACGCAAAAAAGAAGCTTACAAGAAGTGGAAGAATGGACAAATGACCAGGGAGGAGTATAAAAATATTGCTCAGGCATGCAGGAGTGAAATCAGGAAGGCCAAATCACACTTGGAGTTGCAGTTAGCAAGAGATGTTAAGAGTAACAAGAAGGGTTTCTTCAGGTATGTTAGCAACAAGAAGAAAATCAAGGAAAGTGTGGGCCCCTTACTGAATGAGGGAGGCAACCTAGTGACCGAGGATGTGGAAAAAGCTAATGTACTCAATGATTTTTTTGCCTCTGTCTTCACGAACAAGGTCAGCTCCCAGATTGCTGCACTGGGCAGTACAGCATGGGGAGAAGGTGACCAACCCTCTGTGGAGAAAGAAGTGGTTCGGGACTATTTAGAAAAACTGGACGTGCACAAGTCCATGGGGCCGGATGCGCTGCAGCCGAGGGTGCTAAAGGAGTTGGCAGGTGAGATTGCAGAGCCATTAGCCATTATTTTTGAAAACGCATGGCGATCGGGGGAGGTCCCAGATGACTGGAAAAAGGCTAATGTAGTGCTCATCTTTAAAAAAGGGAAGGAGGAGGATCCGGGGAACTACAGGCCAGTCAGCCTCACCTCAGTCCCTGGAAAAATCATGGAGCAGGTCCTCAAGGAATCAATTATGAAACATTTAGGGGAGAGGAAAGTGATCAGGAATAGTCAGCATGGATTCACGAAGGGGAAGTCGTGCCTGACTAACCTAATTGCCTTCTATGATGAGATAACTGGCTCTGTGGATGAGGGGAAAGCAGTGGATGTGTTATTCCTTGACTTTAGCAAAGCTTTTGATACGGTCTCCCACAGTATTCTTGCCGCCAGTTAAAGAAGTATGGGCTGGATGAATGGACTGTAAGGTGGATAGAAAGCTGGCGAGATCGTCGGGCTCAATGGGTAGTGATCAATGGCTCCATGTCTAGTTGGCAGCCGGTTTCAAGTGGAGTGCCCCAAGGGTCGGTCCTGGGGCCGGTTTTGTTTAATATCTTTATTAATGATCTGGAGGATGGTGTGAACTGCACTCTCAGCAAGTTTGCAGATGACACTAAACTAGGAGGCGTGGTAGATACTCTAGAGGGTAGGGATCGGATACAGAGGGACCTAGACAAATTAGAGGATTGGGCCAAAAAAAAACCTGATGAGGTTCAACAAGGACAAGTGCAGAGTCCTGCACTTAGGACGGAAGAATCCCATGCACTGCTACAGACTAGGGACCGAATGGCTAGGTAGCAGTTCTGCAGAAAAGGACCTAGGGGTCACAGTGGACGAGAAGCTGGATATGAGTCAACAGTGTGCTCTTGTTGCCAAGAAGGCTAACGGCATTTTGGGCTGTATAAGTAGGGGCATTGCCAGCAGATCGAGGAACGTGATCATTCCCCTTTATTCGACATTGGTGAGGCCTCATCTGGAATACTGTGTCCAGTTTTGGGGCCCACACTACAAGAAGGATGTGGAAAAATTGGAAAGAGTCCAACGGAGGGCAACAAAAATGATTAGGGGTCTGGAGCACATGACTTATGAGGAGAGGCTGAGGGAACTGGGATTGTTTAGTCTCCAGAAGAGAAGAATGAGGGGGGATTTGATAGCAGCCTTCAACTACCTGAAGGGGGGTTCCAAAGAGGATGGAGCTCGGCTGTTCTCAGTGGTGGCAGATGACAGAACAAGGAGCAATGGTCTCAAGTTGCAGTGGGGGAGGTCCAGGTTGGATATTAGGAAAAACTATTTCACTAGGAGGGTGGTGAAACACGGGAATGCATTACCTAGGGAGGTGGTGGAGTCTCCTTCCTTGGAGGTTTTTAAGGCCCGGCTTGACAAAGCCCTGGCTGGGATGATTTAGTTGGGAATTGGTCCTGCTTTGAGCAGGGGGTTGGACTAGATGACCTCTTGAGGTCCCTTCCAACCCTGATATTCTATGATTCTAAATCCCCTTCAAACATATCCACAACCATCAATAATAAGCCAGCAGCAAAAAGCAAAATGTATAGACCTGTAAGAGCTCCACTCTCATTCCATTGCAGCTAGGGAAGACAAATGGGCCTCTGAGCCTGCCCCGAAGGCCAATAAAATAGACTAATTGAGGTTCAAGGGGGGGGGTGGCATACGGGGAGCAAATTCCAAAGTGGAGACCTTGCCAGCTGCCTCCCTCTTTTACATTGGTAGGGTTTCAGCAAAGCTTCTCCGCTGACCCTAACTGGGGCAGGAAGGCACAAGGGGAGGGGAAATGGTTGGTTGTTACAGTAATGGCTGAGATGGCACTTCTAGACTAAAGTCCTATAATTGATGCCTTTCCAAAACAAAAACAAGCATTACAATTGTGTTGAAATTTCTCATGCTTGTTCTCAGCCTACGGGGGGAAAACATATCCTTTAGAGATTCAGCTAATGATGGACTGGATGGTGGTTGTTTTTTGAGGGGGGGAGAGAGGGGAATGTTCAATTTTATGCAAAACTACTTGTCCTAATGCAATAGTAAGACTAATATTAATGCCCTGAGAACAATATATTCAGAATGAGGGTTTTCCACAGCAGCTGGGTAACTGGAAATATTCTGATAATAAAGCATTAAATATTGTAAATCTGGAATTGTATTATTTGCACTACAGCTCTTCCAACAAGCATCTGTAAATACATTGAAGTAAGTAGTGGTTTTTCTTTGCGTTGCACTTTTTTCTATAGTTATGGACTCACATGTACACCATTTTGTATTACTGTGCAGATGAGAATATATTATAGTACATTCTCAAGGAGAGTTCAGCACACAGAGGGTCAGCAGGATCAAAACTAGTAAAATTATTATAGGCCTGGATTGTGAACCTTTTATTCAGCAGTTACTCACAAGAAGTAGTCCCACGGCACCAATGTCAGTAAGGGGTAAAGAGTGAAGACACATAAGGGAGCAGAATTAAGATGCTGTCAAGACTGACCTTTGTGATTAAAATCTCTTGCATCAACTCAAATATATCTGGAGCTATTCAATCACCAGTAACCACAGAGCCTGCTCTTAATATAAAATAGGAGTTTTGCTATTGGCTTCATTGGGAGCAGGATTGGACCCTTTGTCAGATGTATCCTGTTAGATTGACTGCAAAGAAAAGGCAATGTTTTAAATGCTGACAAAGTGCATATATTTTACAGTTACAAGTACATCAATGAAAATCATAATGCACTCATTTCCTGTAGTCAGCTTTATTTACTTAAAGTGGTTTGAGCTTGGGAAATATGACACCCCCACATAAAAGCATAACAAATAGATATTTCTTGGTGGTTTGCTTAGTTTTGTTGTACAGCTGCGATCTAGACACTGGTCAAATGATTCTTCATGGGTATTGGTCATAGAACTTTTCATCTTATTTTAATTTCCTGTTACATTTTCAAATTCAAACTAAAATGTGTCTGTCCTGAGAATTTCCTTTGGGCTTGTTGCCCTTTAATCAGAAATTCATGTGTGCATTTTCTGGAAGATAATTACATGGATTCTGAGGGTTTTTTTCAGTCATTTGGATTTCAGTTTTTGTACCAATCATTCTAGAAAATATCTCGCTTTGGAGAGAGAACAAGAGAGATTACCTTTTCACTGATCCCAACTCTAGGAGGATCTGCTTGAGATTTCTCTAGGTGGGAAAATGTTTGGTAAAGCATATGACTTTGATGAGAAAAAACTAAGAACCTGACTCTCCTCTCACTTGCATTTCTCCTACTTTACAGCAGTTAAAGTTAGAGGTAAGTCTCAGTGGATGACACCATCTTTTTTTGTTTGCTTGCATGTATATTACATGTAGGCAGCAGCTCTGCAACTAAGTAACAGTTTTTAGTCAGAGAGTCTCACTCAGAGAAAAAAAAATTACTGGGAATACGCGAAAAGACTGCATCACCATTAAAACATTTCTCCAGATCTAAACTACCTACATGTCCAGTTCAACAAAACTTGTACAACTATCTGCAACAGCATCAACTGGTGACTCACGAATCCGATAATGTTACGAAGACTTTTGCTAAAATAATCCTGAGGCATACAGCTGTGCTGGAAGTTATCAGATGGGGCTAGTGCAAGTGGTCTTGCTAGTTCTGTTTAACTGAATTCTTAAGCAGTTACCTTGAAGAAATGTCTGTGGTCACCTGTAATGCGTTTCTACTAGATGCCATGTAAATCACCAGTAAAGTCTGCTGAGCCTTAATCCCACTGATTGATTTGCTTCTTATGTAATATGCCTTGTGATCAAGGCAAGGCAGGACACCCGTGCACTACACACGGGAGGAATTCTTTATGGTGGCTGGCTGCTGGGGTAGATCCTTCTCTCTCTGGTTTACAGACTTGGAACGCTGCTTGTTGCATTGTTACCACAAAGGGTCCGTCCAAATCCTAGCCCAGATTAAGCAATCAGGGAAAGGATTGTTGGCTACAAATAATCATGCAATGCAAAACAAAACAAAAAAACAGTACTTGGTGCCAGAGCATTACACAAAGTTGCAGAAGGGCTGTCTCAATGGAGCTCATTGCAAGAGCAGGGCCTAAATTACTGCACCATTAAGACAGAGATTTGAATAACCTGGAAAGCAGAGTTAAGATCCCCACCCCATTCTGTTGTATATACCACACTAGCATCTCAATAACCAATCACACAACAGCTATGCAGCCATACAAAAGTATATGTTCATCTATAGTAAAGCACAGTAGTTAATTTGTATGATATGTGCATAGCATTTTGCATATGCAATTGCTTCAGATTGTCAGCATGTGATAACACTATAACACAGGTGTAAAACATTGCAGTGGGTATCTTAACTGATATTTCTGTGCAGTGAATTACCTTGTTTTAACATTGAAATAATCTTCATTTTCTTCAAAATGTCAGTATTAAATAAGTGTACAAAACTAGTTGAAACAGAGAAAGGATTAGGGTAGAAACAGGTGCTGCACACTGGAAACCTCCAGTTTATTACTCATTGCACCATTACTGGACTCAGATTACAGGACAGAATTTTAAATTATTTCATTTATGCCCCATAGTGTCCAGTTCTCATTCATTTGTCCATCCACAACTCCTCCCTTTAACTGCTCATCTCTTTGTAAAACAATTTGTTAATGGGCGAAGGTTACATTTTTAGAAGGTGCTAATTCACTAGTGCAGGCTGTAAAATGTACAGGAAGGGCCCAAGCCTGTTCCTCTGACCTCAGTGGCAATTCTGCCATTTACTTCAGCCACAGCAGAATTGGGCCCCCAGATAACCTGATACAGACAAGACAAAAAATACAAGAGGGTATATGTGAAGGGGCCCCACCTTACCACAGGCGTGCCTCCTTGTGGCTGGGTCTAAGAATTAGATCTCATCCCATCTGGCACCCCCTTGTGTCAGTTGCTCAGGCTGAGGCCCCACCTACCCCCTGATGACTCAGGATGCACCCCCTTAGTGACGTTGCCCTGCAGCTAGGTCACTCTATAGTCTTCCCCTTTCAGGGTAACCAAAAAAAACCATCACATGAGACAAGCTGATCATATACCATCTCAGGCAGTCTTTTGTTCCAAATCTAGGTCCAGCACCACTTTCCTTGTGGCTGGTAGGGGAACATGAGTTGGCCACTCCAGGTTCCAGCCCAGGGACACTAGAACTAGCAATGTAGGTCTACTCAGTCTCAGACCCTGGTGCCGTTTCCCTGGGCTCTTTCCTACCCCACCTCTCTATCTCCCTGCCTACGTCTGGGCTTGCCCACAGAGCTTCCTCCACTCTCCATGGATATTTCACCCCTCTTATCAAATTCCCTCCTCTTCCTCTAGGCTTCCTTCTTGTCCCTAGCCAACTCCCTTTCCCTCTAGGGCAGGGGTGGGCAAACATTTTGGCTTGAGGGCCACATCTGGGTATGGACATAGTATGGCAGGCCATGAACGCTCACGAAATTGGGGGTTGAGGTGCAGGAGGTGTTGAGAGCTTCAGCTGGGGGTGCGGATTCTGGGGTGGGGTTAGGGATAAGGGACTGGGGGTGCAAGAGGATGCCCCAGGCTGGGACCGAGGGCAGGAGAGGGATCAGGGCTGGGGCGGGGGCATAGGAAGGGGTCAGAGGTGTAGGCTCCAGGCAGCGCTTACCTCAAGCAGCTCCCAGAAGCAGTGGCATGTCCTCCCACTGGCTCCTATGCGGAGGCGTGGCCAGGCAACTCTGCACACTGCCCCGTCCACAGGCACTGCCCCTGCAGCTCCCATTGGCTGCGGTTGCTGGCCAATGGGAACTACAGGGGCAATGTGCGGAGCCCCCTGGCTGCCCCTATGCATAGAAGGCAAAGGGGGCACATGCCGCTGCTTCTGGGAGCCACACGGAGCCCCAGCATGCGCGGAGCGGGGCAAGCCCCAGACCCTGCTCCCTGGCTGGAGCTTTAGGGACGGATTAAAATGTCTGAAGGGCCAGATACGACCCCTGGGCCACAGTTTGCCCACCCCTGCACTAGGAAGTGACTGCAGACCTCCTCCCTACGGCCCCCTACCAGTCTTGCTTCCTAGCTCTATCCCAGCTTCTCCTCTCCACCCCTCTCGGGGTTTTATCTGCCATTAGACCCTATCAATCCCTAGTTCTCTCCAAGTGCAGCATATAAGGTTAATTGGCATATTAACTCACTCTGGACTTGTGTGGGACGGACACCCCATCACAGCATCCAAGTGCTGAATCCTGTATTTCTTACTCATCCAGAACCTGTTTGGACGTCAGTGGAAGTGTAATATCCATTAGGATTTGGCTGTTGGCCACAGGAGCTGCATAATAATGGAACCTCTTACCAGCCCCCACTCCTTCCACCTCTGAGTGTCTCTGTGGAGCACAGCATCCACATTTGGATGCCTAATTAAGCGGCCTGATTTTTATAACCCATGAGCTTCCAGCAGCTCCTACAGAGGTCAGTGTGCTCAACCCTTGAAAAATCAGGCCATTTGAGCCTAGTTTTAGGCACCTGTTTTTTTTAAATCTTGGCATTGGGATACCAACATAAACCCCCAATTGCAAAGCTCCGTAAAACTGAAGTATAGAATGTCCATATAAAACCCATAGAGAGCAGAGACATATTTAATACACCTCCAAAAATATTTCTGTAAATGACTTTCTCTCTAGATTAACCAAAATTGGCTCATCTTTGTTCTTGAGACCTTCTCCTTGGATCCTGAAAGTATTATCAAATGACATTTACTCAAAGCATGGCAGTTTGTGTGACACAATTAACTAAGCACCGTCAAGTCTCACCATGATTAGAGACCTGAGCACCTTGGCAGGACAGGGCTATGAAAATAATTCATTACACAGCATGGATCAAATCTATGTGCGACAGCAACATGTAGCATTTCCCCATTACAATTCAATTGGTTCTGCTGCTAAAGTATTTCTACCCTAAACTATGGGAACTGTGTCGTGTGCCAAGTGCCCATTTACTGCTATTTGTGATAAATTATTTTACAGGAGTACCAGAAAAACAAAATGAAGACATTAAAATTGAGACGGAAAAGGAGGAGGGGTTACTCAGTATCAAAGTTTTGCCTGATAGGCTTTTTCCAGGAAGTGTCTGTGGAAAGAATAAGCTAAAGTAATAAGGGCTGTAGCTGGGAACCTAGGCTCTAAAAAAATCCCAAGGAATCTGATATTCACAGCATAATATTCAGTAAAGGGGTTATAGATAATACTTCTCTGCTGGAAAACAAACAGGAAGGCTCAGGTATGTTTTTAATTTCTTACCTATTCGATTCAGTTTCTGCTCTACTGAATTATTAGCTTTTTAATAGAAATGCTTTGTAAAATCTAGCATATCATGTTCAGACTAAAGTTGTCCCATGTGCATAAAACACTTCAGGATAGACTTGATCTCATTTATGACAAAGCAAGTCCAAGTAACTTCTGACCAGGGCCGGCTCCAGGCACCAGCTTAACAAGCAGGTGCTTGGGGCGGCCAAGGGAGAGGGGCGTCACCTGCGGCAATTCGGGGGTGGCAGGTCCTTCACTCCCTCCAGGAGTGAAGGATCTGCCGCTGAACTGCCGCCACCGATCACGGCTTTTTTTTTTTTCCAATTGCCGCCACCGATCGCAATTGCGATCGCGGCTTTTTTTTTTTTTTTCCCGCGCTTGGGGCGGCAGAAATGCTGGAACCGGCCCTGTTTCTGATTAAATAAATTTGCAGTGAAGTCAAAATCAGGCCCTTGGATTTGAGCTTTATGAGTGCAGATGGGAAGGTAGGAGTAGCTGGAAAAGCAAACAGGAGGGTGGAAGATAAAGTGCTGTAAGGGGAGTTTGCTTTATCTGTAAAAGCTTCTGTTAGCTGTTTTTCTGTCTTCAACTCCCTTAGTGCACGCTAAGTTACACTTGTTAGCACATCCTGCATGCCAGATTGGTGCAAGTTGCACTACTCTGCCATGTAAACCAGCTCACTGGTCTACTTGTACTTGGTGTGTATTTTACACTGCCACTTATATGGCTGCTGAATTTGGCCTGGAGACTTACATGGAAGGAGCACCTGTTAATACTGGCTCTGAACTTGGCACATACATTTTTAGATTAGAGGTTGGCTATGAATGTTGGATCAGCAGCAAGACCACAGTTAAGGATGAGTCAGGGTTTTCAGTTTCACAAAATAAAAATTATGTTCTAATTCTTTTGAAAACGAGAACCTGAACTATAGAGTTTTCACATGCGTCAGACAAAGCGGGTATTCACCCATGAAAGCTTATGCTCCATACTTCTGTTAGTCTATAAGGTGCCACAGGACTCTCTGTCACTTTTTACAGATCCAGACTAACACAGCTACCCCTCTGATACTATAGAGTTTATAGTTTTGAAGAACTCTACATTGTTATACTTTTTTTAATACCATTGACATCTATTTTTAAGCATAAATATTAGGGCTGTCAAGCGATTAAAAAAAATTAATCCCTATTAAACAATAGAATACCATTTATTTAAATATTTTTGCATGTTTTCTACATTTTCAAATTACTGATTTCAATTACAACACAGAACACAAAGTGTACAGTGCTCGCTTTATATTTATTTTTATTACAAATATTTGCACTGTAAAAAACAAAAAATGTATTTTTCAATTCACCTCATATAACTACTGTAGTGCAATCTCTTTATCATGAAAGTTGAACTTACAAATGTAGAATTATGTACAAAAAAAACCTGCATTCAAAAACAAAACAGTGTAAAACTTTAGAGCCTACAAGTCCACTCAGTCCTACTTCTTGGTCAGCCAATCACTCAAACAAACAAGGTTGGTTACAATTTGCAGGAGATAATGCTGCCTGCCTCTTGTTTACAACGTCACCTGAAAGTGAGAACAGGCATTTGCATGGCACTGTTGTAGCTGGCATTGCAAGATACTTATGTGCCAGATGCGCTAAAAATTCATATGTCCCTTCATGCTTCAACCACCATTCCAGAGGACATGCTTCCATGCTGATCATGGGTTCTGCTTGATAATGATCCAAAGCAATGCAGACTGGCACATGTTCATTTTCATCATCTGAGTCAGATGCCACCAGCAGAATGTTGATTTTCTTTTTTGGTGGTTCGGGTCTGTAGTTTCCACATAAGAGTGTTGCTCTTTTAAGACTTCTGAAAACATGCTCCGCACCTCATCCCTCTCAGATTTTGGAAGGCACTGCACATTCTTAAACCTTGGGTCGAATGCCGTAGCTATTTTTAGAAATTTCACATCAGTACCGTCTTTGTGTTTTGTCAAATCTGCTGTGAAAGTGTTCTTAAAATGAACATGTGATGCATCATTATCCGAATCTGCTATAACATTGCATATATGGCAGAATGCAGGTAAAACAGAGCAGTAGACATACAATTCTCTCCCCCCGTCCACCCCCCCCCAAAGGAGTACAGTCAAATTTAACTGACGCATTATTTTTTTAACAAGCATCATCAGCATGGAAGCATGTCCTCTGAAATGTGACCAAAGCATGAAGGGGCATACGAATATTCAGCAAATCTGGCACGTAAATACCTTGCAATGCTGGCTACAAAAGTGCCATGCAAATGCCTGTTCTCACTTTCAGGTGATGTTGTAAAGAAGAAGAAGGCAGCAGTATCTCCTGTCAATGTAAACAATCTTGTTTGTCTTAGCAATTGGCAGAATAAGTAGGACTGAGTGGACTTGTAGGCTCTAAAGTTTTACACAGTATTTTTTTTGAGTGCAGCTATACCCCCCCCCAAAAAAAACCCTGCATTTGTAAGTTACACTTTCACAATAAAGAGTTCGCACTTCAGTTCTTGTATGAGGAATTGAAAAATACTAGTTCTTTTGTTTATTTTTACTGTGCACATACTTGTAATAAAAAAATATAAAGTGAGCACTGTGCACTTTGTATTCTGTGTTGTAATTGAAATCAATATTGAAAATGTAGAAAAACATCCAAAAATATTTAATGAGTTTCAATTGGTATTCTATTGTAATAAGTGCGATTAACGTTTTTGAGTTAATGGTGTGAGTTAACTGCGATTAATTGACAGCCCTAATAAATACGTCACAAAACTGGTCAGAATATAGATTTGGCTCCACGGTATCCCTTTTTTGGAATCTGTGACAATTTGGGGAATTTATGTACAACTTATTAACTCTGGTTGATCTTAGGAAATTGTTCATCACTGTATGTGAAATTCACCATCTGACACCAGGACCCAGAAACCTGCCCAGCTGGCCTTTGCTCCTTCCTACTGGGCAGGCGCTCCAGCCCTTCGCAGCCAAATCCCATGGTTGACTCAGCCCAGGCTCCATCAGCTGTAGGAAGGGCCCTCCTGGTTGGCTGCATCCCCTATAACCCTGCCTCCTAGGTGGACAGGGTGACCACTAAGAACTTCAAGGAATGAAGCAGCAAATGAAGTCCGGCTGCTTCATCCTTCAAGATGTGTAGAGGTACCTGCAAAAGGGGAAGGAGTGGGTAGAGGAGGGGATACCAGATAAAACACAGCCATATAGATTTACAGTAATAAGGGACAGGCAATTTTTTATTTAAATAAGGGACATCTTATAGAACAGAACTAGTGCCTAAATACCTTTGAGGAGCTGAGACCTGTAGCCAAATTTCATCCCCTAATGAGTATGTGTAAAGAATTAGTTCTAGTGTGTATTTGGTGTTTGTATGTTTTTATGCTGGGGGGGGCGGGGGTTGAACAACAGGGAGATATAAAAGATGCCTGACATGTTTTGTAACTGTGATGCCATGAAATCATAAGGGAGAAAATAGATGCCCTTTGAATAGGTGGTGATCTAAGGACTTCTAAACCATGAATAATTTAACAGGAGAGAGATCAAAAACTATAATCTGTTTGGGGATTTAAGGAAGATATTCTTTTTATTATGAAATTTAACAGGGCAGAAGAAATTCCAAAGATAGATGTCAACTTCACACTGTCGCTCTGCCAACATTGGTTACAAGAAAATTTTAAGAGAGGCTGCTGTTAGAATTGAAATAACTTGTAAAACAACAAGACCACTGATTTTATTCAGACCGTATTTTGTTTCTGAATAAATTGAATTATTGGAGGTTGTGTGTTTCCCTTTTAATAACATACTGAAAAAAAGTAATTCGTGACACCATATTTTTCCTGTGCACACCATAATTTCTTATGTACATTTTTATAATAATCCAGTCATGTTTGAAGAGGTGAGAGACATGTACATGTAATATCTTTGATTGGACCAACTTCTGTTGGTAAGAGAGACAAATTTTCCAAGCTATACGGAGACCTGAAGAAAAACTCTGTGTAGCTTGAAAGCTTGTCTCTCAAAGATATTACTGTGACGGTATACCTCATAAGGCATCTTAGGAATATGCTTATGAATGTATATATGATATAACTGGAATATGTTTTATGTTACATATGCCATGTAACATATCTATGTAATATCCTCCCCTTTGTATGCATGTATCATTTTTGTACTTGAAGTTCAGAATATTGGCTGTAAGCTTGCTTGATTTCTAAGTAGCCTTAGTAAAGCATTTGGTCAGTTTCTTGAAAAAGGAATGTGCAAATTAAGTGCCTTATCAAGAACCACTTAAGCCAATAATGAACTCAAAGATACCAATCCACATCGGAGCTTTCCCAGAAATGTGGCTTGGCTGGTAAAAAAACTCAGTCATGCATGGACGTGTGACTTGCCCATGTGACTCCAAAACTTCATCTTGGAGCTGGATTTTGCATAGGAGAGAGGAGGGGGTTGCCCCCCACAAGAGAAAGTCTACTTAAACCCCTGGCAGATCCCTCCATTTGGTCTTCAGCTGGCTAAAGCCTCTCCATCCTCAAGGATACCTGAAAGAAACTGGAACAAAGGACAGTAACTACAGGGGGTGTGAGTGATTGCTGGACCCAGACTAGATTAGTAGTCTGTAAAAGGAAGCTTACTGGGTGAGGTTTTTATCTGTATTCAGTTTTCTTAGACATAGACTTGCGTGTTCTATTTTATTTTGCTTGGTAATTCACTTTGTTCTGTCTGTCACTACTTGGAACCACTTAAATCCTACATTCTGTATTTAATAAAATCACTTTTTACTTATTAATTAACCCAAAGTATGTATTAATACCTTGGGGGGGGGGAGACAAACAGCTGTGCATCTCTCTATATCTGTGTTATAGAGGGTGAACAATTTATCAGTTTACCCTGTCTAAGCTTTATAGAGGGTAAAATGGATTTATTTGGAGTTTAGACCCCATTGGGAGTTGGGCATCTGAGTGTTAAAGACAGGAACACTTCTGTACGTTGTTTTCAGTTAAGTCTGCAGCTTTGGGGCACATGGTTCAGACTGTGGGTCTGTGCTGGAGCAGACTGGCATGTCTGGCTCAGCAAGACAGGGTGCTGGAGTCCCAAGCTGGTAGGGAAAGCAGGGGCAGAAGTAGTCTTGGCACATCAGTTGGCAGTTCCCAAGGGGGTTTCTGTGATCCAACCCATCACAATTAACTAATAGTATAAATTGTGGGTGAGGTAATTCATTACATTTAAACAAACCTTTTATCTTACCATTTTGAAACTCTTTAGTGTTACATCCTTATAAAAGGAGGACCATTTATTTATCCCCAAAGATAGGTTCCAGGTTGTCCTATCTATTATGTAATTAAGGTTAATGTTGAAATTACTACTTTTCCTGTGTCATACTTTGTTGCCAGTAATTCTCTCATTCACTGTTCTTTACATAATCAGCTTATTAAAATGATCATTTGTAGCCTCTATTTTTCCATGTCTCTCACCTCTTAAAACTTCAAAGCTGCCATGAGCTCTTGGAATATTTCAAAGCGATTGATAAGGACTATTGTCTTATGGACCAAAATTTGCCTTCATTGCCTTCTGAAATGTGGACATTTCAGAGAGAGAAAATTGCATTTATAATGGACCCTTATGATTTACACTTGTATTTTCTCCCTCTGAAGTTCTGCTCTGAGAACTGTGTTCCTCACCTAAACCTTGTTAACCTATACTGTATTCTGCAGCTTCTATACCTTTTTCTGTACACATGCTGTACTGTTCAGTTTCCACTGCATGTGGAGAGTTTCTACAGCTGCTTTATGTTCCTCCTTTTGGGTCTGTGATATCATTATAATATTAAAATTTTCTTACCCTGCAAGTGAATTCTCTCATAGAAAAAACAGATAAAATGTTTCTAAGTAAATTTGTACATAATGCCAACATCTCATTGCTTATTTTTAGAAATAATTAACAAATCACATGTTTATCTCTTATTATAAACATGTTAGTTATTGATTTAAAAATAATTGAAGCCAAGCATTGTTTGATAAATGAGCACATTGTTTAATGGGGACTAGCAAACAACTTGTTTCTGCTGTAGTCCAGAAGAGTTGTCATCTTTTAGACCCTTATATGGTGCAGTTTCTGCCCTCTTAATCTAACCCAGAGGTGAAGATAATTAGAAAGCTCCTTCTCACTGCACACAAGGAAATGGTTTTTGAGTTGACCAATCACAAAACGTGTGTTAGCCCCTTGTAGGCATGGCACCAGTCCAGCATGTAAATGTGACTTCACTACTTTATAGTGCCTTCAACTGATACTTATTTACTCTGTACTTGGGTTGCAAAAAAGAGCAAAGGATCGGTTGTACTGAGAGCATAATTTGCTCAAATATGGTCCAGCTGTACTACTTTGGGTTTGTACTGTGGCAAGTCTCTTTTCAAAGCATCATTACTTGTTCCTATATTCAAAAAAAGCGCACCTGGGAGGGGGGACCCCCCAAAAAAATTACAGCTCTTTTTCATGTGTATTGTGTGCGTGCACTTCTTACAAATTGGAGATGACTTTCTGAATATTTACCTTTTATTTTAAAAAAGGGAAATTGTAGACGAGTCCCTATTCTGTTTCCTGTTGCAGAAATATACCATTTAGAAATTGGAGCCAAATCTATCTATTTTGGAGTTGTTTTAAACTAATCTGAAACAAGTTTTCATTACAATTTTTGATTCTCACGACAAACTTTTCTCCAAAATAGAAGGGTATATATTAGGGCTATTGATTAATTGCAATTAACTCACGCAATTAACTCAAAAAAATTAATAGTGTTAAACACACTGTTAAACAATACAATATCCATTGAAATTAAATATTTTTAGATTTTTTTCTACATTTTCAAATATAGATTTCAATTACAAACAGAATACAAAGTGTACCGTGCTCACTTTTTATTTCTGATTACAAATATTTGCTCTGTAAAAAACAAATAGTATATTTCAAATCACCTAATACAAGTACTGTAGTGCAATCTCTATCATGAAAGTTGAACTTATGTATAATTCTACACTTTTATTTAAAAAAAAAAAACCTGCCCTCAAAAACAAAACAATGTAAAACTTTGGAGCCTACAAGTCCACTCAGTCTTATGTCTTGTTCAGACAATCGCTCAGACAAACAAGTTTGTTTACATTTGCCGAGATAATGCTGCCTGCTTCTTGTTTACAATGTCATCTGAAAGTGAGAACAGGTGTTCGCATGGCACTGTTGTAGCTGGCGTTGCAAGATTTTTGCATGCCAGAAGTGCTAAAGATTCATACGCCTCTTCATGCTTCAGCCAAAATTCCAGAGGACATGCTTCCATGCTGATGACTCTCGTTAAAAACAATGCGTTAATTAAATTTGTGACTGAGCTCCTTGGGGGAGAATTGTATGTCTCCTGCTGTTTTACCCACATTCTCCCATATATTTCATGTTATAGCATCATAGTCGGATGATGACCTAGCACATGTTGTTCATTTTAAGAACATTTTCACTGCAAATTTGACAAATGCAAACAAGATACCAATGTGAAATTTCGAAAGATAGCTACAGCACTCGACCCAAGATTTGAGAATCTGAAGAAGTGCCTTCACAAATCTGAGAGGGATGAGATGTGGAGCATGCTTTCAGAAGTCTTAAAAGAGCAACACTCTGATGTGGAAACTACAGACCCCAAACCACCAACAAAGAAAATCAACCTTCTGCTGGTGGCATCTGACTCAGATGATGAAAATGAACATGTGTCAGTCCACACGGCTTTGGATCGTTATCAAGCCAAACCCATCATCAGCATGGACGCATGTCCTCTGGAATGATGGTTGAAGCATCAAGGGACATATGAATCTTTAGCGCATCTGACATGTAAATATCTTGCAACACCAGCTACAACAGTGCCATGCGAACACCTGTTCTCACTTTCAGATGACATTGTAAACAAGAAGCAGGCAGCATTATCTCCGGCAAATGTAAACAAACGTGTTTGTCTGAACGATTGGCTGAACAAGACATAGGACTGAGTGGACTTGTAGGCTCCAAAGTTTTACATTGTTTTGTTTTTGAGGGCAGGTTTTTTTTTTAATATACATAATTCTACACTTTTAAGTTCAACTTTCATGATAGAGATTGCACTACAGTACTTGTATTAGGTGATTTGAAATATACTATTTCTTTTGTTTTTTTACAGTGCAAATATTTGTAATCAAAAATATAAAGTGAGCACTCTACACTTTGTATTCTGTGTTGTAACTGAAATCAATATATTTGAAAATGTAGAAAACATCCAAAAATATTTAAATGGTATATTATTGTTTAATAGCGCAGTTAGTCACACAATTAATCTTTAATAGCTATTAATTTTTTTTATCACTTGACAGCCCTAGTATATATTAATGTTGATTTGAACAATATTGCTGCAGTTTATTTAGTGTTGCATAAAACCTAAATATTGTTTTATTATATTTTGTGACATATATACCCAGTATATTTAAATAGAGCCATAACACATTTCTGTTTTCCGCAGTCTGAAAAACTGCTTTTCATATACCATACCTAGATAAGATGCCTCCAAGAGTACCTCTGACGTCAAAAAGGAAAAAAATTCACGTAAAAATATTCTCAAAATAGATGGGGGTGGGAGGAAAGATAGAGACACATGAACAACCTGAAGGGAAGTAGGTGCAGTTATAGAAAGTTAAAGCGGTAGCTGAGTATTTCTTCATACTTGGGATACCTGGCAGAGAGTACTTGAAGCTTTTGGAAGTTTGGATACAAACATTTTTTTTATGCAAACTCCCAATTTAAATGATCTTGAATGTTTTCAGTTTCTACTTTGACTGGAATTAAGGAGGGGGAGATGTGATAAAATGCGAGCCACAGGGCTACCGTGTCAGTCTAACTCTCTCTGGCTGGCCCAATGAATATTTAAGTATTTATACACAATGAAACAGCTCCAACATGAGAGATTTGCCTGAGCATTACTCCAGAATATGCCATCACAGTGGGTAGGGCACTCTCCTGGGAGGTGAAGAGACCCAACTTCTACTCCCTGCTCTATAGCAGGCAGTGTGAGGATTTGAACCCAGGTCTCCCACATCCTGGGTGAGTGCTCTAACTTCTGGGTTAAGGGTTGTATGGGATGGACACACTTAAGCACCTAACTTCAGCAGAGGGTTCACAGCTGTGACTGCTGAGTGGGAGAGTTGTTTTCCTCCAGCTAGTGCCTAACTCCTTTTGAGGGACAGGGCTTTGGCCACACCCCTCTCCAACATTTCCTATTGGCTAGTTTAGATAGCTCCCAGCATCAATGTACTGGCGTCTGTAAATCCTTTTGTAGGCATTTAACTCTCCCCATCCATTGGATAGGGAGCCTGGGCACCTAACTCAAGATTGTTAATTCCAGTAGGTGGCAGGTTGCTTAAATCCCCTTTGTCATTTGCCCAGGGTCACATAGGACATGAGTGATGGAGCAGGAAATTAAACCCACATCTCCCAAGCAAGTATCCTAACTACTACAGCATCCTTCCTCTCATTGGTGAGAAGTTTCTTTGAAAAATCTGGCCATTCATGCCAGAAGAGCTGCTGTATACAGAGCAGCTTGGAAGATCTATAAAGAAGTCACAGAAGACTATGTCCTAGGAGAGCATTTCAATAAAGCATACATTCCAGCTAATTCATTGTGGGAAATCCCTAATTAAAAAAAATGCATTTCCTTTCTTAGTAATTTGAGGGTCAAACCCGTCAGAATTATTGATTCTGACATTGTTTATGGAGAGAGAAACTTGCCTGACTGATTTGCATGAAATTTCAGTTCCGCAGAACATAGTATAGTATATTAAACAGAAACAATGCCCATTTAGAATGCAAGTATGTATAATTTGTATGTTCTTTTCAGCCAAAAATGCAAACTTTGCCATCAGCACCTGTTCCTTATTATTTTAGTTGATCAGCACAGAACTCCAACAAGCTAAGAAAAACCAACAAAACAGAAGTGCTGCACTTGTAACTTAAGTTGCACTTTAAGCAGAGAGCTTTGGTATAAGAAATTCAATACTATCAAACTCAGTGGCATAAACAAGAAAATCAGAGTGAAAGCTGGAATCTTACCCAGTATGAAGTCATAGACTATATTATCTATCCATTTTGGTATTTATCATGCTACTCACTCTGGTGTTTAAATGCCTCAGATTTTGACATTGTATACTGCATTAGAGACAGCTATAACTCATCCCCTGTACAAGCCGATGTCATTAGCACCATATTAGGCCAAATCTGATATCAATTGGCCATTTTGATAATCTCAAGATGAAATGCAGGGAGGGATTGGCAACACAAAATCCACTTTCCTTGATAAGAGCAGGCCACACTGAGGTCATAGAAGGTAAAACAGCAAACCCGTGACCTTATATTATATTGTTGTTACTAAATCTGTGTATGTGCCTGGTTTGTCATTGATATTTACTTTGTCTCTCTCTTAGGTCTTAAGCAGCCTCTGTACCAGTTGCCTGTGGGATGGATTTATAGCTTCATGGAAGATGGAGAACATTCCTGGCTTCCAGGTGGTGAAATCATTTGAGCCAGAGCTAATCATGTGACATAGGAATCACTGGATATGAAATTTCCAGGATCAGAAGGAAGTGGCAAGTCTCCATGTGAAAGATTCTCCTAAGGCTTTGGTCTAGTGTCACAGTCTCCATAAGACAGAGTTTGTGTCTTTGTAGTTTTCTGACATAAGTTCAGTGTTAACGGTTATTCTAACAAACAGCAGACTAATACATTTCACTACAGCTGGAATTTCTCTTCTTGCATACACCTGAAAAGTGTTCCTCTCATGCACATGCACTGAAACTCATCAAGAAGTTTACTGAAAACCCTAGGAACTGAAACTCATGAGATTCACACCACACTAATAAGCAGAACATTTCAGATGGGTATATTTAATCAGAGACAATATTATTTTGCATTTACAGCAGAGGAGTGGGAATCAGATTTCCTTAGTTCTGTTTCCACCAACATCTGCTAGAGGCTCACACACATCTTGGACAAGTCCCTAGAAGCCAAAATACAAAAACCACCACACACGCATTAGATGGTGCCTCATTTTTGAAGTGCCCAACCTGAGATGTATTGGACCTAATTTTCAGAGGTGCTGAGTACCTGCAGCTCCCACTGACTTCAGTTGGAGCTGTAGGTGCTTAGTGTCTCTGAAAGTTAGGCCCCAAATGTCTCTGGATAGGTACCCAAACATCAGTTATACACACCCCTCTATCTGTGCAGTCCCTCCTCCAGTGCAACAAGTATTTTGTCCCATCCTTTCCTACAAAAAGCAGAGTTAGTTGGGTATCATTGATATATGTCTTCTTCTAACCTGAATGCTTCTCAGCACCTGTTCCCCAGCTCTAGCTTAAACAATCCCACCTCCCACCCCCGGTAATGGAATGCTAAACTGTGATATACTGATCAGCCACTAGGTGGCAATGTGTGTAAAAATCTTATTTAAACAAATGTCAGCCACACCTGCAGCTAGAGAATTAAAGGATCTTATGACATCTGGTGTACACAAGCAAGCTCAATAGCTGTATCTGATACAGGAGTACATGACCCAGCCCCCAAATCCTGTTAGTATTATACAGCCAGCTCTCCTGACTCCCAGTCTTCTCTCAAACCACTAGACCTCAATCCCTCCCTTATACCACTGCCTGTAACAACTATAGTAGCAGATCAAAGCCTGCTCCTGTGAATGCTTCCTGCAAAATGCCGAGTTATGTTTGCCTTCAACAGGATCAAATGAATCATCTGCTGCTGGGCTCACACTCCAAGGCTGCCCCACAACACCTGCAGTTTTATATAATTCCACCCACTCACACTCAGATAAAAGCAGGTATGGGACCCTGCCTTGACTGTTGACCATGGATAAACTTAATTTCAAACCATCCAGCCTTCCAGGAAATGGTACAAAGATATTGCTTCTGTAATATTTATCTGGTTTTGACTTGTGAAGTTGGTGGTACATTTGGCTACATGCGGTGTGGTAATTATTTAGGTCTTTCTTACAAATCCATTTATTCAACCTCAGAATTTAAGTCACCTTCATGTGACTTGTGACATTACAGAGCACTGTTACCTACCAGAACACAAACAGTTCCTTTGGGGCAGAGGGGACTGGAACGTAACTTCCTCTTCCAGCATACACAGAAGAGTGTAAAATTATGCCTTTAGTTTGCTGAGTGAACTAATCGTAATGCTTTTGCTCCACCTGTTGTTCAGTTGCATTTCTGCAAGGCAATGTGGTTGTAAAGTTCCAGAACCAAATACTGAACCACAGTATCAGTTCCGGTAACAGTGGTCACAGTATTTTTAGAGATTATGTGCTAAATCTTCCACATAGCTTACCCACTCCTCCCCCCAGCACAGATGCTGCAACCTGAAGAGCATGCAGTGGGGCAGAGAGAACCACAAATTAGAATAGCAGTGGCATCTGAACCTTAACTACAGTGCTGCTTAAGGGGCACCATAAAAGCTGTTGGAGCATGACAAACATCTGTCAGGCAAGCATACTTTTTTAACTGCTTTCCATTTTACATAGTGATCTCATGCATATAAATACAAGGCTGTTCAATAAGGTTATCCAGCAGTGGCAGAGGATGGAAATCAGGGGTTCTCAAACTTCATTGCACCACAACCCCCTTCTGACAACAAAAATTGCTACACGACCCCAGGAGGGGACCAAAGCCGGAGACCTGCCGCCATGTAGGGGTAAAGCCAAAACCCAAGCCCTGTCCCCTGGGCGGAGGGACCAAAGCCAAAAGGCTTCAGCCCCATGTAGGGGGCCTGTAACCTGAGCCCCACACACAGAGCTGAAGCCCTCAGGCTTCAGTTTTGGCCCAGGCCTGGGCCTCAGCAAATCTAACACCAACCCTTGCAACCCTATTAAAAAGGGCTCGTGACTCAGTTGGGGTCCCAACCCACAGTTTGAGAACTACCATTTTAAATTAATAGCCTTTATTTTATTAACACAAAAGCACATCCATTTTAGCTCAAATAGGAGTAGGAATCTTAGCATTGTCTATTTAGATTGTAAACTTTTCCAGGCAGGGCGTGTGCGCTACTCTGTATCCGCACAGCCCCTAGCACAATGGAGCCCCATGCTTGGCTGGTCTTTAGGCACTACCGTAACAAACACGATTAAGTCATTTCCCTGCTGTTCTGCTTGCTCCTGTGACTGGAGGTAGCACTAAAGCACTGCTGGGCAGTGTGATTGGTACCCCACAGAACAATTTAAACCTAGAGGTTTGCACTCACTAGGGCTCATGCTGCTTCCCGAGAAGTGGCATCTGATCCTCCGGACAGCAGTTTGTTTTCTCCCGGTGCCAGAGAGGTGGGGAAATAAATGGCTCAAGCTCAGCTGAAGTGATGGGCAGGATGGCTCTGGGGAGAGTGATTGAGTATGGTGAGTGGTGGGGAGGGGGCAATAGCATCTTTGTTATCACAAAGCACATGCCAGGGAGTGGCTTGGATCTACTGTGGCTCTTTTTATTCTCATAGAGCAGCTGCAGCATCCAGTGCCTATTTCCATCTGGGACAGGCCAGGAGACTTCCACCATTCCCATGTAAATATGCTGTAAGGCATGGGTCACTGTGGCAATGTCTATACTGCAACAAACAACTACAGCACTGAGTCTCAGAGCCCAGGGCAACTGACTCAGGCTTGCAGGGCTGAAGGGCTAAAAATAGCAGCATAGACATTCCCACTCTCAGAGCCTGGGCTCCAGGCTGAGTGGGAATGTCTATGCTGCTATTTTTAGCTCCACAAGCCCAAGTCAATTGGCCAAGGCTTTGAGACTCAACATTGCAATTGCAGAATAGACATACCCTCAGTGACCTGCAGGCTGTCTCAGAGCAGTGCACTCTCCTTTGAGATACTAGAACATAGTGGCTACCTCCTAAGCACACCTTTGGGCCAGAGATCACTCTGTAGCACGCTGCCTGTTTCCCCCTCCTCAGCCCTTTAAAAGCCTCACAGTTAAAGGTGGTTCAGACAGCCACCATATAGGGTCCCACTTATTTAGTCCTCCAATGCATACTCGCCCTCTAGGACACAAGCAGTTCAGTATTTCTCTCCTGATGTAACCCAAACCACCACCAACTTACACAATCTTCATCCCAGCTGGCTTTTAGTCTCTCCCCAGCTTTCACAGGGCCTCTCCCAGGCTTCCCTGCCAGAGCTTTCTCATGCTTCTTCAGCTTTCCCCCCCGCTGACTCAGGGCCCTGCAGACACCTTCTTACCCCCCCCCCCCCCCTGCAGCAACTACAGTTTCCTATGCTTACCACTATCACCACACCTTCCTGCTCTTTTTATCCTGGGAGCACCTGATTCA
Organism: Chrysemys picta bellii; assembly: GCF_011386835.1. Classification (NCBI taxonomy): domain Eukaryota; kingdom Metazoa; phylum Chordata; order Testudines; family Emydidae; genus Chrysemys; species Chrysemys picta. The sequence continues at coordinate 113,888,157 of NC_088791.1, read as the reverse complement.
ACCCAGGTGTGGCTCATCCTATAATCAGGGCAGGCTTAGCCCCAGGCTTTCCAGTTTATGGGATTAGCCATCCTGTTACAGATACCCTCTGGCTGTTCCTGTGGGGTTTTATATGCCATTAGTCTATAGCCCCCCTACAGTTCTCTAGCAGAATAAGTTAGCCAGGGAATATTCCTAGACAGTGTATGGGTGCATAATGGCTGTATCACAAAGCGCCCAACAGCCCCAGCATGGGGTCATGGCCAGGGAGAAGGGGGCATGGCCAGGCCACTGCTGACATCTGCTCTTCTTGGATGGTGCCTATAGCCCCTAGGGGCTTTTCCAGCAATATGTAAGTTAGAACATCTTAGAGGAATAGAGAAGGGTACAGGGCTCCGTGGACCCTGCTCAGGGCTCCATCTTATCCAACACATAGCTGGAAGCTGATGGGAAAATTTGAAGCCCCTCTACGCAGCCCTGTCTCTGTTCTGCCTCTCCCACCCCAGGGCCTCCTGGCAGCTATGATTTGGGGAGCAGCCTGCATTCTCATCCCTCAGCTTTCTGCCTGTTTCAGGGGGGCAGTTTCCACTATCCCAGCCTTTCCGGAGCCTCCATTTGAATCCCCCTCCCCAGTGCCTCTCTCTGCTGTTGCTCAGAACTTTCACAAGCAACAGCTAAACTGGCCTGATGCTTAGAGAGGCAAGATGAAGTGAACAGTTAACACCTCTGCAGTCAAACAACCCCCCAACCTCATCATCATCAGACAGCTCCTCACAGAGCAGGACACACCAATTCAAAGTGGCACTAGACCCTGCCAGAACAACAGATGCAAAACCTGCAGACCTGTCTCCACTGCTACAAAGATCAACACCACACACACAAACACATCTTTCAAGTTCCATGGGTCCTACATATGTGGTGTACCTCATCCAGGGCACTAGATGACCCAATAATAACTGTGTGTGTGAAACCATGGAACAAATGAACCATCACAGAAAAATGATATAAGATAAAAACACCCTGTCACCTGTGGAGGAACACTTCCCAAAGCAAACACTCTATATATGACCTGTCAGTCCTCATCCTCAAAGGACACCTGCACACTTTCAAACAATGAACCTGGGAGCTTAAATTCATAACTTTGCTTGACACTAAAAATCATGGACTGAAGAGAGGCACTAGATTTATGGTTTACTACAACAATCTATAACCCACTAAATCCCCTCCCCAGATTTTTTTTCCTCTCCCTCTCTCTCCTTTCCCCCCTATGATAGGAGAAGTGTTTACTGGCCACTTCACCGTGAATGGTCTCTTGAAATGTGTTAACTACTTATGCTAAACAATCTGTCCCACCTTGTATTTAGCTGTGACACCCTGAGTGTTTCCCAGACCCAAAAAGCTCCGTGTAAGTAGGAAAGCTTGTCTCTCTCTCACCAACAAAAAATCGGTCCAATAAAAGATATTATCTCACCTGCCTTTGTCTCTAATATCCTGCACCCAACATGGCTACCCCACCACTGCATGTCCTGATGTTTGTCAGTTACATGGCTGTCAGATTTCAGAGTAGCAGCCATGTTAGTCTGTATCCGCAAAAAGAACAGGAGTACTTGTGGCACCTTAGAGACTAACAAATTTATTAGAGCATAAGCTTTCGTGGACTACAGCCCACTTCTTCGGATGCATATAGAGTGGAATAAATATTGAGGAGATATATATATATGTGTGTGTGTATATATCTCCTCAATATTTATTCCACTCTATATGCATCCGAAGAAGTGGGCTGTAGTCCACGAAAGCTTATGCTCTAATAAATTTGTTAGTCTCTAAGGTGCCACAAGTACTCCTGTTCTTGTTGCTGTCAGAGGAAACTGAGTGTGGATGGATATGGGGGAAGAAACCAGTACCGAAGACTGTCAAGACTCTGGTCAGTTTTCATTTTGCTGCATCTTAGGGTAGCTTTGAGCAGCAGCAGCAGCACTGCAGCATTCTGACTGCCGCTTTAGGAAGGCAGCACTAATTGGATTGTACTCCGTTTGCATTTGGAAGTTACCTTCACAGCTATGAGGGCTAGCTTTCATTTAAAGACACTCCTAGACACCCCACTGAATTGATTTTTTCAAGCCCTTGTTAAGAGTGGCTGAAGTCAGTTGCCCTTGCTCTGTAACCTTTTAGATCTAAAACTGGGCAGGGTCAGGCCAAGCCAGCGCTCAGATGTTCTTTCATTCTAAGTAATACAGGAAATGATGTTGTTGATGCCCCAGGAGGTGCTCTTCCCTCTAAGTCCGAATTAGTGCCATGCTGTGCATTGGCTAAGGATCACTGCTGGTGGTGCCAGCTTTCGGCAGAGTTCTATAGAGTTTTTGAGCACCTGTACTCCTGAAGTCCCAGGGCACTTTTCACTTGGCTAGTGGCATGGCCAACCCTAACTGGACAAAAAAAATCCATGACTCAGCAGGACAATCGGTCCAGATACCCCCAAGGGGAGAACAGACAATGAGCAGTTAACCCAGCTGATTGCATACTGGATTATAGACTCCTAGACTTTAAGGTCAGAAGGGACCATCATTTAGTCTGACCTCCTGCATGTTGCAGGCCACAGAACCTCCCACTCCACCCACCCCTACCCCACACACTCCTGTAATAGACCTCTAACCTCTGGCTGAGTTACTGAAGTCCTCAAATCATGGTTTAAAGACAAAGTCACAGAGAATCCACCATTTACAGACATTCCTACTGTACTATAAACCTATATATCAAGTTCTTTTATGAAAGCTTGTAATCTTCTTAAGTCATCATGAATAGGTATATGGACTGTGGTTATGAATCTATGTCTAGTCTAGAGAATACTTAGTCCTGCCATGAGGGCAGGGGACTGGATGACCTCTTGAGGTCCTTTCCAGTTCTCTGATTCTATGTATATATATATATATATATAAAAAAAAAAAAACTATGCTCAATCTGTACAATTTTAACGACACATCACAGTAGGGAAGAACCCCTCCCAAGCCAGTTTACACAAAAGCAACAAGTACCTATTGATTGTGCAGTCCAGGAAAAGACTATGATGGACCATTAGTTAATTGGGGGGGGGGGGGGGAAAAATCGATCATCATCTACTATGGAAGCGTAAAGCCTGAGGTCACACCTTTGTTTATTTGGCTGTGTAACTTGTATACGTGTGCTCTCCTTTACTATTTCATCTTTGAATCTGATTTTTGTATTACATTTATTTTCATCCCAAGCAGGTCTGTTGTGCAAACTGTGTTGAGTAGGTGTGCCAGAGTGAACTGGTAAGTGGGGGCGAGGGCCAGGTTTCACACCTCTGGGGCTGACAAACAAAAGGGAGAGAAGTACCAGATGCTCAGCCTAAGAACTCAAGGAGCATGGATTTAGGGAGCCTAGGAATGGAAGGGTGGTTGGTGTCACCCTGTGGCGTAACCGTGGTGGTTGAAGCCTGAGTGAGACATTGTGCTCGTGGGCAGGCTACTGGTGTCAGGGAACGGAACCAAAGCAGCACAGCATAAAGTCCCTCAAGGTTATGGGCAGACAGCTTCAGAACGCCTCCGTGGTCTGGGTGATCCTCAAAACATCACAGTCAGGCCTCCCAAAATTACAGGATTGGCTTAAAAATCATGAGGGTTTGTGCTGTTTTGTTTAAAGATCACACATTTTGAGGCTTTTCTTTGCCTTCTGGGTTTTCTACCTTAGAGTTTTATGCAGCCACCCTTCACCATGGTATGCGAGTGCCATCCACGTAAAATCAATAGCAACAGCCATGTGTCGAGCAGACCCCATGGAGTTGGACACTTCTCCAATTTGGGGAGGGAGGGGGCACTCTGCTTGGGGTAAAGAGTATTTGGGGGAAGTTGTCTCCAGCAGCCAAAGCTTTAGGTATTGTGAGACTAGAAATCACAAAAAATGGCAACACTAGGCACAAGTTCTAGTTATCTAAATTCCCCTAGAGTTTGAAATGGATACACACCCCTCCCTCACCCCAACTTCCTCTCATTTAAGAAGAGACATTCCACTGTTTAAACGCCAGCCATATTTTACCCCAGAAGTGGCTCATCACACATCACTGAAATGTAATGATAGTTTGATAAGCACTTTGGCATCCTTAAACTGAAAGTGCTAGGCTATGGTGATGATGAAGGCCAGGTCTATGCGAGAGGCCTTGCAGTGCTACAGCTGTACCAATGCAGCTATGCTGGCATAAGATTTCCAATGTAGCCGCACTATGCCAACAGGAGAGTTCTCCCATCAAAATTAAACCACCCCCAACGAGCGGCAGTAGCTATGTTGGGGAGAGAGCATCTCCCACCAGCATAGCACTGTCCACACCAGCGTGTCTGTCGGTGAAACTTGCATCACTCAGGAAGGTGGTTTTTTCACACCCCTGAGCGACGCAAGTTACACCGACAAAAGTGCTAGTGTAGACATAGCCAAAGTCAACTTGCGAAAACCCATAGTTTTCAGATCTATGGGAAGAATAGACAAATAAGGAAAAAAGATGAAGACAAACCATCTTAAAGTTGCATTTCAGGTGGTTTATTGAATTTTAAAGAACTTGCCAGCTCTACAAGTAAATATTTAAGTGTTCTCAACAGGATCACACAACAAACCACACATTTCAAACACATAAGCAAACCAACCATGCCTATGTCGCCAGCTGTGGAAATGCTGTATTATTTCCAGAGCTCTGAAGCTCACTCAAGATCAAGGGCAAATGCATCTTCTAATCATGGACTGAGAAGGGTCACCAGCCTGCTTCTCATCCATCCCTTTGCTGTAAGGCAACAGAGCCTGTAGATCAGGCCCCCTTCCCCATGAATGCTGGCTTCTGTCCTCAAGTATACCTCCCCTCCCCACCTCATTGTGTGTCAGTAATATAGTTACAAGTGATGCCAAGAGACCAGTGCTGGTAAGTGCTCAAACTCCTGGCTTGGGCCTCCAATTCTGCATTTTATAGCCCCCAGGAGATGATCAAGGTCTCGGTCTGTTGCAGCATTGCCAGTGCAGGGAGAAGAGCATGAGTACTGAACCTTGGTGAGCTGCTTTGTCATCGAATAGAGTCTCAGCCCAAACAACTGCAGTCCAACTTCCTGCTGCACTACCAGAGCATTGCAAAAAACCAGTTCCATTTGAAACCATTTTTGATCTGCCCCACTCTGCTGGTTGCTGAACCTAGGGCTTCTGAACATTTACTCAGCACTTTCCCTCCAACCTGTCTACTTAAAGGTCAGGTGTTCCTAAGATCAGTGCTCCTTTCCCTTCTGCGTGAGAGCATGAGACACTGATATCTAGCCCTGCGTGTGTGTTATGTGAAACACCTGTGCAGTTTGGCTTATTTATCAGCATTCTGAGCGTTACACTATAGCTGCAGCATCTCAAGTTCCCAAAAATTCCTATGTTGCACTGCTTTGGCATTGCAATATGGTAAACAGCCGAGAGCCATGCTCTGGCCTCAGCTACATGTCCATGAATCCCAGTGTGGTCAATGGGAGTTGCATGTATATAGCAGAGAGCAGCATGTGGTGCTGGTAGCCTTAGTTGCAAAACTATACTAATTATTCTCTACAAAAAAATACTAGATTACCTACATTTCTTTTCACTCCCCCCACACCATGTTCAGGCATTTAAGTACATCTCAAACCATACAGAGGAGGGACTCCACTCCTGCTGAAGTCTGTGGTAGTGCTGCTTCATGAACGTCTTTACCAGTGCTAGTGTCAGTTGTCACACCAAAGAGTAATCCACGTTAACGATGAGGCTCTTCAGTATGGCTCTGGAAAGTGAACATTCACTGATTGGCAGCCACCGTATTGATGCTACTGTGGAGGAGGAGATCATTTGACTCAAACACCATATACAGATGAATAATATATACAAAAAAAAAAAAAAAAAAAAAAAAAACCACCATACACCAGGCTGTAGGTTGCTTATCAATGTCACAAGTATAGGGGATTGCATAGAGATTCTCATCTAGTGCACAATACATTTGAGGATTAAAGTAAACTGTGACTTTGTATTTAAGAAAGAGAAACTATCTTAAAAACAGGAGAGACTGCCACCAGCCCCCTTTTGCTAGTGCAATATAAACAAATAAAAAAAACCTAGGAGTCCAAATGCCATTCACGTCAAGGAAAGATACCCAGCAATAGGTCTGTTACAATCAGCATGCTTTAGTGACACAAGCTACTACTACACTCTGAAAGTCAGAGCGCTAAAGAAGTGCAAGGCTGCTTGACTCGCCAGGAGGCGGTCATTTTCTTGAACCTATAAAAATCCAATTAAACAAGCCACTCACTGCAAACAGCTACATGTGAGATTTTTTACAGGCACTGCACTCAGGGAATTCACAGTTGTTCCCTTGGCAGTCATAGCTTGGCTGCACTGAATATACAAAGGGCCAAATTCTGCCTTCAAACAGGCACATGCAATTTCCATTGAAGTCAGTGGGAGCTCTGTGCATCAGAGGGCAAAATTGGGACCATTGAAAGAGTTCAGTTACTGGGATGGATTCAGATTTAAGCTACAGCAGTTTTACACCAGTGCAAGAGAAACAAGAGTAAAGCCTCATATCGTGGAATTTCCTGACAAGAGTACCTGAAAAAAAACAAAACAAAAAAAACCAACCACAAAGTTGAGGTTTTTTGGTTTTTGTTTTTAAAAAGGAAATTAAGACACCACAGACTGCAGTAGGTAGTTGTGATAAGAGGTTCACAGGAACGAACTCTGAAGTAAATATTAATGTTCTCTACTGTTTACATCACATGATGAAACAGCTGTATTTATGTCCTGGAGTGGCACTGCACATACATACACTACTCACCATTACAATCTCTTCAGTATTGCTCTTGCAAGGAGTTAATTTGGGAAACACCGTGGTAATCTCGCTTGAAAAATGTTTGTAGAGTTCAGTGGAGACCACTCTCTAGCCCTTATCTGGAGCACCACAGAGTGGTGGAAGTGGGGAATTTCAAAGGTTTGGATCAGGCCCTATTCAAGTCAAGTCAGTGTTATCAGTGACTTTAATGGGAGTTGGATCAAGCCTGTAGATTCTGTTAAGTGCTTGAAACCTATCCAGGTTACTGTTCTAATTAAGGGCTAAATCCATGACAAGTCTGAAGTTCTATTCATGCACTAACCTCTTTGTGTTCTGTGTTTTGAGGGCTAACGTCTGCTAAGTTACAACAGTGAAATTCCACTAGGTTTGCATGCATGTGTACATATCCCATGAACAATCTGACTGCAGGAGTGTCATTTCAATGGGTGGTTTTATCACAGGGTGCCCGTCACCTCTGGGAGCCCCATTTCACAGATAGGAACTGAGGCACTATGGGTACGTTTACACAGCCTGCAGAAGCAAGCTTCCCAGCCTGGGTCGACAGACTCAATCTAGCGGGGCTCACACTAGTACTCTAACCCCTCTCCCAAGGCTTCAGAGCCCAAGCCACCCCGTCCAAGTGCTGTCTACAGAGCTATTTTTAGAGCACTAGCATGAGCCCCATGAGGCTGTCTGTTGACCCAGAAGCTCGCTGCTGTGGGCTGTGTCAATGTACCCAGAGAGGCTAAGTGACTTGTCCAAGGTCACACACAAAAAAAGTCTGTGGCAGAGGAGGGAGTTGAACCTGGGCTTCCCTCGTCCCAGGCCAGTGCCCCAACCACTGGGCCATCCTTCACCTATCACTGGTGCAACCTAGCAGAATTTAGCCCATAAAAACTGTTTTTGAAAGTAAGGCAAAGGGGGAACAATGGAGTGGGGTGTTCTTCCAAGCACACCCCACTCCATTGTGTGGATAGTAGGATTGCACTTTTTCTGGAGCAAGAACTAGCCTTGGAAGAGTCAAGCCACAAGATACTTTTTTGTGCTTCAAAAAAGAGCTGCTAGCAAAAGTGCATTCTCAAGCACAGCAGTGTCACTGCAATAAGACGACCAGAGAACTGCCTGTAATGTATATGCTAGTGCCACGGGCAGGCTTCTTAAGAGGTCTTCCAGTAAAGAACAATCTAACTGGCACTTTACTACCAAATACTTTTTGCAAACTGGGAGCGTTTAGTGCTTGTGAAAGTGAGGGACTTCAAATGTTATTGGGAGCCAAGTGTTCTGCAGTGCAAGCTTTTCACAGAGCTCTGTCAATACTTCTTAATCCTGACCTGTAATATACCCTACCATACTGCTGGCTTGGGCCTTTGTTGGGCAAAGATTTGTGGCAGACTATAGCAATTTTATGTTGTCCTTCCTACTGCTTCAGATGAAATCAGCCACCTCCTTTTCACCTGTAACCCACACTGGGATTTGAACTCTAGTCTCCAAAGGTGAAAGGCTGGTGTACTAACCTAACGCATCACTAGCACTCCTAATATTTAAAAATTAATAAACTTACGAAGTGCAACTTAACACTCACAAAGCACTACTTATTACCACACACACACACACACACGAGTGGGGGCAGCATCCGGAAGCATTATTTCTTCTCAACAGGTTTGACTTTCCCTTGATCTTCCACTTTTCTGATGGCAGCTTGGATAGCCTCTTGATCACCTAGAAACTGGTGACGGCTAAGAGGGCGCAGATTCTCATCGAGTTCAAGGAGCACAGGCACGCCAGTAGGGAGGGTAACATTAACTATATCCTCATCGGAGATGCCTGCAAAAAGAGAGAACAAAAAATGCCACACAGTTAAACCCAGCACAAGACAATCTCCTGCTTTAAGATTGCCCCCAAGTATCTCCAAAGACGTTGGTCCACATTCTCTGCTGCAGCAGCAATCTGTTCAGCTAAGCAAGGAGTTGAGGTGCAGGTACCGTTATGGCTTCTTGATTATCTGCCTGGCTCAACCCTAGCCCCAGTGCAGGTTAGCGCTAACCTATGAGAGCTGGCAACTGTCCCTAGGAGACTCTCAATGGAGCTGGAACACGACATGGAGGGGTGGCATGGGAACCAGCTAGATGCACACTGGGAACTTCACTTCTGGGACCCAGAGAGCTCCTTAATGCCAACTGACAAAGCGCACACCATACCCTAACTCACATCAGGCTGGACACATTGTGTAGGATGTCATATGCAAACTGGTAAGAAGCTGGGCATGAATATTATTGTGCGATTTATGTGCAGGTGGTGTATAAGGAATTATAGAGATGTGCTGGAACTATGTTCCTAAAGTGTGTTCAGCACACAGTGCATAAGTCCAGCCTGTCCTAGGCAAAGAAATGTTTTGCCTGCATCTCCAGTGGAAACGGAGCAAGGTGAGGCCAGAAACAATGGAAGTACACTTACACAGAAGGTAAACAAAACCATCAAAACTAGCAACTGCAGGAGAGATTTCCCACTAACGATCACAACAGGGGATGCTCAGGGCCGGCTCTAACTTTTTTGCTGCCCCAAGCAAAAAAAAAAAAAAAAAAGCGCGCTGGCCCGCCAAGCGCCGCGCCGCCGGAACCCCGCCCGCCCGCCCCGAGCACCGCGCTGCCCCCCACCACCCAAGATTGGCCGCCCCTTACCAGGTGCCGCCCCAAGCATGTGCTTGGTTGCCTGGTGCCAGCCCTGGGGATGCTGTACCTCCAGGAAGCCTGCCTGCCTCTTGAAACAGAGACAATGGCTGTTGGGAAATATAAGCAGGAACAGAAAGCCATTTTGGCATCCATCACCTGAGAGACACAAGGAGCCAGAGTTCTTGAAATGTGAGAAAGGTGGAACCTTCACTCAAAGGGACTGAACTCTCTAGGGGGCTGACTATAGTGAGAAACCTACTTAAACAAAGACTGTAACTTGCTGAAGTAAGCTTTAAGTCACTAGAAATCATATTTTGTTGTTTGTAACCTTTCCTCTCTTTCAGTCTTATTTGAAATCACTGAAACCTATATTCTTTGTTAATAAACTTATTCTTGTTTTCTTACAAAGCCCTCTCACAGTGCTGTTGCACTTCACTTCAATGTATGTCTCCAGCTCACCTGACAGGCTGATGGGCCCTCTTTGGAGGCAGCAAATACAGGGAGTGTACAGGGAGAGGGACTGGACACTGCAGAGAGACATCTCTGGGGAACTTGGGAGCTGGGGTTCACTGATTGTTACCGGCAAGGCAAGGTATGGACTGGCAGCATCCTGAAGAATTTGCTGGGCAAGGCAGACAAGCTGGTGCATCGGGGAGCTGATACATAGCTTTCCTGCTGCTAAGCTCACTCATACTGAGGCAGAGCAGTAACATGGTGGTTCGCAGTTTTGGCTGACCTGAACAGGATGTCAACGGGGGAATTCCCAGCAATGGAAATGAAATCAGTTTCTTCTCCCTTTGGGCCACGTAAGTGAGGCAGGGAAGAAAAATCTCCCTGCAGAACACACATCTTTCTCGAAGGTGGCTCTTTTGGGCAGGGACGTCCCTCTCCCCTGCCTTCCACGGCATGTCTGCACAGTGCATAGCAGGGCAGGGCGCTGATCCTTAATTGGTGCCCAAAGGCACGACTGCAGTATGAAACAACCTCTGATACACAACCAATTTGTCAGTCCCTTTGAAGGGACTATTCAAGATTACCCCACCACCACCACCACCACCCTTGTTTTTAAAACCCTGAATGCTCCAGCTAGAGTCTAGAAAGACAGACTTAATTCTCCTGCTATTAGGGGCGGATCTACACTGGGAACTTACACTGGCATAGATACATCTCCCAGGGCTGTGAAAAATCCACACCCCGAGCGACGGAATTAAGCCGACCCAACCACCCCGCCCCCCCACCCCACCCCAGACAGCACTAGGCTGACAGAAAAATTCTTCCATCGACTCAGCTCCCGCCTCTCAGGGAGGTAGATTATCTACGCTGATGGGAGAACCTCTCCAGTAGGCACTGCTTGTATCTACAGTGAAGTGTGATAGCAATGCAGCTGTAGACATACCCTTGGCCTAGCACTGATACAGCTCCACCACACTGCTACCAGTACCAAGGCTCATCTACTCTTGACACGCTACAGCAGCATAGCTGCACCAGCGCCACTGCAGTGCTTTGGTGTAGAAACTACCGACACCAAGGGAAGGGGTTCTCCCATCAGCAAAGGTAATCCACCTCCCTGAGAGGCAGTAGCTAGGCCTACGGAAGAATTCTTCTGTCGACCTAGTGTTGTCTATACCTGGGGTTAGGTCAGCTTAACTACATCCATCAGGAGTGAGGATTTCAGACCCTGAGCACTGTAGCTGGGTCATCCTAAAATTTTAGTGTAGGCCAGGCGCAGACTTTTGTGGCAGACCTAGACAACATGGTAGTAAGAACACTTGTGCCCTCCCGACATTACTGCTCCCACTGCTGCCAGATCAACAGTGAGAAAATTGCTAGAGTAAAGGGAGCCTTATTTCGGTCTCCATGTGTTTGTGCTGACTGCCACAGACAACCTGTAACAAGTCTTTTCTGCAGCTGCTGCCATCTGGGAGCAGTTTTCCCTCTTTCCACCTTGTTGACTCTACAAAAGATGGCCATTTCTCTCTCCTACTTTTATTGAAGTCCACCTGTTTTTAATTCTAATGCATTTTGGGGATAGAGATTCTATGAGACAGACTACACAATAAAGCTGTATTGTACTGGTCACATAAATCACCAGAAAAAACCTCAATCAGGCCTTCTTCCCAAAACACACACCGGCCCGCACACACCAAACAGACAGCTGAAAACCAGGATTTAAATGTAGCCAGAGAGTCATTGCAGGTTGTTTCTACATAATGGGTAAAATTTTCAAAAGCATCAGAGTGATTTTGGTGTCTACACTCTTGGGCTGGAAGGTGTAAATTCCAGCTCCAGGAGACATACCCATGCTAGCTCTGCTCGAGCTAGTGCATTGAAAGACAGAGTGCAGCCACAGCTGGGTGAGCAGTTGGAGGGACTAGTTGTTTTACGCTATTTTTAGAGCTGGAAATTTGCACTTCCAGCTCCAAGTGTAGACATATACTTTGGTTCCTATATGATTAAGTAATCATGTACGTGCTTGTGAAAATGTTGCCCCATGTCTACACATACGTTTTCTCCCAACAAAAATCTGTGCACGAGAGTAAGTTGTTGATAATCTCTTGGTTCCCCTTTAGGAAAGAGGATTATGGAGGCAGATTGTAATTGGAAAACTAGGTAGCCTGAAGTAATACAAGTTCAGAAAATAAACACAACCAACTTTCTAAACAGACTAACATGCCAAATGGACAAAGGGACAAGAGGCAAAGTACAGGTGAGCAGCTAAGAAAACAGACCGTTCTCACAGAGCAAAGGGGTAAATTGACAAATGATTTTCACATTAGGTGGAAGGCAATCACCAACATATAAACCAGGGGTCGGCAACCTTTCAAAAGTGGTGTGCCGAGTCTTCATTTATTCACTCTAATTTAAGGTTTCACGTGCCAGTAATACATTTGAACGTTTTTAGAAGGTCTCTTTCTATAAGTTTCTAATATATAACTAAACTATTGTTGTATGTAAAGTAAATATGGTTTTTAAAATGTTTAAGAAGCTTCATTTAAAATTAAATTAAAATGCAGAGCACCCTGGACTGGTGGCCAGGACCTGGGCAGTGTGAGTGCCACTGAAAATCAGCTCGCGTACCACCTTTGGCACGCATGCCATAGGTTGCCTACCCCTGATATAAAACAGTCAAGACATTCAAAGGAGCACTGTTATCATGAATGCAGGAAAAACACTGATCACAACTTGAACTATCAGTTGCTTTAATAAGGAAGGTTTAGCTTCATTTAAAGCTCTCCATTGTTTCTTTCAGAGCAGTTAAACAATAAAATTCCTTTGCCCATGGGAACAGGATGGCAGATTAATCCTAACAGGATACTTATAGCGCTCCACAACTGTATGCTCCTTTAATACAAAAATCGCTAAACAAAAAGTAAAGTTCACAGATCTCATGAGCAAATCTCATTCATTTTATAATTTTGCCCTGATATACTCCAAGTTTGTGGTTTCAGTGTGAACTGAAGCAAGACTATTGTTGCAAATGACAGATTTGGGTTTCAACCCCAAAATTCAGGAGGACGTATGCAGCTGGAGAGATGTTCATATAAACCCTTGCAAAATGCAAGCACCAAAGTTTCTGACAGCTTTACTCACTATCCTATAACTGATCAAAGTCAGTCTGTAAGACAGTAAGACACTGGCTGAGAACAGAAGAATTCTAACCAACAGCTCCAAGAACCTCAAAGAGACTACCATATTCCGCGAGAATACTCTTCAAATCAATAAACTTTTAGAATTCCCATGCAGAAACTCTGGGCTGCTGTATTCTTCATTTAAATAAAGGCTGTAGGACATGGTGTCTTGTATTCAAAGGTTTTGTGTTTGTAATGCTAATGGATTTCAAAAATTCACATGGCACTCACCCTAAAAGATCCTTAAGAACTTTATAATCTATAAACCAAATTCACCCCGATGTAAACATGTACAGATTAACTGGCTTCCTTACAGACATGGCGAATTTGGCTTTATACAAGTGAGGAATTGCTGTGCCCCCCCCCCCTCTAAAATTCAGCCATGATTCAGTACTGATACAACTACAGTGCATCTAGTGAAGACACACTAGGCTGATAGGAGCACTCATCAACATAAAAAGCCCACCTCCAGCGAGCAGCAGAAGCTATGTCAGCAGGAGCAGCTCTCCCTGTGCACACAAGCGCTTATGTGGGTGTAACTTGCAACGCTCAGGTGGGTGGAATATTCATGCCCCTGAAAGGACACAAGTTTTGCCGACAGAAGCTACATCTACTCCACAGCCTAAGAAAAACCCAGACTGTTTAGATTATGCTGCCACCTGACAAGATCACAGCCAAAGATGAGAGGTGAAGGTTGAGGAGGGAAGGAAGAAGTCCAAGAGAGGCGCTTCACACCTGCTTGGTTACTTTTACCACAATGAGTGTATTTGCACATGGGAACCTTTTACTCAGAATAAGATATTTATTAAGCACATTGGGCACCCATTTCAGTTGCATGCTGAAAACTGCACAGATAAAAATCCAAGAGCACTTCCAGATGCCAGCCTGGCTAAGACATTGAACAGAAATCAAGACACTGGAAACATGCCACTCTGACTAGCATAAGTGTCAGCTAAAGCTGCTATCCAGTTACTTCACACACCGTAACACAAGCCAAGTGACCTTTTACTGCACTTCTGCATCCATTCAGTCCATGTTGAGATCCATCCTCTCTCCCACTCTAAGCAGGGTAAGATAAGGTCAGTAGTTGAACACTGACCCTCCAAGAATACCCAGGTGCGGCAGGAAATACTTATGATTCAGTAGGTAGGACTCATTCCTCAGAGTTAATACCAAGCCAGTGTCCCAGCACAGTGTTAGTGGGTACAGTGTTACTGGCGATGTGGTCTTTCAGGAGTCTTAAGAGTAAGATTTTGCCTACTCATGGTCACTTGCAAAGTAGGGATGTAAAATGTTAACCAGTAAGCATTAGTCTTACCAGTTAACCCCCACGCCAGCTGGCCCGAGCAGCTCCAGCTGGCCCTTTAATCGGTTAACTATTTAAAAAATATTTTATTGCTTAAACTGTTAACTTTTTAAATGGTATTTACATCCCTACTTGCAATCCTACAGCACAGCACTTGTGTCTTGGGGAGAGTCCAACCTAGATAATTGCATTCTGTCTACCTAAAATTCCTCCTGAAGTTTCAAGTGGCCATTCTGTTCTCTACTTCCTATCCCATAGTGTTGTGTGATGTTTTTGTACGCTGTTAAACAGGTACCACATTCCACCTCAGTGATGGCACCATTTCAGCACCCATTTCAGGAGCAGGTGAAGTAAGTGATCCCTACTTTGTAAAGAGAAGGTCTAATAAGTTATTACTGTTGGATCAGAACTAATTTCCAAGCACATTTATTTATGCTGCCAAATTTGATCCACTGAAACCCACCGGACTGAACAAGTGTCAAAGGTTTCTTATGCTGTTATCCTTCTACAATCTTTGTTTGAAGTTTGTTGCTATAAAAGATCTTTACCCCCTTGCAGTACATGACATCTTCAGGCTTAAGGACACACGTGGAGCCAGATTCCAGCCTCTGGTCCAGACCTTTTACATCACTCTGACAACACAAGGTTGCCTAATTGGGGCATCCGAGGATTCCCCCTGCAAGGGAACAAGGACACAGCACTTGCTGGATAAGCAGAAATCACTATTGGAACAGGAGTTTCACTAACTTTTGTTTAATGGGTAACCCATACAAATTACTGCTCTGAAACATTTCTGCTTAGGAAAACATTGTAGATGGGCATCTGATTGCATTGGCTTTCTAACGTGACTCATTTTCAAGAGTCAGTCCAGCTTGTCTCATCTGCTTTTAATAAGCAACCTACGTATTTCAGAACCCCTATGAGGTCATTGTCTTACTGTTTACAAGCTTTTCCTTTCCTTCCATCTCTATGGTCACCGCAAAACAAAACATAAAAACCACACCAAATATCTGCCCCAATTAAGCAGTGCTTGCACCCAAACTGCATCTTCAGGACATGATTCTTCAGACATACTGTACAGAATTTTGCACAGTACTAATCAAATTCCGTGACAGCTTGCACACAGTTGCAACCCCATTAATGGCTAGTGCAGAATTTGGCCAAGGATGTTTAGATTATTAAATGAGGCTCCAATGTATTATTCCTGTTGGCAGTATGTAGAGGGCCAGATTTGGATCCTAATTACACAGAGAACTCCATTAAAAAGTCTGGATTTACATAGGTATAATAGCAGAATCTGGCTACTAATCTTTATGGTACTCAGATTGCTTTAGTGAAACCGAGGAGGCAAAATGAAGGACCTATTTACATTAATGTCGCAAGTTACATAGAACACTCATGAGGGCATTCCGTGCCAAAAAATTAAAAATTCTGCATAAAATATTTTAACATTCTGCAAATTGTATTTGTCAAAAAAATGTGGAGGCTCCAGCACGGCATTGGGGAGCAAAGGCCACTGGCCACACAGAGGTGGGAGATCACTGTGCAGCTTTCCCCACACTCCTGGGACACAGACTCAGCGGTGAGGCTGCACCCAACCCTGACCCAGCGCAAGGACTGGGCCTGCCCCAGAAACACCCCATGGTCCTGACCCTCTGTGCCAGGTGCATCAGGTATGAGCAGGCAGGCTCAGCAAGACTGGAAACAAGTGTGGAGGGATCCAGGTGTGGGGTGAGAAGGTTGTGTGGGGCAATCTGGGTACAGGTGGCTCCCTGGGGGATCTGGGTGCAGAGGGGCTTGTTGGGGGGTTCTGGGTGCAACTGTAATGGGATTTTGCAGGGGGATCCAGATGCTGGGGGAGTGGGGCTTGTCGGGGGGGGGCTCTGGGTGCAGTGAGGAGAGTAAGGCATGGCAGGATAGTCTGGGTATGAGGGGGTCTGAATGCATGTGGGTTGGGCGGATGGGGGAGCAACTCCCCCTACAGGGATCCCTCCCCCTGCAGCTGAGGAGCAATGGGGGGCAGGAAGCGGGGGGGCTGGGAGAGTGGGGCTTGTCGGGGGGGCTCTGGGTGCAGTGAGGAGAGTAAGGCTTGGCAGGATTGTCTGGGTATGAGGGGGTCTGAATGCATGTGAGTTGGGCGGATGGGGGAGCAACTCCCTCTACAGGGATCCCTCCCCCTGCAGCTGAGGAGCAATGGGGGGCAGGAAGCGGGGGGGCTGGGAGGGAAGAAGGAGAGTTTGCTCCTCCTAGAGCTGGGGGAGAAATCTGGGCATGGGTCTGACACAGCCCCACATGCCATGCAGGGGAAGAGGAAGTCCCACCCTCTCCAGCCCAGCTGGGACTAGCAGCTGAGACCAGCACAGCGTAGGAGCCACCAGCCAGGTCTTCCCCAGTCCCGCCCCCTGCCCCACAGTGATTTACCTCTCTGCCAGCTACCCTGGGTACCTGAAACATACTGCTGGGGAGGGTCGCATGACCACTCTTGTGGCTTCCCTGTCAGAAAGTCATTTTTCTGCAGGGAAGCAAAGAAATATGCAGGAGACATAAATTCTGTGCACGTGCAGTGGCGCAGAATCCCCCCAGGAGTATTAGAAATAGGTCTCACTCCCGTCACCCATAAGATTTGTTTTTGTATAGGCTCTGAGGGAAGACATGACCCATCAGTGTGCTGGGATGGCAGTGCTACCTTTCAGATGGATTGTGACATTGATGTCTTGACCACATATGGTGGTCAAAGAACCCATCATAGTACCAGCACATGGTGGGGTGTTAAGCCGATGTCCTGGCAAAATCCTGTTTAAGGAAACTATATTCTGCTTCTAAAATTTTCTCCTGCAGGCCAAACTTTAAGCAGTCTCAATCTGCCATTGACCAACAATGATATTAATTATAAGCTAGCTAGGGAGGGGCCCAGAGCATTGACACAGCCCAACATAGCAATCTACAGCTAGCATCTAGCAATATTGCCAAGCCCAGGATTTCAGGAACAAAAGAGATCCCAGAAAAATAAATCCATGAGACTTATTGCCAACAGGTTTAAGAGGGCATGCTCTGTCCTCACCCTCTGATGCCCAGAAGCCACTCAGACTCTCCAGTGCATAGCACCTTCACATTATTTATTGTCTCACCAACCTGAATACATCTTGTGCAGGAAAGTATTTTCAGTGGTTTTTCACCCTTTCCCACAGAGGTGGAGAAACAGATCGCTTCCCTTGGGATCTCAGAGCATACTGAGCTCTCCTAACCCAGTCATTTCCCTCTACCTCCCACTCAGCTGAAGGTTAATTGGTTCATCAGTCCCCAGACTGATCAGCTAATTAATCACATTCCCCAATCAGCCTTCTCCAGAGAAACGTATGGTGCCTAGGGGTACATCTACACAGCAAAGAAAAACGCATCGCTAGCCCATGCCAGCAAATTCAGGCTCCTGGTGCTCACGCGGCGAGGCCATTGCCATTGCTGTGTAGCCTGAGCCCAGAAGTCTAAAGCCCAAGTTCTGGGACCCTCCCACTCTGCCAAGTCACATAGCTCAGTGGTTTGAGCATTGGCCTGCTAAACTCAGGGTTGTGAGTTCAATCCTTGAGAAGGGCCACTTAGGTATCTGGGGCAAAAGTCTGTCTGGTGATTGGTCCCCCTTTGAGCAGGGGGTTGGACTAGATGACCTCCTGAGGTCCCTTCCAACCCTGATATTCTATTCTAAGTCCTAGAGCCCAGGCTCAAGCCTGAGCCTGGAAGTCTACACAGCAAGAAACAGTCCCTGTAAGCCTGAGTTGGCTGGCATGGGCCAGCCCTGGGTTTTTCTTTGCTGTGTACTTTAAGTGATCAGAGGACTGGCTCACTTGTTAGTCTCCAGCACTCTGTCACGCCAGGGTTCACACACAGATCATTCCCTGCACATGTGCCCTTCCTGCATGTACATTTCAGCCCCATCAGCATCATGGCCGGAGCATGGAAGAAAACAAAGGGAGGTGCTACGCTCCCTGCCTGCCAATTGAGAAGCACTACTTCAGACTCTGGTAAGTCACTGTCCTCTCCTGATGACAGCCCAGCCCAAGAGCTTGATTTTCCTGGCCCAGTCTGATAGTGGGCAACCCAGCTCGCTTTGTGTATGCCTGCAGTTTCAACAGGATACAGTATTTTTTTCTACATTGCCTGTCCTGACGATTGCACAGTACTGTTAAACAGCGACTGGGTTTTACCCCAGAGGAGGCTGCATTTCAGTGGGGGAGCAAAGCAGAGAACAATGCCTCCCAGAAGCATATGTAGCTCTCCCCTCTCATCCACATGGAAGGGAAACTCAGTTGCTCCTGCAGTACCTGTATCCAGAAGGAGCACTTAGTGGGCCCACAGGGAGGAAAGAGTGTTGGCTGGGAAGGGATGTAGAAGGTTCCTTATGTAAGGCTTGCACGGCAAAGCTAACAGCCTGGGGCTGCAGTCTCTTTTCCACAAATCCCTCTGCAAATTGTCCCCTTGAAATTATACTGTAAGACCACTCACAGTAGTAAGCACTACACCTGGGAGCGTTTCCATGGTGGGGGCTCTTATAGAAGGTCCTCAAAGTCTGAAGACCCAGTTACCAGAAAAAAATGCAGCAGGTTCCTTTGTGGAAGTATTTAAGGGGATTGTCTGTGTGCACCCCAGCTTCACACTTAAGCAATGAAGGGAATCCAGCCTTTGACGTCAGACTGCTGTAGTGCTACTAAATCTTAACTCACCATATCTGGCCCTTAAAAATCGAAATTAATTAAAAGGACATGCGGCATGACCAGATCACTTCTCTCAAAACCACAATGTAGATATACAGTTACAGGCAGCCAGGGTGCTGCAAGAGGCTTCAACCAGCAAACACAAAACAGAGAGGGAAAGAAGAACTTAAGGGGAAGATTTTCAAAAGCATAGATAGAAGTTGGACACCCAAGACTTATTGACATTCAATGGGAGCTGGACACCTAGCTGCACTCTGAGCATCGGGAAATTTCCCTTAAGTAGTTCTAAAGGCATCTACCACCATCACAAATTATCTGAACAGGGCACAAAGAGCACATGCTCCTAGGGAGGACAATTTTCTATCCCACTTTGCATTAATGGGCAGGATCACACAAACCACAGAACCATATTTATCTGTCACTGACTTCAGGAGAATTACACGGAGGATGAAATTGGGCCTGAAGTAGTTATTGAAGAGTTGATGCTGTAGGAATGCGAGCTTTTAAACAGTTTAGTTTGGGTGAAATTCACTCCTGTGCTGAGGAACTATGCATCACGTAAACACTAATCATTGCTCTGTGCAGGAGTTTGTTTCACCTCCAAATGCATGGAGGAAGGGGGAGAAGAGGGGTGTGTGTGTGTGTGTGTCCCCCAATCTGTGGGAAATATTGTTTTCAGCAGAACTGCTTGGTTGTTTTTGTTTTTTAAAAACCATCTTCCATGGAAATCATGACAGATCTTTCAGGCATTTCAACACATCCTGCTTAAATCCATTCCTACCACCGAACACACACAATCAAAGCCCTGTCAGCCAGGAAAGTCTGCGGCTCCAGAGCAGGGTTTTTTTTTTTTTTTTGGGGGGGGTGGGGGGGAGGAATGTGGTTAGCAAGCCTGAGCCTTTCAAGCTTTGTTGTAATTAACCATAATGAGGGCAATGTTCATGTCCAAGGAACTACTTGGCCTGGATTTAGAAGCAGCTGTGTTTCAAAGATCTTTTTAAAGGAATCAGTGAAACCTCTTTAGGAAAGTCTTTTGCTGAAAGTTTCTCTGAAATGATCAACTATGTGTTATTTTACCTGTCTTAACCGGAGAAAGGAAAATCTGTTAGTACTTACTTCCGTTCAAAGCCTCTTGGCTTAAATCAAGGTATATTCAGCTGTAGTCTCAAAAGATAAAGCAGTCAATATAAAGGATAGTAGATGTATAGTCACTGTGAAAGGATAGTATATGTATAGATGAATGTTTTAACAAGCATCTACCTGACACAGTATGTCAATACAACCGTGACTTATCAGTGATGTTTCGCATGCAATTACTCTTAAAAGAAGATCTACATTACAGTAACAGATAATTATTCCCCTCACACACTTATAGCCAGGCACTTTAATGATATGGTGAGTGGAAAAACAGAGTATAAAATCTGTATCAATCATCACAGTAAAATAGGTGACAGCGTGGAAAAACAAAACGAAACAGGGCCAGATTCTGATCTTGGTCACATTGGCGTCTATTAACTCTACCAAAGCTGGATTGGTTACTCTCCTCTTTTTTACACTGGTGTAAATCTAATCTCTTAAAAGATGAAGAAAAAGCAGACTAATTGTGTGACACTGCCTTCCTCCCATCTGATTTTTGTTCAAGAGACCAATCTATTATTTTGTCCTTTGACACCAGATATTAAAGCTCTTACATTGTTTTATGGAACGATCTTATGGGATCAAATGCTGCTTGCCATTTAAGTCAGTGTACTGCTGCAAGAGTGGCAAAACTGGCTCTATGTATCAAATGCAAAAAAAGGGTTGGATCAGCATACAAGACAACTTTTTAAACAAACAGAAGCCTGGTTACTGTTACTACTAAAGCAGAAAGATTGTGAAGATCTTTACCTTCCAGATGCTTGAGCAGTGCCCTAGTGCTGTTTCCATGAGCAGATATGAGGACCATTTTGCCGCTTTTCAGTTCTGGTGCTATCTTTTCATTCCAATAGGGAAGGAGTCTCTCCAGAACTTCTTTTAAGCTTTCAGCCTTTGGGAGTTTGTCCTGCGACACATCACAGCATTTGTATCTGCGATCATTATAGATCTCTTTGTAGTAAGGATGAGATTCAGTTATGGGAGGTGGAGTAACATCATAGCTTCTTCTCCATATTTTCACTTGCTCTTCACCATGGTTCAGTGCCATTTCGGCTCTGTTGAGACCTATCAGTGCACCGTAGTGGCGTTCATTCAGACGCCACGAACTTTGGGTGGGAACCCATTCTTGCCCCATCTCTTCTAACACCAGCCAAGCAGTCTGAATAGAACGGCTTAGGATGGATGTAAACACATGGTCAAACTGAAAACCTAGTGCTTTGAGGTGTTTCCCACAGTTCCGAGCTTCCTTTATCCCATCGCTGCTCAGCTTCTGATCCACCCAGCTGCAAAAGCGGTTTTCTTTGTTCCAGGCTCCTTCCCCGTGTCTTAACAGAACAAGTTTGCACTTATTCATTTTGATTCTGGCTTCACTCAGCTTATAGTCTAGTATTTAATGTTGATCCATCTAGACAAGAGATATGAAATGAGTATGTCACTAGAGAGTAAAGTAAAATTAAGTTGTATGTACTTTAAGTGTTGTGTCCACTGAAGGAAGTTCTTGGGTGTCCTCTGTGCCGATTGCTAGCCTTTGCATTCCTTTCCTCCCCGCTACATAACAAGTGACCACCACCTTCCCTTAGAGTTCACTTCTTCCACCCAACTTGTAATTTTTAGCCCACTTAGGTCATGCTGTTACATTAATTAAAGCAGCAGAGATTGCATGTCAGATCTAACATACAGACTTCCCTCAAGTCCTTATATAGTGCAACCTTGGTCTACAGATCTAATCGTGTTTCGTCACAGTTCCCCAGACAACCTTCATTCTGACCATTATGCCTGTCTATGTTCACTCTCTTCCCATTCCTGTAACTTTGTCCACAACTCCCCTTACACATGAAACACCCTCCCCATCCCACTCATCCAGCCACATTCTCGGCAGTTGAATGCCTTATTAAGGCCATTCTAGGATGCACATAACTAGTGAGCATAGATAGATAGATAGATAGATAGATAGATAGATAGATCCCACGGAAGACACACTGGTTATTCCTTCCTCTTGATTTCCAAGAGAATCTCATTTCCTTTGTGTCCATGGATTAGACTGCAAGATGTTCATGCAGGGACCATAGCCCTTTCATTTCTTGTACAGCACTGGGCAAATTTGGGGTTATTGATTTTTAACAACAATATCCAGAGGAAAGCTATCAAAGCACAGCACATTTTCTTTTTGTTTATCTGTTTGCCTCATCAACAGGAGTCTATTATCTTCAGTGGGAGATGGATTGGGCTGTTAGGCTAACATTTTCCAGAGTGGCCACAGATTTTCTGGGTGCCCAGCTTGAGATACCTGGGACCTGATTTTCAGAGGTGCTGAACATCTGCAACTTCCATGAACACTGACTGGAATTTTGGGGGCTCAGCCCTTAAGTCTCTCAAGCTGGGAACCCCAAAAGTCTCCAGCCATTTTTGGTCTTACATTATGAATGGTGTGGGCCAGGGACCATGCATTCCACTGCCTTCTGAACAGCACAAAACACATCAGCTTTGCAGACTAGGTCTTCAGCAGCTATTCAGAGGGGCTAAATTATCGAATGGAATCAGTGTGATCACACTGTTGTAGTCCGCAGCATCAAAACACTGAACGGTGTGCTAGAATTCTCAACCATCACCATGGAACAAAGTGTACAGACATAACACAATGGTACCATGAAGCACTTCTTCCAGCTATACATTTCGGTTTGGTTACTATTTGTATTGCTATAGCAGCTACAAGCCCCAGTCATAGATCAGGACCTCACTGTGCTAGGTGCTGTACAAACAGAACAAGAAAGTCCCTGTCCTAAAGATCTTACAATTTTACCTTATGTTTACAAAGCATCTGCGATGGGGTCTATCAGACTCTCTCTGCACCCGGCTGAAGACATCAGGATCCAGACACCTCAGCTCAAGGAAAACCCACACAGGCTGGGCTACCAACAAAACTAGTTGCTGTGGGGGCCTAGAAGAGCCAGAAGGAGACACTGACCAATTGAGAGCCAACAAGCCAGTGAAGGCGGCTTGCCTGCTCCCTCTCAGGGAGGGTGCTGGTGAGGCTGCCACAGGAGAGGTGCTCCTCAGTAGTAACCCACTATCTGATGCCAAGCTCATGGCATAGGCCATTCGGCTCCAGGCAGGCTGCCACAGGGTCCCAAAGCATTTTACAGGGGAAAAAAAATGCAGACCTCTTCAACAAAGAATGGAAACCAGGTGGACAAGTGGGAGGGGAAAACAAAGATGAAGGCCACAGAGTAAAACAGCTGCTCTTACAGAAAAGGGCCACAGATCTTTTCTCCTGATTCTCCATGGAGACTACTTAGTTCTGAATCTCATCAACACGTGTCCTACTCCACACACACCCATAATTCATAGAAATCAGGTTTGTACTACAGGAAGTTCAAGTCAACCCTGATGGGATTGAAGCTTGTGACTCCATAAATTGCAAGCAAGATGCTTACAGTATTAAGCCATCTCTTTGAGAGCCCAGGGTTCTAAGAAAAAAATGTCACAAAGCATTTCTCCCTCTGGAGGAAAGAGGAAAAAAAAAAAAAAAAAAAAGTGCTTCCCTTTCAGTGGTCTCCTCCCACGGAGGCTTTAAAAATATGCTGCCCACAACAAAATAGCATGCAAGTTCCTATAGCACTATAACCTCATAAAGGGCCCACAGTTTATAAAGAAGGTTCATTGTCTAGATACTGAACGTTTATTGTCGAGATCAAAGGATTGTATCATCTACAGGAACTGATCAACTGATTTACAAGTCCAAATTCAGACCTGATGTGACCAGAAAGGCAAGAAAGTTGCACCCTCTCACATAAGTTCTGAGCTGGGCATCACGGGAGCCCAACACAAGTCACCTAGGGATAGAGGAAAAAAGGACCCACCCAGAGATAAATTCGTCTTGGGCATAACTATGGACTTCAGTACAATTATATACAAGATTTGGACCACTATTCTCGTAATTATATTTAGAGGGGAGGGGCAGAAATAGGTTTCCTTAAATATCAGCACAATACTGAAATAATTAGCTAAAAAACTAGAGTGACATATAGAAGTAATTGTCCTCACCTGAAGTATTGCAAATGCATTCCACTGGCACAAACCCCCAGGCACAGAGACTTGAGCTGCTGTCAAAAGAACATCATGGCCTCAGTATGAAGCTATCTGCAGGAAAAGAAAAGGCAGTTAGAGTCTTGCCACAGGAAGGAACTACACCGACAGATAGTCATGCCAATGCTGTCAACAAAGTGAGCCACCAACCCTGCCTCTTTGGGTACGTCTACATGGCAGCTGGGCACGTGCCTCCCAGACCAGGCAGAGACTCACACTAGCTCCGCTTGAGACAGTGTGCTGAGAATAGCACTGTGGATGTTACAGTCAGGCTAGCTACCTAAGTTCAGTCCCACACTATCTCCTGGATCTGAGTTTTGGTAATTAGCCCAAGCCTTCACCAGTGCCGCAACATCCACACTCCTATTTTAGCATGCTTGCTTGAGCTGAGCTAGTGTGAATCTGTCAGCCTGGGTTGGGAATCACCTCCCAGCTGAGCATGACACAGATCGAGCACTTCAGAAGAGAGAAATCTGCTGGCCTCCCAGATATTCCAAGAAGCCACTAACCCCACCTCTCCAGAGACTTGTTTAGGCAGCACAGTCTCTGTCTTGAAGAGCTTACAGACGAATAGGATACAGGTAGGAAACAATAACAATAAAGGGGATATTGCCAATGTAGAAAGACTTCATTGAAGAAATGGGTTGGATACATGTGGAGCCCTGTCCCAAGTGAAGAGGGCAGCATGGTAGACGGCACAAAGCCCAGCGCAAGGGGAGAAGAGGCTCATTAGGAGATGTGGAGGAGTTTAAGCAGCAATTGGGGTCAGGAGGAGAATTATATTAGGGTGTAGACATAAGGATGGATCTGTATCTTACGGATGAGAGGTTTGTTGTTCCACTCGGCTACACACAGTGAAGCCAAGGGAGTTACACTGGACTAAAACAGCTGTGACAAGAGTGGGGAATCAGATCTGAGAAGCTTGAACTTAGTGCTGAAGAACAGAAGCTAGTGAAAGATCTGAGAAGAGAAGTGATGTGGCCGGAGCAGTGAAAATAAATATGATCTTGGGAGTCATGTAGCTGTAGCCTGGAGGGGGATGCAGGAAAGAGGTGCAGAGCAGGAGCAGGAGGTTACAGTACTAGAGAGCAGAAGCGACCATGGAATGAAGCAAAGTTATAGCAGCAAGAATAGAAAGGGATAGAATGTAGAGACACAATAACAGAGGAACAAACAACAATTCATAATTAGAAGAATCCCCTATATGGGAAGTGAAGGAGAAAGAGGAACCAAAAACCAAGCCTCTGAACCCCACCTCCTGGGGCTGAGCAAGAAATTGAGGACTCTAGCTCTCTAAAGCAAGATCCCCGACATCCTTACATGTGGGTTCAGACAGATGGAAGTTACTGATTGGCTTCTTCTCTGGGAGACACTGACCCTGTCTCCCTGGGTGAAGTAGGCAACGTCACCTGTAGGGAAGGAGATTGGGGAAATGACAAAGTGGAGAAAAGATCAGCTGCCTCTGTGCCCAGCTACATGCTGTTTATTTAGAAACCACTCACATGCAAAATATCCCAGATGCTATAAAGAGACTAAAAGTTAACCGTTTGTGCATTGCAGAGTACTCATACTCATCAGTGGTGGAGACAAAACTCTGCACTGGTTAGATAAAGTCAGGTAATTGTGCTTGCTCAGGAAGTATTCTGCACCTGCAGTTATCTGGATTACATGAACAAATACAGGATTTTGCCTACATAACAGGCAAACATGCATTTTGCACAGTTCTCCCACTGCAGAGATTTGAACACATTTGAGTCAAATGGGTTCATCAGGGTTGCCATTCTGATTTGGTACCATTTTAGACACACAAGGTGAAGGACCAAGGTGAATCAGGCCCTCTATTTGAAACAAATAACATTAAACTGCATTTTTAAGCTTTCCAAAACTGTGCTCTCTCCTTACTCCCTTATTTTAAAAGGCCACTGCATTACTTCCTATGAACAGATACCAACACAAAATAACGCAGTCTCTATTAAGCCACAGTGGACTTTTCCAATATTTTCAGATCGGTTCTGTATTTCTGTAAGCACATAGGTAGATTTAGTATCTAAATACACAACACTACCATTTTGTCACAAGTGAAGTTATGCACTTTTCAGAGTCAGTTAACTGGATGATCTTTTATCAGAATTAAAATATTTTTTAAAAGTAGCTGAATTTGAAAGCTTAAGGATTGACAGTCAAAAGTCAGAGATGGGGAGGGGGAGGAAGGGAAGACTTGAAAAATGTTACCTTGGATGATTTAACAAATGTACCTAAGCAACAAAGGGAGCTTAAATCCTACTTTCAAAAGTGATTTAGGCAGTTAGGCACCTTGTAAATTCCAAATCAAAGGAGTTAGGTGGATTTGGGCATACAACTCACTCATGCACCTTTGAAAATTTCAGCGTAAGTGAGTTAGGTGTCCAAACCTACCTAACCCCTTAGAATGAGATTTACAAGGTGCCTACGTGCTTAAGTCACTTTTGAAACTAGGACTTTGACACTTTTGAAAATGTTATCCTTTGCCTGCCCACAGGGCCAGTGCTTTGTTCAGTTAAATTTTAAGTGACAAGTCATAGGGCTTCCACCACTTTCCCTAGGAGAATATTCCCCAATAACGGATCTCAGTCTGATAAAATTATTCCTGATGTCTACTCAAAATTCTCCCCTTCATAATGTCCAGCTATTGATACCCTATAGTGCCACACCAAATAGATTCTTTCCTCTTTGGATATTGCACCTTTCAAGTATTCATAGATGGTTTCACATCCCACTCCACCTTTTCAGCCTATTTTCAACATCACTTTGATTAGTTAAGAATGTTCTCATTGTAAAATGCTCAGGTTTCATTCTCAGATAGCCCTTACACGTATTCCTCCCCCCAATATTTGTACTGATAACTTTTGTTTATTCCCCAGACTGCACCCATTGGCCTCATACCTGCAGACCTGACGCACACACCAGTCCCACTGAAGTCAAAGGATTTTAGCCTTCATAAGGACAGCAGGATCAGGCCTACTGTAGAACAGCATATTTGGCTGTGCCTCACAATGAAGCAAAAGGTAACTATTGTACATGGCAACATCTTAGACTGGCACAGCCTTGAACACAATGCTGTCTCGAGGCCCGATTTTCAGAGGTGCTGAGCACCTGCAGCTCCCACTCTGACCAGATGACATTATGGCTCTGAGCACCTCTGAAAAAAATCAAGTTCTGAATGGCAGATCTGTTTCTTGTGAAAACACTCCCCACTCATAAAGGCGTTACTGAACAGCACCTCAGAGATTGCTCATTTAGTAACTTTTTTAAAATGCTATTTTCCAAGCACCAATCCCCCTGCCCCATCATTTGCATTACACAGCTCACATTTCTGATTTGTAAAAAACAAACAAACAGGGTAGTAACAGCCCTGAAGGAAATTAAGTTGTCCTAAGTGGCTTTCATGCGGCTAGAGAGAGAGAGATCAGTAGCGCTAAGAATTACCACTTCTGTTCAGTGAGCCACCGTATAGCCGGCCTCAAATCCTGACTCACATCACAAGTCGAGAGAACCTACAAGCCATCCTCCCTCCCCGCAGGCTGGCGTCACCAGCACACGCTTCGCCTGCATGCCGCATGGGGAGCCGGCTCGGGGCAAGCCGCTCGGACCACGAAGAGCCCAGGAATACGGAGGTGCATTGGCGGAGCTGGATTGGGGGGGGGGGGGGGGGACGTTGCATTTGCACCAGCCTCGACTGTGCCAGCAGATCCCTCCTCTGCATGAGCAGTTCACCCCTCTGGGTTCACCAATGCAATCCCTCTCTAGCTGTTAATTAAATCTTCCCCCAATCAAAACAATTTTACCTGGCAGACAGCGAAGAGTTAAACCACCCAGCAATATCAATGCAGCGCCTTCCGGCAGCCTCACACGCTAACAGGTTCAAACCGGCTCCTAGAGAGCTCCCGTGTGAGCGGGGTATTGAGCTGTCACTCATTAAATAGCCGGGCCGCTCCCTATCAGAGCCGGGCCTAGGGCTGGACTAGGTGACCTAATCGGTCTTTTCCGGCTCTAATTTCTGTGATGCTGTGGGAGAAAGAGAGTTTGATTGGCTGGTGGACCAGATAAACGTAATCGAAAGCCAATCGGATTTGGTTTACTGGCTGCTATGGGATCAAGCAGGGTTTTGTTTTCTGGGACGTGCTGCTGGCGGGAGCTCTGGGATCCCATTGTGAAAGCTCTGCTCTCGTGTGACGTGGGGAGTTGGGGTGATTGCCCACTCTGTGATGGAACCATTGCCACCCCCTCTCTCTGGACGCGCGTACACCAGCTGCCTGCCACATCCTGTCCCTCGGGCTGGCACAAAAGCAATTTCTGTAAAACACATTGTTTGCTTTTGGAATATGCCAAATTGCACCAGGAATCAGGAACTTTCCAAACTCTTTCCAAGATGAGGGTCGCTCGCTCCAAGGCCCCTGCCAAGGTGTCTATACACCCACCTGCAACGTGTGAAAGTAAACAGATTCAGCACAGTACGCTCCCCATATTTTTCAAGAACCAAATGCAAAAATCACATCTCTTTGTGTTGCCTCCTTCCTTGGTTAGGAGAAAGAGCTTTTGCTTACAGAGGAAGCTCAAGTAAGATTTCCCAGTTTCTTACCCTCTCCTCCCTGCAAGCATACTTACCCAGTACAAGGGGTTTATCACAGGCAAAAGGGGGGGGGGATTTTTGTGGGGAATCCTTGGTAAAATATTGGCAACAAGTCACAGGTTTAAAAACACACAGACACCCCTACTAAAGAGAAAGGAAGGATCAGCAGCAAAAAAATATCCTCCTAGAAGTAAGCGCCTGACACACAAAAGCAGAGGGCAAAGAAGGGCATAGCATCAATAAATTACAGACATTACGTAGACCAGTGGTTTTGGCCTGAGCGCCAAAATATTATTTCAAAAGGACGAGGAGGCCACACTGAATATTTTAACTATTTATCCTATAGCCCCAATACAAAACTTGTCTTGCCTTATTAGCCTCTTAATATGACTTTTGGAGTTGTTTATCCCTCCACCCACCCACCAATTTGTTCATTTCCAGTTGAATCTTCAGTATTGCCAATCCCAAGAGTTCAAAAGCCATGAGTCAGACACCCCCAAATGCATGAGATTGGCCCCAAAATGATATTGTGTTTTCTGGTCTGTCTTTTGGTTTTTGAACCCCCACCGCAGCCCACTCCTAATGTGTGTGAGGCAGTCAGAGTTTTAACATCTCTCTCACATGGCCCCTGCTGCAGAAGCCCCAGCTAAAATCAACAAACAATGGGTTTGTATGAAATGCTGTTTGATGATGTCAAGCTTCCATAGGGTTACCATACGTCCAGATTTTCCCGGACATGTCCGGCTTTTGGGGGCTCAAATCCCCGTCCGGGGGGAAATCCCCAAAAGCCGGGCATGTCCGGGAAAATCGGGAGGCTCGGCCGGGGCCTCTTTGTCTGGGGCCGGGGTCGCGGGGCCGGGGGCATAGTGCCGGGCCGGGGTCCGGGCCAGGGTCGCGGTGCCGGTGTCCGGGCCGGGCGCGGGGCCGGGGCCAGGGTCCGGGCCCGCGGGGCCGGGAGCCGGGGTCGGGGAGCCGGTCCGGGCCCGCGGGGCCGGGAGCCGGGCCCGCGGGGTCGGGGAGCCGGGCCGGGGTCGGGGAGCCGGGCTGGACCCGCGGGGTTGGGGAGCCGGGAGCCGGGCCCGCGGGCCCGGGGTCGGGGGGCCGGGCCGGGCCCGCGGGGTCGGGGAGCCGGGCCGGGCCCGCGGGGTCGGGGAGCCGGGCCGGGCCCGCGGGGTCGGGGAGCCGGGCCGGGGTCGGGGAGCCGGGAGCCGGGCCCGCGGGGTTGGGGAGCCGGGGGGTGCGCCGGGCCGCCGGGGGTGGTCGGCTGGGGCCGGCACCCCAGGGCCCGAGCCGACCCAGGCTGGAGCCGCTGGGGGGCCAGCCTGGGCCGCGCCTCCTCCCCCCCACACACCCCCCTTACCTGCTTCAGGCTTCCCGCGAATTAAATGTTCGCGGGAAGCAGGGGAGGGGGCGGAGACTTTGGGAGGGGGCGGAGTTGGGGCGGGGGGCGTGGGCGGGGCCGGGGCCCCGGGGAGTGTCCTCCATTAGGAGGCACAAAATATGGTAACCCTAAGCTTCCAGCTTCCCCCAAACCCCAAAATTCAAAGTCATTCTGTGCCCCTCAGACTAGTAATTAATTGTGCACCCCACATCTGTCCCTACCTCTGCCCCTCCTACAGCTCCAGGGATTATCCCAACCCACCCCAGGGCTGGAGTTGCAGGGATGGATTTTAGAGGGAGGGAGGAGACCTACCCATTTTTCACAGGAGATGGGGAAATGGAGCCAAATACCCTGAGCTGCTGGGATCTTTTTTGCAATCTTCCTCTCCTGCTGTGAGAATGTATTGGGTACTCTCTCCACACAAACACACAGGCCCCTGCCCAGGGGAACAAGGACAGAGTGAAAGCTCTGAGGGTAGGGTTACCATATCTAATAAATAAAAAAAAGAGGACCCTCCACAGGCCCTGACCCCGCCCATTTCCCCACCCCTAGCCCCGCCCCAACTCCACCCCTTCCCCACCCTAACTCTGCCCCCTCCTCCCTCCCACTCCCAGCCACGCGGAAAGGGCTGCCCGAGCGCTACCGGCTTCACGGTTTGCTGGGCAGCCCCCAGACCCTGCGCCCCCGGCCGGCACTTCCCCAGCGCAGCTGGAGCCCGGGAGGGGAAGCGCCCAGCCGGGGGCGCAGGGTCTGGGGGCTGCCCGGCAAACCGTGAAGCCGGTAGCGCTCGGGCTTCGGGCAGCCCCCATGCCTCCGGACCCTGCGCCCCCAGCCGGGCACTTCCCCTCCCAGGCTCCGGCGGCGCAGGGTCCAGAGGCACGGGGGCTGCCCGAAGCCGGTAGCACTCGGGCAGCCCGGCTCTTAAACAGAGCCGAAGAGTCAGGGGAGGAGCAGAGCCGCCATTTTCCCGGACATGTTCAGCTTTTTGGCAATTCCCTCCGGATGGGGGTTTGAC
Source organism: Chrysemys picta bellii (assembly GCF_011386835.1). Classification (NCBI taxonomy): domain Eukaryota; kingdom Metazoa; phylum Chordata; order Testudines; family Emydidae; genus Chrysemys; species Chrysemys picta. Next base: position 113,856,817 of record NC_088791.1, on the reverse strand, counting down.
TGCCGAAAAGCCGGACATGTACGGGAAAAAGAGGACGTATGGTAACCCTATCTGAGGGCTTCCTGCAGCATCTCTAGTTGGCTGTTCTTGCCCAGGAAGCTCATGCTAGGAATTGGGGAAGGCAGCGGAATAGGGGGAGATTTCCCGAAGCAGAGCTCACATTTGCTTGAGGGCCGGATCTTCTTGTCATGGGAGACTGGCTCCAACAGAGACCAAAATCTCCAGAATTGGCAACAGTGGTTTGGAATGTTACCAGTTACACCATCTTAGCTACGTTCGTATCCATGAGGCTCTGTTGATTCAGAATCAAACAAACAAACAAATGGAGCAGCTGGAGCAAGGAAGGAACAGCAGCGACGCTGGGAGGCTGTCAGGAGGAAGGAGGCACCATCTTCGTCTCCATAGCAATAGTAGGCCTGATTCAAACACTGCCCATTAAAACCCGCAGGACACATTTTCCATTTGGAATCAAATGCACATTTTCTTCTTAAGACAGAAGCCTTTCAATGGCCACATTTTAAAGCCTCAAGAGCTGTAGGTTGGCTGTGCCTGTTGTAAACTAAGGACATAGAGGCACAAGAGAGATAAAAGTGACACTGGATTTGTCCCAGGCTAAATAAAAATATGTGAAACTGAAAAAGACAAAATTCAGATTCCTAATGGTCAAAGCAGGGCAAGAAGCTGCAGAAAAAGATCTGGGGCCAGCCAAATAAAGGGAGTATGGGGACTAATGTGGGCTCAGAAGAAAAGATGGGTTTATTTTTGACATTTTTAAGGGCTAGATCCCCCACTGTGTCTGTGTCTGTGCAGCCGGGGGAGGGAGGGGAGTAAAGAGCATCTCCCCATTTTGGGTAGTCTGCCTAAGGACAGGGCAGAAATGCAGTCTCAGGGAAACACATGAATCATCCCCTAACTACTCCCTGGGGGTGCACAGCATTCCAGAGAGGCAGCGCCATAACCCCACCCTCCTCTTTCATGCCAGCCAGTGGAGTTGGCCAGCCTCCTTGAGATGGGGAGCATCGTACACCTCCTAAAGGGGCACTGCAGTGTGTTCATTCCCACTGTACACGGGGGAGCTCTGGGAGGCATTCTGTCTCTCTTGGAGAGAATGTTTCCAGTACTGCCAGTGGGGCAGGGCTACTTTGCACAGCCCCTAATGCAGGGTTATGTCTAAATGGCACAATCAAACCTTACCTTGCAATAAACAAACAAACAACCTGAAAGGAGAAAACAAATCATAACCCTTCCAGGAAACAACCCAATGAATGCAAATCAACACCAGCCTCTTCCCTCCTTGCATCTGGATGCTGATGAGTATGATTTACATCCCATAACTGCAATAAGGAGGTTTAAAAAAAAAATGATATTACACCTCCCAAATAAAAGCAACAGAATGTAGGCGTGGTGAGCAGACCCATTTATGCACATATCTAGGCCCCGATTTCAGTCAGTCCCACACGGGCTGAACCTTGGGCCTGGCAGTGGGGCTCTATGGGGAACCCAAGTTTGCTCAGACAGATCCCTCTGCTGTATCAAAGCGTTAACACATGTCCTACTGCCAGTTAAAGATAGCGAGGAATGTATGCCAATGAAATATCTATGAGTATGAGCAGAGAAGTGATAGAAAGAGAACAGATCCAGGTCCTGGGTCCCAATCATCCCATCCTGTGCAAAAATGCACAAGACACAAATCAGGGGGAGGAAACCTCCACTAGAATCCTTCACTGAGATCACCTCCATATTTTCACATCACAAGTAGGGTTTTATACAAACCTTTCCTTGGAAAAGACATTGGGGCCCCATCCCCAAATCTGGCAAATGCCAGGGCATCTGTACAAATCCATGGGAGATGGGGGCCATCTGCCTGGAGTCCCTGTGCCTCAGCACCAACTCTGGCCTCCAGCAATCCCTTACCCCCTTGGCCCCAATGAAGCCATCGTACCCAGTACACCCCCTTGTTTGGCTGGTTCCAAGAGTGGGAGCTGCTGGGAAAGCATAATAAAGCTTGCTGCTGTTGTACCTTTTCTGACTAATTTCCATGCAACTGGAGGTAGTAAGATGTGCATTCTCCATACACCTCTTCAGCTACCCCACTTGAATCTCCATTAACCATGGAGAAGGATAGGGCCTCTGACAAAGGATAGGGCCTATGACAAAAGCCAAGCAGTTCTGAATCCATCTCAGAGAGGACAGTGGTGCACATACATATTAGCACTTTGATTTTTAATATGGCAGTGCACCTTTCAAGTTGCTCAGTTCACTTTGCAAGAAGAAATACACTAGAGGCTGGATATATACACAAGAGGTTGTGTTTATACACTGTATGGGATATACTGCCACCATTGACTACATAAACAATTGAAAGCAACCATTATATGCCATATACAGTCATAATCTAAACTAATTAGACATCAACTCATGCCATTAGCCAGGACCTACACAGCCATTAAATATAACTGTTATCACTGCATATTACCAGCCTTTTTACCAGATAATTTCATTAACATAATAAAAATACTTCAATATACTTCAATTTGAGTTTTACCTGCACAAGGATCTGGCCCGTATTGCCATTCGTTACTCTTGCTCCACCCAGTTTCACTCAGTTGGTGGCCATTATCTCTCAGAACAGCTAGACTGTTCCGCCCCCAGGTCTTCAAACTGGAACCTTTCCAGGACATAACAGCTTCTCTCACTTGGAATTTTTAGGGTACAAATGATTTAGGAAAGTCCTTTTCTCATCAGATCATGTTTCATGCAGATACCGATGCAATCATATTATAAATAAGAGTAGTAAGAGAAGAATGAAGAAGAGTAGAAATAGAAGGAAATAAAATTAGGAGGAAAATAGTAGAATAAGTTGTATATTGTTCACATTTGTCAAAATATTCATCATTCTCTGCTGACTAATTTCTACCCCCTTGATATTTTCTCAGTTATTTTTGGAACGCACTGTACCTAGATACCAAACTATTTTTGACACATGAACAGTCATCATTACAGAGTTTCCAATTTTAAAAGGGGCTTTCTTTGCCCAAATCCTGCCTCTGGGTGCATCTCATTCTGACATCGCTTGGATTTTTTTGCCACCAACTCCTGGTCTTCACTCCCAAATCCTCCACATCTCCCTCTTTCCTCAGGCACAGTTAAACACTCCCATCCTCCCTGTCACTCAGACCTGTGACCAAGGCATTCTCTTCAGGCTTGTCTACACAGCACCGTACTGTGTTGCGTGCCAGAGTGTGAATCTGCAGTTACTTTCCATGCAGTAACATCCTGTGTGGACATTGGTGCAGTGCACTGAAAGTCCTGGAATATGGCTTGGCATTCAAAGTTTTCAAGTAGTAGTAAGCCAGCCGCACTCTGGAACTTTCACTGCTCTGTCGCAGTGTCCACACAGGACATTGCTGCATGACAAGCTGGTGCACTGTAGATTCACACCCTAGCTTGCTGCGCCCCAACTCACTGTGTAGACAAGTCCTTTGACTCCATCTCTTGCTGGACTGCACATCCAAACAGTGTCCCACATTTGGCAATTTTCCCTCAACATCTTTAAGACCCAGCCGTTTCTCTCTGCCCACACTGCTAAAACTCTCAACCAAGCCAATGTCATCTCCTCCTTGTTACTATAATCACCTATTATCCAGACTTCCTGACACCCCCTTCACTTCCCTCACCTCCACTGAAAATACTAGTGGCTAAGATCATCTCCATGCCCCATCATTCTGATCTTATCCCCTTCCACTGGTTCCCCCTTCTCTCCCACATCCAATACAAGTTTCTTGCCCTTACCTTTAAGTCCCTGCACACCTTTGCACCTCCCTATTTATGCACTCTTGTATCTTATTACATCACCGCTCTGCCCCGCTAGTGATACCAGCCTAAATCACCCATTTGTTCATTTTTCTCACAAGCACCTTCATGATTTTCTTCCAGAACGCTGTTCCCAAACTAGACTAAAACATCCCCGTCTTCTTCCAGACCCACTCATCCAGCTGAGCACACAGCTGACCTTTCTGTGGGCACAGATCCTCAGCTGGAGTATATTGTCATAGCACCAGGATCTGCCTCAGTTCTTCTGATTGTTTGTTACATCCAAATATTAAATTTAATTAATTATTAACTATTTTATTACCATAGCACTAAGGAACCCTGGTCATGGACCAAGACCCCATTGTGATAGGCACTGTACAAACAGAACAAAAAGACAGTCCCTGCCCTGGGGGGCTTATAATCTCAATATTGGATGGATGGATACTGACAGATAGGGAGGAGTATAAGGAAACAATTTATATTATAAGATTTCAGGTTTGTCACTCTGTGTGTCACTCTGAAGCCTAGAACATCTGTTGAGTCAGCATGAAACGATGGGAGCAACTACAAGCATGGCTGAGGCTCTTTTTGTTCAGAATATCACCAGGTTCAATCATCACTGGGCCTTGCACTCTATTACTGTCCAATTTTTAAGTTCTCAGCCATTTTGACTTTACAAATGACACCAATGCAGCAGCAAGGCATGTACCTATGCCAAGCCAAGAGTCCTAGACCATTGTGATATCAGAGGTAATGCAAGTAATTGCACCCTCACTCTACAGCTCATTTGCATGCTACAGCCAATGACACTGTATGAGGGAGACTGCACAGCTGGTGAATTACAGGCTCAACTGCCACAGTTCTTTGAAACTACTCACACAACACTTTACAAATTGCACAAATTGTGACAGCACAGGCTCACAGCTACTAGTCAGACAATACTGGTCAGCAAGCTAGGCAGTGGTCTCCGCACACCACCAGCTTTCCCATTGTCTTGCATTAGTTAGAGGGTATGCTCTTCAGGACAGGGACCATATTTCAGTCCGCGTTTGCAGAGTGCCTAGCACAGTGGGACTCTGATCATGCTGGTGTAATAAAAGAACGATAACAAATGTGGTGTCAACAACTTTAACAGACTTGCTTTATGCCTCAAACAAAACAATACAATAAATCCATTCAGAAGGTAATAAAACATGCCAGATTGGGATGGGGTGCTCAGCCCACATAAGCCCTGAAGGGGTTAAAGTGGCTAGGTGAACCCATTAGCCACCTTGGCTTCACCTGGAGGAGGAGCCAGGGAGTAATGAAGGTTAATTAAAGAGGAAGCATACCTGGAAAGGAATAGGGGCCAGTATAAAGCCCACTGGCTGAGAGTAGAAGAAGGCTGCAGAGAGAGGCAGGCTCAGTCACTGGCAGGGTAAAATAGGAAGCAGCCCAGGGATACAGCAGTAAGGGATAGGACTATGACAACCTTGACTGCTACCTGTAGGGTCCCTGGGCTGGAACCCAGTGTAGAGGACAGACCTGGGTTCCCCTAGCAGCCACTGGGGAAGCTGCACCATTAAGGCACAGTGAGAGGATAGCTGCCTGGGACCGTGGGTCCTGAGAGACAGAGGGTATGTCTACTCTACGAAATTAGGTCGATTTAATATGTCGATTTTTTAGAAATCGATTTGATACAGACGATTGTGTGTCTCCCCACTTAAGACCATTAAGTCGGTGGAGTGCATCCACAGTACCGAGGCTAGCGTAGACTTTCGGAGCGTTGCACTGTGGGTAGCTATCCCACAGTTCCCGCAATCTCCGCCACCCATTGGAATTCTGGGTTGAGCTCCCAATGCCTGATGGGGCAAAAACATTGTCCCGGGTGGTTCTGGGTACATGTCATCAGGCCCTCCTCCCCCATGAAAGCAACAGCAAAAAATCGTTTCTCACCTTTTTTCCTGGGTTACCCGTGCAGACGGCATAGCACGGCAAGCATGGAGCCCGCTCAGCTCACCGTCACCATACGTCTCCTAGGTGCTGCTGGCAGACACGGTACTGCAGTGCTACACAGCAGCAGCTCCTTGCCTTTGCAAGTTAGCAAAGATGGTTAGCAGCTGTATTGTACCATCTGCTGCTGTCTTCTGGTTCCTCCTGGCTGGCCTCGGTGAGATCAGTCAGGGGTGCCTGGACATAAATGGGAGTGACTCCAGGTCATTCCCTTCTTTAAGGAGAGGGTGGTTGGCTTACAGGGAAGTAGAGTGAACCAAGGGGTGGGTTGCTAGAACTTGGTCCTGCTAGTGAAGGCAGGGGGCTGGACTCGATGACCTTTCAAGGTCCCTTCCAGTTCTAGGAGATGGGATATCTCCATTTTTTTTTTCCAATCAAGGAGAAACAAACAGAACTGTCACACCATAACCTGGCCAGTCATGAAACTGGTTTTCAAAGCTTCTCTGATGCGCAGCGTGCCCTGCTGCACTCTTCTAACCACCCTAGTGTCTGGCTGCGCTTAATCATTTAGCCTTTTAGAACGGAGTTCTGATAGCACAGATTCCTCTCCCCGTACAGCGATCAGATCCATTACCTCCCGTTCGGTCCATGCTGGAGCTCTTTTGCGATTCTGGAACTCCATGGTCACCTGTGCTGATCAGCTCGCCACGGTGGCCAAACAGGAAATTAAATTCAAAAGTTCACGGGGCTTTTCCTGTCTACCTGGCCAGTGCATCTGAGTTGAGAGCGCTGTCCAGAGCGGTCACAAGGGAGCACTCTGGGATGGCTCCCAGAGGCCAATACCGTCGAATTGCGTCCACACTACCCCAAATTCGACCCAGCAGGGTCGATTTCAGTGCTAATCCCCTCGTCGGGGAGGAGTACAGAAATCAATTTTAAGAGCCTTTTAAGTCGATAAAAATGGCTTCGTCATGTGGACGGCTGCAGGGCTAAATCGATCTAACGCTGCTAAATTCGATCTTAACTTGTAGTGTAGACCAGGGCATAGATGCGCACACACCCCGGAAGGGGAAAAGTACAGTGACCTGGCCAGAGGGCCAAGCCACAAAGCAGGAAGAGTTGAGTCCTGAAACTCAAAGTCAGAGTGATGGAGTGCAACCACAGGAAGGGGCAGTGGCCTGGCAGAGCTAATCCCTACATGCAGCCAGTAGGAGGTGCACCAGCAGTGAGTGCAGCACCTTGTGACAACTGCTTTTTAAAAATTCATCTAAGTGTGAGGTTAAAATCAGGTCAATCTCAGTTGAAACAAAACAAAAAGTGCATGAGTAAACTGTCAAACCAGCCCTGCATTTGTTAGCAGGATTGCAGCTCTAATATTTGTAGGCAACAATATAAATTTCATTGCATCATCTCCTCTACCAAACAGTAGACTAAGCAATAAATAGATATGTTCAGTGAGACGCCACATCCAATCACCATTGATATTTGCATGTACATGTTAGAATCTGAACCCAAATCTGGAATTGAATTTCAGAGGTGAGCCCCCATCTCTGGGGCTTACCTCAAACCCCAGGTTCTTGCAACTCTGAACTTCAGGGGATTAATAGTCTTGATCCAGATGCTGATTCTGCCATTTGAGCTAATGTCTAAACAATACACACAGGGTGAAACCCTGTCCCTGTTGAAGTCAATGGCAAAACTCCCACTGATTTGAGTAACGCTAGGATTCTACCCACCGCTGGCTAAATTCTTCCTTCAATTAATCTGGTGTAAACAATTGGGAATTCCACTGATTTCAATGGAATATTTCCAGATTTACATCAACCTAACTAAGAGCAGAATTTGTCTGTGCAATATGAGACTAATGGTCTTATTGATTATAACAGCAAAGCCCCAGAAACACCCATATATCTTACATCAGGTATGTTCCTGAATCCAAACGTTAAAATCTAGTTCTAGTTTCACAATTATTCCTATAAATATAATACAAATTCATTGCATCATGCATCCATGGAAGGAGGTCATCCTTCAGCCTATTTTATGCATGCCACTGGTATTTTTTTTTTCAGGCAGTATAAAGACATTTTGGCACAAGGCATCAGTTTAACTAAAGTTAAACTTTGATTTAAAAAAAAATCTGATCATTTTTAAAACCATAGTTAATGCAGTTGAGACATTTCAAGTCTGAGAGCTTCCAAAAGAAATTTTCAAATAAATGGGAATCTAGCTAAATTGTTATTACCATTTAAACATGAGACTAGGGATTTTCTGATTTATTTAAAACATCCTTAATATTTACCAAGGCAGATTTCAGAGCATATATTTGTAAAACTTGGACAAGTATGCTGTGTCCGTACCAGGATATTAGAGAAACAAGGTGGGCAAGGTAATATCTTTTATTGGGCCAACTTCTATTGGTGAGAGAGAGGTAGTTCTAAAGTTACCATGGAAACTTCATTCTGCTGTGAAAAAGTCCCCCAGAAAATATCCAAGACATCGCAACACATTGTGGTAAATGGCCAGTGCTATTGTGGTAGGTCCCATGCTTTTCCTTGGTGTGGTGGGTCAGGGCACCGCCCTGCCCCTATTCTTGGGCTTCATAAGTGCCCTGGTGGGGGAGAGAGAGGCAAAGGGCCCCAGGATTGCCCCCTACTCTGGTCCCAGCACTTTCAGTTTCACAGGCTTCTTACCCTCTTTCCCCTTGAGCAGGGTTTCTCTCAGTCCTCTATGCTGGGGGAGTTCCTCTGTCCTCCTTGGACAGGGTTTCCCTTCCCTTGGTACTCTAATCCTCTGGTCAACACCAGTACATCTCCAAACCATGATCAGTTCTCCTTCCCTCCTCCTGTCTGACTGAAGCAGGGGTTTTCATTCGGTCTTGGGCAGGGCCTTTACTGGCTCCAGGTGTTCTAATTAACCTGTAGTAACCTCTCCTTAGTCTACAGGGAATAAGGCTCTGATCCTGGGGCTTGTGCCCGCCCACTTCCCAGCACCCAATAAGATCACTCTCCTGCTGCCCTCTGGCCCTGCTGTATCACAGTATTCATCTGAAACCTTAACTTGAAAAGGATTACATTTCTGCATACCCCAGGCAAAAAATAGACACATGGGGCAAAACTTACATTCCTTGTGCACAAAGTTGCCAGTGTGGTGAAAGAATGCAGAACTGGAGCCATGACAAATAAATGCCTTTATATAATGCAGATAACATGGATTCAGATAGTAGGGTGATGTGTGTGTGGAATAAGACCCTCATTCCAGAAAGCATTTAGACACAAGCTGAATTTTAAGCGTTGACCTCAATGAGATTTAAGCATGTGCTTAAATGCTTTCCTGAATCATATGCTTAGATATTAGATTCCAAAGCAACTGCAAGACAGTCAATATAAAATAAGCGATACTGTAGTCCAACACTATGGAAAAGTGAACTAATTCAGGAAAACCAACATTCACCACCAAGACCAAATTGTTGCCCATTTTTTTGAACCAGAAATGGAACCATTTTGAAGGGTCAGAGGTGTTAACTTTTTTTTTTTTACATTTGTTGTTTTGCATTTCTATATTTCCAGTGCCACAACACTGAGAGTGAATTTATTTCAGTTGTTTTTGACAACTTTTTTTCTCTGAAAAACATCCAGACGTCAGTAAAAGACTGTCAGAGGCTTGATAAGCTTAAAGGGCTTCTCTGAGCAAAGAAAGGGAGGGGATAGTGTTGAGTCTAGTCATGATAAGTCTGTAAAAAACAGACTGGATAGTACTGATATATTTTTGCTGTGCTCTAATGCTAGAATCTGGGCAAACAAAAACAAAGACAGAAAAGAGAACTCCAGTGAAATTTGATTACGGGGGTGGCAGATGGGGAACCCACAAAGGACAAAATAGGGGCTTGTCTGCACTCATCTCTCTCCACCACAAAATAGTGATCCATTATGGGGAGGGTTATTTAAAAGTTTGATTACTTTAATATTACGACAAAAAGTGGAAACTGGGTTAAATATGAACTTTCTGGCAAGTACGTATAGTACTGTCCATGGATTTATTACAATATTTTCCCCTGAATGTGGTCAAAAGCACAGAAGTTGACCTTGCATGTCAATGAGTTTTTCTATGACAGTGCTCTGACACAACCCCTGTAGTAGAGACAGCCTGATTTGAGAAACCCAAGTAGACATCAAGGGGCTGATTACTGTGTATTGCATATGCCCATGCTTTTGTACCTGTTAGAACTGGTATGTTAAACACAGCAGGCCTGATCCTCCTCACACTAGTTTTATACTGTTGTAACTTCATAAGTGTCATAAACGCTAACTATTACGGTTATTAACACTTAGCTCAAGTGTGAGAGAATCCTATAGATTCCCAGTCACAAGTCACTCACCCCAGGATACACCAGATAAGACGTTGACTTGAGATCAACCCAATGGATCTGTCTGATGGCAAAATCTGTCCAGTATGGCTTTGCCATTAATAAGAAAATAAGACAAATTACAACATGGTTTTACCAAAGGCAGATCGTGCCAAATCAATCTGATCTCCTTCTTTGAGAAAGTAACAGACTTATTAGATAAGGGAAATGCGGTGGACCTAATATACCTTGATTTCAGTAAAGCGTTTGATACTGTACCGCACGAGCAATTATTGGTTAAATTAGAAAAGATGGGGATCGATATGAAAATCCAGAGGTGGATAAGGAACTGGTTAATGGGGAGACTGCAGCGGGTCGTATTGATAGGTGAACTGTCAGGTTGGAGGGAGGTCACCAGTGGAGTTCCTCAAGGTTCGGTTTTGGGACCGATTTTATTTAATCTATTTATTACTGACCTTGGAACCAATTGTAGGAGTGGGCTGATAAAGTTTGCGGATGACACAAAGTTGGGAGGTATTGCTAATTCGGAGGAGGATCGGGATATTCTGCAGGGAGACTTGAATGACCTTGTAAATTGGAGTAACAGAAATAGGATGAAATTTAATAGTGAAAAGTGTAAGGTGATGCATTTAGGGATGACTAACAACAATTTTAGTTACAAGCTGGGGACGCATCAGTTAGAAGTAACAGAGGAGGAGAAAGACCTCGGAGTCCTGGTAGACCGCAGGATGACTATGAGTCGACAATGTTACGTGGCGGTGAAAAAAGCCAATGCGGTCTTGGGATGCATTAGGCGAGGTATATCTAGTAGGGATAAGGAGGTGCTGCTTCCGTAGTACAAGGCACTGGTGAGACCTCAATTGGAGTAGTGTGTGCAGTTCTGGTCTCCCATGTTTAAAAAAGATGAACTCAAACTGGAACGGGTTCAGAGAAGGGCCACTAGGATGATCAGAGGAATGGAAAACCTGTCGTATGAAAGGAGACTTGAGGAGCTCGGGTTGTTTAGCCTAACCAAACAAAGGCTGAGGGGGGATATGATTGCTCTCTTTAAATATATCAGAGGAATAAATACCAGGGAGGGAGAGGAATTATTTCAGCTCAGTACTAATGTGGACACGAGAACGAATGGATATAAACTGGCCATGGGGAAGTTTAGGCTTGAAATTAGACGAAGGTTTCTGACCGTCAGAGGGGTGAAATATTGGAACAGCCTTCCGAGGGAAACGGTGGGGGCGAAGGACCTGTCTGGTTTTAAGATTAAGCTAGATAAGTTTATGGAGGGAATGGTTTAATGGGATGACATGATTTTAGTCAAATGAACAGCGTGCCATCGCTGGTAAATAGTATCAATGACCAATGAGGGTCTGGCTGGAGAATCTTGCCTACATGCTCAGGGTTCTACTGATCGCCATATTTGGGGTCGGGAAGGAATTTTCCTCCAGGGTAGGTTGGCAGAGGCCCTGGAGGTTTTTCGCCTTCCTCCGCAGCATGGGGCAGGGATCGCTAGCTGGAGGATTCTCTGCTAATTGAAGTCTCTAAACCACAGGATTTGGGGACTTCAATAGCAGAGTCAAGGGAAAGGGTTGGGACGGCTTTGTGGCCTGCATCATGCGGGAGGTCAGACTAGATGATCATAATGGTCCCTTCTGACCTTAAAGTCTATGAGTCTATTTGCAGAAATCCCATAATCAGATTTTAAACAATTCATTTCTGGGAGATGAGCTACTGTATTGTAGTGTAAATGAGGACCTAAAAGTTTTCTTAGGGAGATACCAATAAAATGTAGCCTATCCTGTCTCACTGAGGATCCTTATGTTTCAGACCCTCTGGAGAAATGGGAGATGGTGCCAATGCTTGTATGCCAACCTGTAATCAGACATGGGAAAGACACACCCTTGCATGCACAATGGCTACATGAGTGAGAAATCTCACCAATATCTAAATGCCACCCCACAGGATAAGCTAGACAATTCACAGAAATCTGGGACTTCTTCCTCGGCCATATAAAGTCTACTGAAGATGATACAACAAGAGGCATCACCACAAAGTGGCAAATAGTTACATATCCACACACTAAAATGCGGATTCCTATGCATGCCGGTGCCAACTGTTCCCTCTAGTTTTACAGCAGACCCTTGGTTACTGTATATTATACTTAAGGCTGAAAAACAGCTTCCATTATAACCATCTGTTTGCATAACTTCTCAAACATTCACCTTTTGGGCTGATACTTTTCATGTGAGCCTATGACCCAGATTATTTTTTAAGATTGAGCAAAATATTTAACATTTTTGTGTTCAATAAGAGTGAAAATCTTTTTTCCCCTTTGTAAAGAAGCTTCTAAGAACAGAATGAATCTGGGCATGAAAATATTCTTCACTGAGGACAAGAGTCTTTGCTTTGGTGTGAAAGACGTCAGTTTGTTTTTCATAGAGTGATGAGCCTTGGAAAACTGCAGCTGAGCACACGCAACAGAAAATTTCTGTTATGTTGTGTGCACACCATTAGACCTGCGCTGTGCATGAATATACATCTGGGATGAACACACTTTCCATTTACAGTCCAAGGCAGTTTGCAGGGTTGGCCAGATGTTATTGCTGCATTTCAATTTACATTGTCATATCACCTTGGTATCTAGCCTACCCTTCCACAGAAGCAATTAAGAAACAGGATAAGGCATTTGATGCACACATGCCAGTTCTGCAGGACCTGTTTTGCTCACAGTGCTTGGCCAGGAGACATTAAATGAAGATGTTAAGTGATCATGAGACTCCCCTATTTGCCCAGCTCTCTGGTTTATGTTCAGAATGTTTGTTTCTGGACTGATCAAAGGCCTGATAGATCCTGCCTTGCTTCCCTCTTCCAGCAACTAATCGCATGCCATCTCTGCACAAGAAAGTGGAACTAATATGACAACATATGTTTAGAAACTGATGTCATTAAATTGTTGCAACCCCTTTGTGTGGGACTCCTGTTTTGGTTTAAGGGTGCCTTATATAGCGTTAGCATAAATATGTAAGGAATAGACTTAAGCTAAATCAGTATAAAACACTCAAGCTGAAACAATTGTCTACACAAAAGAGTTGCACCAATTTAACTAAGTCTGTTTCTAAATAACAGCAACGAGGATGACAACATGAAAGTGCTTTAAAAATAGTCTAACATTACAGCACTACTACTATAGTATACCACAATGGAATCCTGATGAATCTGATGATCGTTTGTTTGGCATGTTTCAGGCTCCATGCCGCACCCCTCTGACTTGAAGTGGTTTCCATTATATACAGGGTTTACAGTTTGGTTCAATGGCTCTGAGCACCCCCACTATACAAACTGTTCCAGCGCCTCTGCACAGGGGGTTCTAGAAATGTATTCCACTGCCTTACCTGAACTAGGAAATTGCTCTCTGCAGCCTTTGGGGGCTTACGGAACTTCAAGGCTACAGAATACTCAAAAAGGAGAAACAGCAGCAACAAAACAAAAGCCCCACTTCCATCAGCAACGGGCTGAAGATCATACCTCATCTTATCGGATACATTCCTGGCCACAGTGATACATGTAGCAACCTCTAATGTTGATTGTTGCAATTTATATTTAGAAATGAAACTACACTCCCAAAAAAGGCTTCTGATACCAAACACATCAGCCCATCTGTTTAGCAACACTATCAGCATGAACACATCATTACAGTGCTCTGCTCTCATTGAATGCAGAGTACAGTACAAGATCTGTCTTACTATTCAAAGCCTTCCATGGGATTAGCCCATGAGATGACCATCTATCATGAGCTTCCATACTAGCTATGTTCCATTAGCACAGTGAAACTGGGGAGGCTTTGTGACTATAGGAGACAGAACTTTCTCAGCAGATGGACCTAAACTGTGGAACTCATTCCTGGAGGAGATAATGACCATGGGCCCAACTACTTTCAGAACTAAATAAACCCCCCATTTTTTAACTTAGCCCTCTCAATCACAGGTGCAGGGATTCTGGGGGTATGGCAGCACCCTCTGGCTTGAAGTCCTTTAAATCATATACAGGGTGTTCACTTTGGTTCAATGGCTCTCAGCACCCCAACTATACAAATTGTTCCAGCATCACTATTGTCAATAAGTGCTTCAAACTCACAGAAAAGCACACTACGGGCTGGGACAGACAGTTATATCTTTTTAAATACTTGATGTGTCTAGATTAGATCTGGTTGAGAAATTATTTTTTCTCCATGAAAAATCGATGTAAACTAACATTTCACTTGAATCAAATTTCATTTTAATGTTTCCAAATTTTTATCAAAAACCCAGAAATTGTAGATGAAAGCAGATTTTTCAAAATTATCTGTTTAATCGAAAAGCTATTTTCCATTTAAAAATAAACACAAAATTCTGATGGGAAAATTTTGGCCAGATTTAGTCCAGACACAACAGTGATGGGAGCCGTGTACGGGAGATGAATTCAGATACCAACAGACCTTCATTGTTAGTCAGTGAACCAGGGTAATTCTAGGGAGAAAACTTAGTAAGCAAAGATTGTTTAACCCACTAAAATGTCGAGTACATCTAAAATGCATCTTGCACTTCTTATGTGCTAATATCTGTAGTCAGCCAAATCTCAGCTTGGGCTCAAACCATAGTGTCTTTGAGTGTCTTGCCCCAGGTTCCCTACAGGAGCCTCACTCCTGGACAACTGCACTGTTCCCAGTGCAACTATACTGTTCTGCCCAGTCCTGGGCCTTTTTAGAGCCCAGTATACAGTCTCTAGCCCCTGATGGTTCTTCTCAGGAAACGCCATAGGTCACTGGCTGGAAGCAGCCCTCCAGGGTTTTTGCTCATGCCAAGCAAAGTAGCATCTGCCTGCCTCAGATGGGGGGGCAGTTGAAGGAAAAGGTTAGCAACTGCCTCAGGCTGAGCTCCCCTTGTTACTGGAGCTCACTATCAGCTCCCCTGTTCCTAGAAAAATTCTCTTGTACCCTTCTGCTCTGTGGCTAGTCTCATCCTTTATGTTCTCCTTCTCCAGGTGGAGAATCTTCTGCAAGTGCTCTTAATTGGTGCTGACTGAGTGCAGGAATGCTCATTAGTCTTTCCACCAGAGGGACGGGGGCAGTGCCCATCAGAATATCATACAATATTTGCAACCAAATCTGATGAAAAAATACATTACACACCACACAGTACCCTGAAAACAATGTTGTAGATGTTTGAAACACAGACTTGGTTTATACTTTTGTAAACTCAGATTTATCTGAAATAAACAAAAATAATCCATCAGAATTTAACAATGGTTTCTTGCATTTTATTTTGTCTTCTGTTTCAGATCTTTCAAAAATGTATTCATTTCCATTGTTCAAACCTAATACACATTAGCCTCTTTGAAAAAACATATTTCCAGGTCACACCTAATAATTGCTTACGGGGCATACTGTATTTATTTCATGTTAGCAAAATCATTCAGTAACTTGCCTCTACTGCCACTAGAGGTCAGGCAGTACCATCAGCAGGAAGATGGTGCTATCTGCACAAAGTGGAAATAGTCTATAAGAGCCTCAGAATTATGGAACGGATTCTTCTCACTACACGAAGTCACTTTCACCTGTGAAAAGAGAGCCAGCTCCTCACTCCCATGCAGCTGGGTTGAACTGGTCCATCAGACGGAATAGCCTCACAGTGGGTTTAGCCTGCCACTGGAGGATTCCTTTGGTAGGGTGACCAGATGTCCTGATTTTATAGGGACGGTCCAGATATTTGGGGCTTTGTCTTATATAGGCACCTATTACCCCCCGCCCCCCCCCATCCTGATTTTTCACACTTGCTGTCTGGTCACCCTATCCTAGGCCTAGGCATAGGATAGGGTGACCAGACAGCAAGTGTGAAAAATCGGGACAGGAGGTGGGGGGTAATAGGAGCCTATATAAGAAAAAGACCCAAAAATCGGGACTGTCCCTATAAAATCGGGACATCTGGTCACCCTACCCTATCCTTTGGTATGGCAGAATCCCTGGGTAGTGTACAGCCAGCACAACAGCTCTCTGCTACCACCCCAGTATGGCACCAAGGATAGAGAACACCACTTCAGCCAGGGTAGTTGAGCACAGCCAAAGCACTACTACACTCTGGCAATTCCCTGCTGCTGGACTAGCCCCTTGGGGTCATTGCAGCCCAGCCCAAATTAGAGCAGCTCAGCTGGTCCCAGGATTGGGGGGAGAATGGTGATTGCTTCAACCATCTCTGTCCCTCTTCCCTGGGATTTGCACCAACTGGGCCAGATCTGAGGATTGCATGCAGTGAGCAACACGCTGGGGTAAAATGCTGCCATTCATATCTGACAGCATTTTACACCCATTATGAACTAACTTTGAACTGGAGAAAAATGACAAAGGGGCAGGGTAATGGAGAATCGACCCCCAAACCTGATTATATGATAATGTTGCATTTTAAAATGATAATGCTCAAAAGTCAACTTTTATCATAAGATCATTAACTCAGACTCGTTTTACCTCCTCCATTTTGGCATCAGCAGGGACGGCTCTAGGTTTTTTGCTGCCCTAAGCAAAAAAAATGTTGGCTGCCTCCCCCCCCCACTGCACCCTCCTGCCGCCCCAGCCCTGGGTCACTGGTAACTCGCTCCCAGGGCGGGTCATTCGGCAGGAATTTTGGATGTGCACAGAACACAGACAGGATTGGTTCCCATATAGGTACAGAACTGCAGTAAAGTGGAACAATTTTCAGCTTGTGTGATTGAAGAATATCTGGATGCATATTATAAGACTGTCCTACATAAATGAGGAAAAGTTGAAGTGCCTTTATTATTCTTTTGTTCCATTCTTTGTTTTATGGGGAATTTGCCAATTCAATATCTCTGTCTTCCTTTTAAACAAATAAAACTAAAACTTAAATAATAATAATAATAATAATAAAAAAGGCAATGGCTGTTGAAAATAGCAATTCCAGTCCTAATAACCACTGGGAAGCATTTCTTGCTCAATTTATTCTACTTTTTCCTACAGCAAGTTACAGTGGATCAGTATATTTGATTTGGGAGCAATGAAGTAACAGCTGCCCGAATTGAGCTTGAGCACTCCTGAATTTTGAGGGTGTTCAAATCTGGAAGGCAGGTGCTAGATTCCCTTTCTGAATATTAGCTAAATCTGGAAAAGAAAAGTCAATTTCTGTTTCCATGGCTCAGAAGGGTAAATCCTCCTACGTGCCTGGTACTGTATCTAAAACTGCCCAGTCTAGTAGAAAGAAGAACAGGAGTACTTGTGGCACCTTAGAGACTAACAAATTTATTAAAGTGCATATCCGAAGGAGTGGGCTGTAGTCCACGAAAGCTTATGCTCTAATAAATTTGTTAGTCTCTAAGGTGCCACAAGTACTCCTGTGCTTCTTTTTGCGGATACAGACTAACACAGCTGCTACTCTGAAACCAGTCTAGTAGAGCCTCTCCTCCCTTACTTTTCATTTTAAATTCTAGTGGGATCCACGTACCTGCCTTGCTAGGCTTCAGATAGAGAGGTGCAATGTCCATTTAGTCCACCCAATTCTTTCTTTGGGGGAGAGCCCAGGGCTGGGGTGGCAGGAGATGCGGGTGGGGGGGAAGAGCCCAAGGCTGGGGTGGCAGGAGGTGCAGGTGGGGGAGAAGAGCCCAGGGCTGGGGTGGCAGGAAATGCGGGTGGGGGAGAAGAGCCCAGGGCTGGGGTGGCAGGAGATGCGGGGGGGGGAAGGGGAAGAGCCCAGGGCTGGGGTGGCAGGAGGTGCAGGTGGGGGCCAGAGCTGGGGCAACAGGGAGTGCGGGTGCAGGGGGGGAGAAGAGCCCAGGGCTGGGGCGGCAGGAGGTGTGGGTGGCAGGAGAGCCCAGGGCTGGGGTGGCAGGGGGTGCGGGTGGGGGCCAGAGCTGGGGCAGCAGGGGGTGTGGGCGGGTGAGAGTCCAGGGCTGGGGCAACATAGGGGTGCAGGGGGAGCCCAGGGCTGGGGTGGGGGGGCGGCAAAAAACCTAGAGCTGGCTCTGTCCCTACCATTTACAGCAAGCTGCAGCATAAAGTTTCAGTTCTACACTCCTTCCCCCTCCCTTTCCTGTTAATTGCAGCTGACGGAATGCTGGGAAATGTAGTTCTTTCCCTGCTCCAGGGCTGGCTCTATAGGCAGGGAGCTAACCAAGGAACTACAGCTCCCAGGGTTCCCTGTTGGTTCTCAGCTCTCATAAGCTGGATTCTTGCGCCCCTGCAAATTTGCCGCCCCAAGCACCTGCTTGCTTTGCTGGTGCCTAGAGCCGGCCCTGGGCATCAGTCCTATATCTTGCTTCCTTTGTTTCCTCCACTCTGGGGGCTGGCCAGGAATATAACCACCCCAAGGACAAGTTTTCCGAAAAATCTATAATGTTATACAATCTTTCTATTAAAATAAATAGAGTGCTCTCCTCAAAGAACAGCAAGTATAAGTACTTTTCATAAGTACTTTTCTGCCATCAGTTCTCTTTTAACAGTATCACTGAAAAGAAAATATTTAGCTACTGAAATCAAGATAGCAAAAACAATACATAAAACCCTCAACAATCCATGGTCAGAGTTAGGTTTGTTGTGCTTTGATCACATATGCATTTCTTTATACATAAGAGAACTATTTGTTGTGTGAGCAATGCAAGACTTATGATGTCCTTAACAATGCATTTCTTTGTATTTACGTGCTTTGCGTCTGTACATCCAGCGAGAGTTAACTACACTGACGTCACTTTGTTTTTAAAATAAACAGTTTTGCTTTTGTATTGGATTTAGGATCAAAGCCTAGTCCCATTAAAGTCAATGGCAAAACTCTCATTAGTTTTGATGAGACCCATAGTTGGCCTGTAGGCCGTGATGAAGCAAAGCATTTAAGCATGTGCTTAACTTGAAGTCAATGGGACAACGAAGTTAAGCATCTGATCAAGTGCTTTGCTGATTCAGGATTTTAGGGCCAGATTTACAAAAGTATTTAGACACCTAAAGCTGCAGATAAACATCTGGGGGGATTTACAAATATGCCTACATGAGTTAAGTGCCTAGCCTCCATAGGAGTTAGGTGCTTATGCTGCTTTTGGAAATACCTCTAGGTGCCTAGCTGCATCTTTAGATGCTTAAATACCTTTGTAAATCTGGCCCTTAGTCCATAAAAATGTAGGTTTTTCTGCAAAATCTTGCCACTGATTGTAAAGCGGAACCTTCTTCCTCATGGTGGCAAGAGGCAGAGAGTGAAATGGCTAGAAGTGGAGAATTGTGTCTTTGAGAAGTGTTAGCCTAAGAAATAATGGGGACCATATCAGAGGCTCCCAATTTACATTAATCTCTGCCAAGCAATACCTGCTGGTCCCCAGCCTCCTCAAGATGGGCTTTACAGCTTGTGAAATCTTTGCAGTAAACAACTCTGCTGCAAGCACTACTCCTGGGGCCATTCTGCGCCAAAAAATTAAAAATTCTGCACACAATATTTTACAATTCTGCAAAATTCTGCAAATTTTATTTGTCAAAATAACACTACATAATCATACCAGTTTCAATTATTTTGCTAATATATTTCAAAATGCCTGTCAGCAAGTATACCTGCAATAATACAGACACACAGAAAAATTCCCACAGGAGTAGAGAGTTAAAGAAACCCCTATGACAACCCAGTTTCTGTTTCTCTGCCCTCTTCCCACCCCCACCCAGAGCTCAGCCGAGGGGCCAGACACACACAATCCCTCCCCCCAGAGCCCAGCCACAGTGCCCCACCCAGCCAATACACCCAAACCCCCTCCCGCCAGAGCAGTTGCAGGGCCCCGCTGGCCCAGATACCCGCATTCCCTTCCCCCCAGAGCCTAGCCGCAGGGACCCCTACCCCAGATACCTGCACCCCTCTCCTCCCAGAGCCCAGACACCTGTCCGCCTCCCCCCCAGAGCCCAGGGATCCAGAGGGAGAAACAGCCTGATGCTTGGTCCCAGGTTTGCATGGAGTTTCCTGCGCACCGCTGTCTCCTTCCCTCAAGGCGTGCAGGAACTGCAGCTGCCAGGAACCCTCTAGCTCCCTCCCCCTGGCAGTGTCTTCTATGTGCAAGCCGGGCTCTGCCGAATTCAGCAGCCCCTAGGGGCAGCCAGCAGCACTGCAGCCCATTTCTGTAGGGGAAAGGAAATTCTGCACGCACAAAGTTAATTTCTGCAAAATTCTGCATTGTGGAGTGGAGCAGAATACCCCCAGGAGTAAAGCGGATCTGAGACACTGATGTTTGTTCACACTGGCGTTTATCCAGATTACCCTTCCTCTGTGCAGAGATGCCAACGTTTTCTGATGGAGTTAGGAGCAAAATTTTAGATTCTGTATCTGGCATAGGATATCTAGTCAGTCCTTTGTTCATCAGATTCTAAAGAAGAGGGAACTGGAGGCCTGCATCATGGATTAAAATTCAGTTTACTGTTATCATAGACTTGATATTTAGACCTAACCATTGTGATCATCTAGACCAGGGGTCAGCAACGTTCGGCACGCGGCTCGCCAGGGTAAGCACCCTGGCGGGCCGGGCCAGTTTATTTACCTGCTGACGCGGCAGGTTCGGCCAATCGCGGCCCCCACTGGCCGTGGTTTGCCGTCCCGGGCCAATGGGGGCAGCGAGAAGCAGCGCGGGCGAGCGATGTGCTGGCCGCGCTTCTCGCCGCCCCCATTGGCCCGGGACGGCGAACCGCGACCAGTGGGGGCCACGATCGGCCGAACCTGCCGCGTCAGCAGGTAAATAAACTGGCCCGGCCCGCCAGGGTGTTTACCCTGGCGAGCCGCGTGCCGAACGTTGCCGACCCCTGATCTAGACTATGTCTACACTACAGACTTCTGCCAGCATAGCTATGTCAATCAGAGATGTTAAGAGGTGAGATTCCTGACTGACATAGCTATGCCAGTAGAAATCTCTAGTGGAGATGCAGATTATACCAGGAAAGCTGTGGTTTTATCAGTATAGCTTGTTTTGCTCATGGAGGGTGGTTTTACGCTCCTGATATGAAGTACCGCTTTGCTGTTATAGCTGCATCCACACTAGGAGTGCTTTGCTGGTAGTATACCAGTATTCTAATACCAAAAGTGCTCCTAGTGTAGACACGTCTCTAAGTCTGTCCTCCTGCATACTGCAGGCCAGAGATTTCACGCTGTCTATTGCTGAACTTAGCCCACCAGGCTCTAGTTCAATTACTAGATCTCTTTTTGAAAGTCATCCAGTTCTGATTTAAAGACTTTAAGTGATGGAGAATCCACCACATCCCTTGGTAAGTTTTGATTACCTACACTTCCAGTTAAAAATGTACTTATTTCCAGTGTGAACTTTACAGATTCCAACTTCCAGCCCCTGGATCTTGTTATGCCTTTGTCTGCTAGACTAAAGAGTCTTCTAGTATCAGATGTCTTCTCCCCATTGTTGTAGGTGATAAGACTGTGATCATGTTGCCTTTTAATCTATGTATTTTTTCCCCTATAACTTCATCTGGCCTAGCAGATTTTAGTAGCTGGGAAGTTTCCTACTGTATTACCAGTTTGATCATTTTAAAATCCAGGTATACTCAGAGACCAAACTGCCAGTACTTCAGTGTGTATTATAATTGTTTAATCTGGAGTCACTGAGACAAACATGGAACCCCATGACACCACTTTTACAGTCACCTTTCAAAGTGACTTTAACATTCAACAGCTACATGAACATTGCTCCTCATCCGTCTTGTACTACATCGTAAAAGAACCTTGGAGCTTTTCTGAAGGACACAATTTATGTATGTTAGTGGTTGATGATGTTACCAACTTTTCCTCACAAGTTGTCTGGATTTGAGCCAGTTACGTAAACAGTAATTTTTCTTGGTCCAAGGACCAGTTGAATAACAAGCACAGCTAGTCCTTGCTGACAGACAAGTGGCTGATAGACAGTTTGTTCTCAGGGAGCAGGGGGATTTTTCACTCTAGAAAGTGTGAAATCAAACTCCCAGATTTTCTGCATGAAAAGGAAGCCCTTTTAAAAAGATGGAGATATCTTTCCTAAGAGAAAACTCATAATGGAAAGGTCACTTTGTTCTGTGAATGGTGATGTGAGAGAATGAGCAGGCTGCAGAGGAAAACATTGAAAAATTGGAAGCAAAACAAAAGGGCCAGATTGCATTTATCCTCATGTGAGGGTGTAAGGAGACAGCCTGCCTTTCAGCCTCTACACAGCCCTGCTCTGTAGGCAGATGTTATCCCTGTTCTTATGCTCAGGGAGCACAAAGACTGCTTGAGGCTATCACCAACAGCAATGTGAGGCTCCACACAGGAAAAGGAAAGAGGAAGGATGACTTTTCTCTAACAAAGGAATCTCATCTTTCTAGCCCTAGTGATTAGCAAGATATTGGACCTTAAAGTCACATCATTCTGATGTCCAAATCCTGCCTTTTAGACTCTGCTGCAAATCTGACTTGACTTTAGCAGTTGCTGTTCCAAAAATCAGAAATGTCAGGCTGGAAGGGCCATTGAGAGATCATCATGTCCAGCCCTTTTGCTGTGGCAGGACCAAGTAACCCTAGAGCATCCCTGACGGGTGTTTGTCCAACCTGTTCTTACAAACTCCCAGTGATGGAATTCCACAACCTCCCTTGGAAGCCTATTCCAGAGCTTAACCACCCTTATAGTTAGAAACATTTTCCTAATATCAAACCTAAATCTCCCCTGCTGCAGATTAAGCCCATTACTTCTTCTCCGACCCTCAGTGGCCATGGAGAACAATTGGTCAATATCCTCTTTATAACAGCCTTTAACACATTTGAAGACTTATCAAGTTCCCCCTCGGTCTTCTCTTCTCTACACTAACAATGCCCAGTTTTTTAATCTTTTGTCATAGGTCAGGTTTTCTAACCCTTTTATCATTTTAGTTGTCTCCTCTGGACACTCCAGTTTGTCCACATCTTTCCTACAGTGTGGAGCCTAGACTTGGACACAGTACTCCAGGTGAGGCTGCACGAGTGCCTAGTAGAATGTGCCAATTACCTCCCATGTCTTACATACAACACTCCTATTAATACACCCCAGAATGATATTAGCCTTTTTCACAGCTGCATCACGGTGTTCACTCGTTCAATTTGTGACCCACTATAACCCCAGATCCTTTTCAGCTGTACAACTACCTAGCCAGTTGTTCCCCATTTTGAATTATAATCCTGTCCTCCAAAGTGCTTGCAACCGCTCCCAGTTTGGTGCCATCTGCAAAATTTATAGGCATACTCTACAGTCCATTGTCCAACTAATTAATGAAAATATTGAATAGTACTGGGCTCAGGACTGATTCCTGTGGGGCCCCTCTAAATAAACCCTCCCAGCTTAATAGCAAACCATTAATAACTATGCTTTGAATGGTTTCAGAGTAGCAGCCGTGTTAGTCGGTATCCGCAAAAAGAAGAACAGGAGTACTTGTGGCACCTTAGAGACTAACAAATTTATTAGAGCATAAGCTTTCGTGGACGCATCCAAAGAAGTGGGCTGTAGTCCACGAAAGCTTATGCTCTAATAAATTTGTTAGTCTCTAAGGTGCCACAAGTACTCCTGTTCTTCTTTATGCTTTGAATACGGTCTTTCAACCAGTTGTGCACCCACCTCATAGTAATTTCATCTAGACCACATTTCCCCAGCTTGCTTATGAGAATGTCATCTGGGACTAAAATTACACACTAGGCCAGTAACCCTGTCAAAGAAGGAAATTAGGTTGGCTTGGCATGATTTTTCTTCTTGACAAATCCATGCTGGCTATTCCTTATAACCCAATTATCCTCCAAGTGCATACAAACAAACTGATTGTTTAATTTGTTCCAATATATTTCTAGGTATCAAAGTTAGACTGACTGGTCTATAATTCCCCAGGTCCTTTTTGTTCCTCTTTTTAAACATTGCCCTTTTCCAGTCTTCTGGGACTTCATCCATCCCTCGGTAGCTCTCAAAGATAATTGCTAACAGTTTTGAGATTGCTTCAGCTAGTTCCTTAAGTACCATAGGATTAATTTCCTCAGGCCCAGCCAATTTGAATACATCTAAATATTCTTTCACCTATTCTTTCCCTATTTTGGCTTGTGTTCCTTCCCACTTGTTGTTAATATTAACTGTGTTGAGTATCTGGTCACCATTAACCTTTTTAGTGAAGACTGAAGCAAAATAGGCATTAAACATCTCAGTTTCTTGATACCATCAGACAGTCATTAGGTCTCCTTCCCCACTAAACAGAGGACGAACACTGTCATTCTTCTTTCTCTTGCTTCTAATGTATTTAAAGAATCTCTTCTTATTGCTTTTTATGCCTCTTGCTACGTGTAACTCATTTTGTGAGTTAGCCTTTCTGATTTTGTTCCTACACGCTTGTGCTATTCTTTTATACTCCTCCTTAGCAATTTGTCTATGTTTCCACTTTCTGTAAGATTCTTTTTGGATCTCCAGATCATTAAAAAGCTCCTGATGGAGCCATATTGGCTTCTTATTATGCTTCCTATCTTTCCTTTGTGTTGGGATAGTTTGCTGTTGTGCCCTTAAAACTGTCTCCTTGAGAAACTGCCAGCTCTCCTGCACTCCTTTCTCTTAGATTGTGTTCCCATGGGACCTTGCCTACCAGTTCTATAACCTTGATAAAGTCTGGGGTGGTTTTTTTTTTAAACTGTATTTGTGACGGGTTGGATCACAGAAACCCCCTTGGGAGCTGCCACCCGATGTGCAAAGACTACCCCTGCTTCTGTTTTCCCTGCCAGCTCAGGACTCCAGCACCCTGTCTTGCTGAGCCAGACACTCCTGTCTGGCTCCAGACACAGACCCAGGGTCTGAATCACTTGTCCCAAAGCTGCAAGTTTACCTGAAAACAGCTCGCAGTAGTGCGCTTGTCTTTAGCACTCAGATGCCCAACTCCCAATGGGGTCTAAACCCAAATAAATCCGTTTTGCCCTGCATAAAGCTTATGCAGGGCAAACTCATAAATTGTTCGCCCTCTATAACACTGATAGAGAGATATGCACAGTTGTTTGCTCCCCCAGGTATTAATACATACTCTGAGTAAATTACTAAATAGAAAGTGATTTTATTAAATACAGACAGTAGGATTTAAGTGGTTCAAAGTAGTAACAGACAGAACAAAGTAAGTCACAAGCAAAATAAAACAAAATGCGCAGATCTATGCCTAAACAAACTGAATACAGATAATTTCCTCACCAGTTCCAGAATGCTCCCTTTTACAGGCTAATCTCCTTTTAGCCTGGGTCCAGCAATCACTCACACCCCCTGTAGTTACTGTCCTTTGTTTCAGTCTCCTTCAAGTATCCTGGGGGGGGTGGAGAGGCTCCTTCTTTAGCCAGCTGAAGACCAAATGGAGGGGTCTCCCACAGGTTTAAGTAGACTCTCTCTTGTGGGTGGAGACCTCCCTCCTCTCCAAAGCCCAGCTCCAAGATGGAGTTTTGGAGTCACCTGGGCAAGTCACATGCCCCTGCATGACTCAGTCTTTGCATTGTCCACATGGCATCTTGCATGTCTCCAGGAAGACTTCTCATGTGGATTGGAGCATTCCAAGATGCATTGTTCCCTAAGTGTCTCCTGATCAGGTACTTAACCTGGCAAATTCCTTCCTAAAGAAGCTGACCAAATGCCTCACAAAGCTTACTTAGAAATCAGGCAAGCATACAGCCCATATTCTTAAGCTCGAGTAGAAAATGATATATACGTACAAATAGGATGAATAGATATAGTAGATCACAACCCTTACGGAGATATGTTACATGGCACAGGCAGCACAAAACATATTCCAGTTATGTCATACATACATTTATAAGCACCCCCTCCCCATAAAGCCTTATGGGGTACACTGTCACACCCTCCCCCTGAACTTACTGCCAGAGACTTGGACACTGTCCATGGCGGAGGCAGTACCTGTAAAATTTCTGTTTGTTTCTGGTCACACTTCCTTTCAGTACCTTGAAACCATATGGTGTCACTCCTGGAGGTTCTAGCCCGTTTTGGGGTCCCTGGTCCCCAGATGCTTGCAAACAGGTAGGGATGTAGTATTGCTAACAGAATGCAGGCAGCAATACTCAGTAACGTGGAGGTATCTTGGCATTTAGCCACCAATGCCATGAGGCGGTGTGCCTCAGTTTCCCCTTCTACACAGCAGCATAGGCCTGTTATGCTTTTGCTGCTTTTTACAGGTATGGGCTGTAAAGTAACACGCTGGTGGGGCTGTCCTGTCACCATCCCCAGCATGTATAACAGCTTATTCCACAAATCAAATATGTTCCACATCTTTAAAGGGTTTACCACTAGTGTGAATTCTTTTGTTTTATCCCATAGGTGAATTAGCAAAAGACACAAGGTTAACAGCAAATCTACAGTGGACAGGCTTCGTTCACTCAATTTGACTTGTTTAGCACCCATTGCATTTTCCCAGTTCTCTGTGCCCTCTGGTAGACCCTCTGATGCAGATTCCTCTGCCTCTTTGGGGAAGACTTCTAGTTCGGGCATGTGCTTGGGTCTTTGGCCAGGAAAGGGTGTACTACAACCATACTTGTCCTCGGCCCCTCCCTCTGGAGTTTCTCTGGGCTGGGCCCCACTCCCTTGTGAAGTTCCTCCCATGAAGAGATTTCCCCCCCCCTGTCTTGGAGAGAGAGTTTTATCTCTTGCAAGTGTAGCAAGAACAGCAGCTTTCCCTGGAGTGCTCTGGACCCCTTTGGGCACCCCACTTTCTGTTTCCAATGGGTCAGTTGGATAGACCCCCTCATCCTGGAGACCTGACCCCCAGGTTTCCCTTAAAACCTGATCCACAGGAGAGGGGGCTGGCATTTCGAATGCAGACTTTTCACCCTCCTCCTGGGAAAGCCCCTCCCCACAAAAGGTGAGTGGACTCTCTGGCCCCCCCTGACCTTCCATCTGGGCTTCCCTCTTTGATCTCCCCTCTGGGTCCGACACTCTTGTGTCCCCTGAAAGGGAAGGTGATCCTGCCCCAGCTGTGGACTCACAGCTACCAGCTATGACAGACCTCTCGCTGGCCAGCAAAATCCCTCCCCTTCCACTCGGGTTGGGCTGGCACTCAGCTATAGAGTCCTTGGGGCCTGTTCCCACCACAGCGGTCCCCAGGACCCCAACTTCCACCTTTGGGACACACGCCTCTGTGCACCCCAGGGCAGGCCCAGCCCCCTGCTGACCTGCAACTTCCTGGCAGTCAGCAGCTGTGGTGGCCTCCTTGCTACAAGGTGGTACATCCCCCTCCCCAGGGGAGATGATTACGGGACAGGAGCTGGCTTCATCCAGCTCCTCCCTCTGGAACTTCCCTTGAGCCCCAGGGCTACAGGAATTGGCCACAACCAGCCCTGCCCCCGAAGCTGCATCCTTTACTGCTGCAGAGGAACCTAAGAGACACTCTCCTATTCCCCCAGCAGTCCGTGTGACTTCACCCCCCCCTCTGGGGCTTTTAGCACAAGATTCCTTCTCACTGCTAACCAACCCTGGGACAGATTCTGCCACACTAAAGAAATCATTCCCCAGTAGAAACGGTGCAAAATTGTTTGCCACCGTTGCAACAGTCAGCTCAGCCTGCAAATCCCGAGTTTGCATGTGTACTTTAGCTAAAGGTGCAAGGACTTTGTAACCCCCTACCAGCTCTAATTCTGCCATTTTACCTGGCAACAGATCCTTCTCCTGGATTAGGTCCCTCCTGACCACAGAAATCTCAGCACCCGTGTCCCTTAATCCAAGAAGCATCTGACCATTCAATTTAACAGCATGCATATGCTCATTGCTGGGTTGCGTGGAAGCAAGCTTTACAAACCCTGTGTGGAAAGAGGCCACAGCCTGGCTCTGAGAAGCCGCAGCTTCACTCAGTAAGGGACACTTATTCCTCAGGTGCTCAGTGGACTTACAATGATAGCACCTCTTGGGCTCCTCTGCTTGCACAGGAAATTTGGGTCGAGTACCAGGGGAATGGGGAGGTGACCGCCCAGCCTCTTTTTTCCCAGACCCAGGGGTAAAACGGTGATTCTGCTTTCCCCCAACCTTATACCCTTCTGCCAGTGGTTTGTGTTTGATTGCAGCTTGGGCTTGTTCATAAGAGTCAGCATACTCAGCTAGTTCACCCACTGCATTTACCTTTTTGTCCCACAAATACTGTTTTACCTCATCACTGCACATATTCAGGAAATGTTCCTGAGTAACTAGATCACACATCCCTTCAAAGCTGGTAATGCCTCTCCCCCGCACCCATTTATCTACCAAATCTCTCATTTCATTGGCATAAGCCACATTACTTAATCCAGATCCCCTCTTAAGGCTCCTGAATTTAACCCTGTAGGTTTCAGGTGTAACCTGAAACTGTTTCAAAACCAGTTCCTTAAATTTACCATAGTTTGAAGCATCATCAATAGGCATCTTATTGAATATGTCCAGAGCTCTGCCAGTCAATTTTGCTATCAATGTGGTCATCTTCTGATCTTCAGGGATGGCATGGAGGGTGCACAGTCTCTCAAAGGTGATGAAATATTCGGCGATATCGCTGGACTCGTCATACTGTGGACATAGCCGCTCCCATTTGTGGATTTTTGGGGAAGTGGAGCCAGCAGGGGGAGGGTTTCGTCTCTTTGACTCCATAACAGCCAGTTCATGTTTCCGGGCCTCCCTCTGGGCCTCCATAGCCCTCTCGTGGGCAGCTGCCTCTGCCTCCGCTCTCGCTGCCTCTCTCGCTGCCTCTGCCTCCACTCTTGCTGCCGCCCTCGCTGCCTCTGCCTCCACTCTTGCTGCCGCCCTCGCTGCCTCTGCCTCCGCCCTCGCTGCCTCGACCTCCATAGCTCTCTTGTGGGCAGCCTCTTCCCTTGCATGTTCTGCCTCCATGGCACTAATTTCTAATTGTCTTAGTTCCAGCCGTCTCTTATGTTCACTTTCTCTCTCTTTTGCTTCCAACCTGGCCAGCTTTAGTTTAATAGCAGCGTCACTGGTACTCATTGTCCTGCTTTCTCGTGCTGGGCTACAACCACTCTGCAGTTCACTGGAACTGAGATCACTAGTACTCATTGTCCTGCTTTCTTGTGCTGGGCCACAACCCCTCTGCAGTTCACTGAAACTGAGATGCACTCAGCTCAGGGGATTCTTAGTTAACAGAGAGCTTCCTTTTCTGTCCCTACTTCCCTTGCCCGAAATAAGCAAACAGAAAATAACAAACCAGTAACCACTTTGTCTGTTCTCCAGCCACCACACTTAAAACTCACTTAAAATCACTACCAGTATCTCAAAGCAATCAACTGTGCACAGATCCTGCCGACTACGCCACTGTGACGGGTTGGATCACAGAAACCCCCTTGGGAGCTGCCACCCGATGTGCAAAGACTACCCCTGCTTCTGTTTTCCCTGCCAGCTCAGGACTCCAGCACCCTGTCTTGCTGAGCCAGACACTCCTGTCTGGCTCCAGACACAGACCCAGGGTCTGAATCACTTGTCCCAAAGCTGCAAGTTTACCTGAAAACAGCTCGCAGTAGTGCGCTTGTCTTTAGCACTCAGATGCCCAACTCCCAATGGGGTCTAAACCCAAATAAATCCGTTTTGCCCTGCATAAAGCTTATGCAGGGCAAACTCATAAATTGTTCGCCCTCTATAACACTGATAGAGAGATATGCACAGTTGTTTGCTCCCCCAGGTATTAATACATACTCTGAGTAAATTACTAAATAGAAAGTGATTTTATTAAATACAGACAGTAGGATTTAAGTGGTTCAAAGTAGTAACAGACAGAACAAAGTAAGTCACAAGCAAAATAAAACAAAATGCGCAGATCTATGCCTAAACAAACTGAATACAGATAATTTCCTCACCAGTTCCAGAATGCTCCCTTTTACAGGCTAATCTCCTTTTAGCCTGGGTCCAGCAATCACTCACACCCCCTGTAGTTACTGTCCTTTGTTTCAGTCTCCTTCAAGTATCCTGGGGGGGGTGGAGAGGCTCCTTCTTTAGCCAGCTGAAGACCAAATGGAGGGGTCTCCCACAGGTTTAAGTAGACTCTCTCTTGTGGGTGGAGACCTCCCTCCTCTCCAAAGCCCAGCTCCAAGATGGAGTTTTGGAGTCACCTGGGCAAGTCACATGCCCCTGCATGACTCAGTCTTTGCATTGTCCACATGGCATCTTGCATGTCTCCAGGAAGACTTCTCATGTGGATTGGAGCATTCCAAGATGCATTGTTCCCTAAGTGTCTCCTGATCAGGTACTTAACCTGGCAAATTCCTTCCTAAAGAAGCTGACCAAATGCCTCACAAAGCTTACTTAGAAATCAGGCAAGCATACAGCCCATATTCTTAAGCTCGAGTAGAAAATGATATATACGTACAAATAGGATGAATAGATATAGTAGATCACAACCCTTACGGAGATATGTTACATGGCACAGGCAGCACAAAACATATTCCAGTTATGTCATACATACATTTATAAGCACCCCCTCCCCATAAAGCCTTATGGGGTACACTGTCACAGTATTGTCCTTATTCTACTGCTCTCACTCCTCCCTTTCCTTAGAAATAATGAAATTTGTCATTTCATGGTCACTTTCACCCAAGTTGCTTTCCACCTTTAGATTCACTGGCAATTCCTCCCTGTTGGACAGAATCAAGTCTAAAATGGCTGTCCCTCTGATTACTTCCTGCACTTTCTGCAACAAAAAGTTATTCCTAATTAGGGTGACCAGATGTCCCAATTTTATAGGGACAGTCCCGATTTTTGGGTCTTTTTCTGATATAGGCTCCTATTACCCCCCAATGCCCTGTCCTGATTTTTCATACTTGCTATCTGGTCACCCTATTCCTAATACACTCCAAGAACTTATTAGAAATGTTATGTTTTGCTGCAGTGGCATAACTAGGACTTGAAATTTGGGTGAGCCCTGACTTTCAGGTGGGCGGGCAATGACAGGCTGTGCCTACCATCCAAATTTCCACTCCTACCTATGGCACTGGCCTGTAGGTAGGGGGCTAGCGGCCAGGGGAAGGGAAGGGAGCCAGGCAGAGGTGAGTATGGAAGCAGGGAAGGGGGCGGGTAGGAATAGGCCAGGCACGTGTGTGTCCAAGGCTTCCCTTTGCCATGTGCTGCTGTATGGGGGGAGGCAAATTAACCCACCACCACCCAAAACAAAAACCAGCCACTTTTTATTGATATTTTGCAAACTTTGGGAACCTACAAGGAGAAATCTACATCTCAAATTACATTGCAGCACCGACCGTTTTGCAGGGTGAGAGTGGATAGTATCGAACTTTCGGTGCCACTTACTTGGTGGCTCCCCCTACGGTAAGGGGGGGCAGTGACACAATGACTGCAGTCCCAGGGAGAGCTGTGGAGCAGCCCAGGCGAGCGGAGTGCACCAGCGAGCGGGGGAGAGAAAGAGAGAGAGAGAGAGAGGGACAGACGGGTTCCTCCTCCAGCCAGGACACTTGGCCCCTCCCGCTGTACTGTGCCGCTGCCTGCTGGGAGGGCTCCATGCTGCTCCCACCCCACCCACCTGCAGGTGAATTGAAAGTCATCGGCGGGGATGGAAGGATGCAGGCTGCCAGGTGTCCCCTGCTCAGATTTGGGTGGGCCTGGATGCTAAGTGGGTGAGCCATGGCCCACCCAGGCCCACCTGTGGCTACGCCCGTTTTGCTGTATTACTTTTCCAACAGATGCGTCGGTAGTTAACGTCCCCCGTTACTCAATGGGGAAACCTGGTTAGACCTAGAATCAATGCATTATTGGCATTAATGGCATTCATCTTTGGTTTTTGCAGATCATGAAACTATTTACTTCAGTTCATGGGGAAAGCAAGATGATAATAAGGATGACCTGACATTAAAGTGCAGGTGTCACTTAAATGTATTAAGATTGAGTCCTGTTGACATTAAAAGCAGTTCCTGTGTCCATAATTAAGAAAATGTGTAGCTGCCCAATGAATTGAAGTGAAGTGGACTTGGAAGAAAAAAAGATAGTGAGTTCCACTTATTTCCACATTTTAATGAATCTGTAAGGGTCCAGTGAAGCTAGGATCTGTTTATGACAGAAGCAGCAGCAACTTAGAACTCAAATGAGCTCTCAGACTTTGCTGAAAGAGAATCTCAAGCAGGGGACAAATTCTAACTTTTCTGTAAGTTTTGTAAAAATATGTACACTTTCCAGAATTGACATTCAACAATCAAAACACTAAAACATGCTGATCTAATAAGTGTGTTGAAATTCATGTTTGAAGGTCCAATATTTGATGACTTACCAAGGCAGAGAAACTCTTTGGCAGGACTAGTACAAATGCCTTTGTCTTCAGACTTTTGCAAGCACTGGTCCTGAAGCAATGATCAGAAAGAAATTGCAAAAGTTTCTGAGTCCCAGAACCACCATCCACCTCCTCCTACCCAGGAGCACTTACAGACACCCACAGCCATGACCCTCAACACTAGTGCTCGCCTGCACCCAGAACCATTCACCAAGAATACCTGTTGGCACCCAGGGCCAGCACTTGTGGTGACAGACGTCCTGCAGTGTGGGGAAGAATTGGGAGGGTGTCTGCCTGAACGAGCAAGGGGATGTTGGGCAGGGGAATGCCCAGTGTGGATGTTTCTTGATTTAGGTGGGAGGGACTGAGAAGGTGCTTGGACTAGGAAGGAGGAATGTGTATTGTGACCCATTGCACTGACAGTTTACGAACTTTATCTCTAACAGTTTGTTTAGTAGCGTGGATTGAGTGCCCAATCCAACTGTCACAGGCTCCTCTCCCCCTAGGGCATGTCTTCCTGGCAGCTCTTGGGATTAGTTCCTTCCAGGTCTGGCACCCCGTTCAGTCACTCATTCGCACGCCCTGCCACCTCTCTCTCTGTGACCCAACATACTCTCTCTTAAGGAATTGGCCCTCTGGCTAGTCCTCCCCTTCTGAGGCATCAAGGTCCTATCAGACAACTGTCCCAGGCAGTCTTCTGCTCCACTGCCCAGTCTACAGCACTTCCCCGAGTGGCTGGTAGGGGAACCCAGGCCTGCCCTCTATTCTGGGTTCCAGTCCAGGAACCATATGGCTAGCAACTATGGTCTGCTTTCCCTCAGACTCTGTTACTCTTTCCTGGGACTCCTTCCTACAGCTTCTGGCACCCCTCTCTGGGAGTACCAGCTCAAACTCACTCTTCCCAGAGAGTAACTGCAGACTACTTAACACCATAGCCTCAAATACACCTCCAGCCCCACCTGTTCCTTCTTAGCTGGACTTCATCATCAATCAGCCTTTCAAGCCTTGGCTCTCCCCCAGGGGCAGCCTATGAGGTTAATTAACCTAATTTAACCTGCTCTGCCTGGTGTGGGGGTGAACACAACATCCAGTGCTCATTGAATCAATGGGACTCCTTCCATTGACTATAGTGGGCAGTGAATCAGCCCTGAAAGAGAGAAAGACTGGCTGGAGGTGAATCCCTAGAGTTATACAGCTGTCTAAGGGATGCCATGGAAAGCTGCCATTGGGAGATGTAGAGGAAATATCTGGTGGCAATGACACAATGGGAGGATGAAAACTAAAACAAAAATGTAAATAGCTTGTTTGCTCCCAGTGCATCTCCATGACAAGCAGGGGCAGAATATGCAACTGCAAAGAGGGCAGGTATTTGGGCAGAGGAGAGACACTAAGAGAAGACTGCATAATCTTATGTACAATTAAGTATTTGTAGATGAATGAATTCAGAGAGAATGAATAAGCAGTAAAACCTCTCTAAGCGGCTGCTGGCTAAGTTTACATAACGTAATAATTCAGTGAAATGTGGATTCTGTGGTCGTTCTGGTTTTTTACAATGGTGTGTGAAAAGGGAATCATTTTACAGTGTTTATTACATCGTATCCATGGTCATATTTTTGTTGAAAATAGGTGTACTTTAGATGATTTGAACACACTGTAAATAATAAAATATGCATGTTTCATTCCTTACTTTGAATGATGGATCTCATTGTCAGTTTAAGAGGCAGGTGTTTGAAGATGGTCCAAGTTAACAGCCCTCAATGATGGCTAAAAGCAAGTCCAGTTTGGGATTTAAAACAACACAGAAGAACATACAGATTTTTTTTAATTGTGATCTTCTAATTTTAAAATGGTGTAACCTAAATTTAATTAAAATTTGCCATGCATACATGTAACTAACACACAGGTGCTGCAGGAAGTGCTTCAATATGTGCCATTCCTCTCTCTTTACTACTCAAAAATACTCTGGTATTGGATTGAGATTCACTTACCCAAAAGATGGATCTAACAAATATTTATTAGTCATCAAATGGCTACGCAGGTGGTGTCGGAGAGAAGGCTTTGGATTCTTCGACCATGGGATGGTGTTCTAAGAAGGAGGAGTGCTAGGCAGAGATGGGCTCCACCTAACGAAGAGAGGGAAGAACATCTTCGCAAGCAGGCTGGCTAACCTAGTGAGGAAGGCTTTAAACTAGGTTCACCGGGGGAAGGAGACCAAAGCCCTGAGGTAAGTGGGGAAATGGGATACCGGGAGGAAGCACGAGCAGGAGAGTGCAAGAGGGGAGGATTCCTGTCTCAGACTGAGAAAGCAGGACGATCAGCAAGTTATCTTAAGTGCCTATACACAAATGCAAGAAGCCTGGGAAACAAGCAGGGAGAACTGGAAGTCCTGGCACAGTCAAGGAACTATGATGTCATTGGAATAACAGAGACTTGGTGGGATAACTCACATGACTGGAGTACTGTCATGGATGGATATAAACTGTTCAGGAAGGACAGGCAGGGCAGAAAAGGTGGGGGAGTTGCATTGTATGTAAGAGAGGAGTATGACTGCTCAGAGCTCCGGTATGAACCTGCAGAAAAACCTGAGAGTCTCTGGATTAAGTTTAGAACTGTGAGCAACAAGGGTGATGTCATGGTGGGAGTCTGCTATAGACCACCAGACCAGGGGGATGAAGTGGACGATGCTTTCTTCCAGCAACTAGCACAAGTTATTAGATCGCAGGCCCTGGTTCTCATGGGAAACTTTAATCACCCTGATATCTGCTGGGAGAGCAATACAGCGGTGCACAGACAATCCAGGAAGTTTTTGGAAAGTGTAGGGGACAATTTCCTGGTGCAAGTGCTGGAGGAACCAACTAGGGGCAGAGCTCTTCTAGACCTGCTGCTCACAAACCGGGAAGAATTAGTAGAGGAAGCAAAAGTGGATGGGAACCTGGGAGGCAGTGACCATGAGATGGTCAAGTTCAGGATCCTGACACAAGGAAGAAAGGAGAGCAGCAGAATATGGACCCTGCACTTCAGAAAAGCAGACTTTGACTCCCTCAGGGAACTGATGGGCAGGATCCCCTGGGAGAATAACATGAGGGGGAAAGGAGTCCAGGAGAGCTGGCTGTATTTTAAAGAATCCTTATTGAAGTTGCAGGAACAAACCATCCCGATGTGTAGAAAGAACAGTAAATATGGCAGGCGACCAGCTTGGCTTAACAGTGAAATCCTTGCTGATCTTAAACGCAAAAAAGAAGCTTACAAGAAGTGGAAGATTGGACAAATGACCAGGGAGGAGTATAAAAATATTGTTCAGGCATGCAGGAGTGAAATCAGGAAGGCCAAATCACACTTGGCGTTGCAGCTAGCAAGAGATGTTAAGAGTAACAAGAAGGGTTTCTTCAGGTATGTTAGCAACAAGAAGAAAGTCAAGGAAAGTGTGGGCCCCTTACTGAATGAGGGAGGCAACCTAGTGACCGAGGATGTGGAAAAAGCTAATGTACTCAATGATTTTTTTGCCTCTGTCTTCACGAACAAGGTCAGCTCCCAGACTGCTGCACTGGGCAGCACAGTATGGGGAGAAGGTGACTAGCCCTCTGTGGAGAAAGAAGTGGTTCAGGACTATTTAGAAAAACTGGACGAGCACAAGTCCATGGGGCTGGATGCGCTGCATCCGAGGGTGCTAAAGAAGTTGGCGGATGTGATTGCAGAGCCATTGGCCATTATCTTTGAAAACTCATGGCAATTGGGGGAGGTCCCGGACGACTGGAAAAAGGCTAATGTAGTGCCCATCTTTAAAAAAGGGAAGAAGGAGGATCCAGGGAACTACAGACCAGTCAGCCTCACCTCAGTCCCTGGAAAAATCATGGAGCAGATCCTCAAGGAATCAATTCTGAAGCACTTAGAGGAGAGGAAAGTGATCAGGAACAGTCAGCATGGATTCATCAAGGGCAAGTCATGCCTGACTAACCTAATTGCCTTCTATGAGGAGATAACTGGGTCTGTGGATGATGGGAAAGCAGTGGATGTGTTATTCCTTGACTTTAGCAAAGCTTTTGATACGGTCTCCCACAGTATTCTTGCCAGCAAGTTAAAGAAGTATGGGCTTGATGAATGGACTATAAGGTGGATAGAAAGCTGGCTAGATCGTCGGGCTCAACGGGTAGTGATCAACGGCTCCATGTCTAGTTGGCAGCCGGTTTCAAGCGGAGTGCCCCAAGGGTCGGTCCTGGGGCCGGTTTTGTTCCATATCTTCATTAATCATCTGGAGGATGGTGTGGACTGCACTCTCAGCTAGTTTGCAGATGACACTAAACTGGGAGGAGTGGTAGATACGCTGGAGGGTAGGGATAGGATACAGAGGGACCTAGAAAAATTAAAGGATTGGGCCAAAAGAAACCTGATGAGGTTCAACAAGGACAAGTGCAGAGTCCTGCACTTAGGACGGAAGAATCCCATTTACTGTTACAGACTAGGGACTGAGTGGCTAGGCAGCAGTTCTGCAGAAAAGGACCCAGGGGTTACCGTGGATGAGAAGCTGGATATGAGTCAACAGTGTGCCCTTGTTGCCAAGAAGGCTAACGGCATTTTGGGCTGTATAAGTAGGGGCATTGCCAGCAGATTGAGGGACGTGATCGTTCCCCTCTATTTGACATTGGTGAGGCCTCACCTGGAGTACTGTGTCCAGTTTTGGGCCCCACACTACAAGAAGGATGTGGAAAAATTGGAAAGAGTCCAGCGGAGGGCAACAAAAATGATTAGGGGGCTGGAGCACGAGTTATGGGGAAAGGCTGAGGAAACTGGGATTGTTTAGTCTGCAGAAAAGAAGAATGAGGGGCGATTTGATAGCTGCTTTCAACTACCTGAAAGGGGGTTCCAAAGAGGATGGATCTAGACAGTTCTCAGTGGTAGCAGATGACAGAACAAGGAGTAATGGTCTCAAGTTGCAGTGGGGGAGGTTTAGATTGGATATTAGGAAAAACTTTTTCACTAGGAGGGTGGTGAAGCACTGGAATGGGTTACCAAGGGAGGTGGGTTACCAAGGGAAACCTTCCTTAGAGGTTTTTAAGGTCAGGCTTGACAAAGCCCTTGTTGCCAGCACAGAGTGCCCGAGGCAAAGCAACAGCGGGTTCATTGCCCGGTGTGCTTCGCATCAATAAACACACCAGGTGTGTTGGCCAAATAGGGCCCGTTTCCCCCCGGAGCTTACCTAATTACACCAAGGAGGCACGGAGAGACAAGAAGACGGGTACCAGGTCCTTTATTTGTCAGTCAGCTGAGAGGATGCTCCTCGACTTATGCCAGAAGAGACACACCTTACATGGGCAACATAGGCCCTTTTTATAACCAGTAACAAACAACTTAGTTCTCATCCTTTTTACGTCATTATGCTGACCTATAGATAACAGGTTACACAGAATACATATTATTTTGGGGAAGGGGATACAAGAGACATCTGTTGCGGATACATTTATCATTTTGAAGGGAGAACAAGGTACATCCCTTGACCCTTTGCACTAAATACCTTGGGGATATATGGAAAAGCGGCTGCAAACTAACTATTTCTCTCTGTTCCCTCCTTATCTCTATTATTTCTGCTAGTGTGAGTGAAACTGCAGCCATCTGCTAGAAACGCTGACCAATACATTTCTGCTTCAGCCTACTTCAGAGCATGTAAGCAGTTAGCATAGAAGTAGGTGAGAGTTCCCAAGATGGAGTCACTGTGGTTCACAGATAGGCCCAGAGCAAAAGAGTTTCATCGACACCTTGGCTTTCCACTCTCCCGAGTTACCTGGTAGCTATGCCTAGTGGATCCCAACAGGTGGAGAAGCAAACAAAGTTTATTTGGGATCCCAAAGCGGTGCTAGGAGACTGGCAAGTCTCAAATCAAGCACACTAACAGGAACAGTTTTTCTTCTT
This sequence comes from Chrysemys picta bellii, assembly GCF_011386835.1. Classification (NCBI taxonomy): domain Eukaryota; kingdom Metazoa; phylum Chordata; order Testudines; family Emydidae; genus Chrysemys; species Chrysemys picta. Next base: position 113,818,578 of record NC_088791.1, on the reverse strand, counting down.
TTAAACATTTGGCAGTTAAGCCTCACCCCCCCCTTTCCCCTCTAGCCCTCCCTTTCTCCCCCCATTCCTCCCTCTACCCCTCCCATCCCTAGTAATAGTTACTAAGCAAATAACGATTACATTTAAGCAGTTAAATCATTCTTGGCAGCTATAAGCCTAGCTTGTTAGTAATTTCTTTAAACCGTTATCTTGTCCTTTTTCCCTTCAGCCAGAAACATGCAGGCCTCATTATTACCGCTTGAGCAGGGGGTTGCACACAGATAACTGGTTGCTTACATATTCCAATTGCACCTGGCTTTTGAGGTTGATTAGAGTTTAAACATGGAAGGATAGAGTTTGGTTCACTTAGGCCTAGTGCAGGAAGGCTTCATTGACACTTAGTGGCCTTCCACCCTCCCAAGTTACCTAGGGTGAGGCCTAGTGATGTCAACACCCTGGCTGGGATGATTTAATTGGGATTAGGTTCTGCTTTGAGCAGGGGGTTGGACTAGATAACCTCCTGAGGTCCCTTCCAACCCTGATATTCTATGATTATTAAGGCAAAACACTCAGCAAGTAGTAATCAATTACTTACAAGAGGGAAGCTCATTAGGATGATCTCCTCACAGTCACCTCCAGCACCAGACAATACAGCTTCCATCTCCCTTTGTTACACAAACTTATATATAGCTTTTTGTTACCTTTTCTTATACCTATGTATTAGTCTCTCATTTCTATGTTAACTATCTTCCCCTGTCGGTACAGGTTTAGTGTTAGTTCAGATGGGTCTTTTCTACCCTTTTAGTTACTTTCTCTTTTCTTGGTCTCACAAACATGATTAATCTGCAATTTCTTACACATACACAATTCTATTTATGCTTAAGCTATTAAATATTATCAAAACAGACTTTTAAGATCCACTGCAGGCTTCTGTCAGGCCTAAATATGGTTTGCTCCCAACACTGGGGATGGCGTTAAGAGATACTTTGCTTATGGAGAGGCCAGACTTAGTCTCTCAGTTTATACAGAAAAGCCAAGATCCTCACCTTGGGTCTGATGTTGGCATCCACTGAAGTCAATGACAAAACTCCCATTGAATTCAGTGGTGCATGATTAAGCCCCAGGGGACAGATCCTGCTCCTATTGACTTTTCTGGGAGCTGGAACAGGCCCCGTGTGTAGGCACTGACTTTTCCATGGCACATTTCGCCTGAGAGATTAATCCTAGCAACTTGGGCAAATTCCAGTTTGGATAACCATAGTCTGCCTCCAAGTTTCAGTACGTACAGAAGTCTTCTTAATTCCTGCCCTAAACTATTCTATAGTGTTTTTTTTGCATATGTTGTCACCCCTCTACAAAGCAGTAGCAGATGTCTGGGCTTTGCAGACCAGATTCCCACTGGAGGACATAGAGTCTGGGTGTAGTGTTAGTGCAACTTTTTTATTTTACTCTCTATATATGTCCTTAAACAAAAGTGGTCACAAATGACACACAAGCTAACTCCTTTTTCAGGCATCGCAGCCCAAATACCAAAGCCCCGTTCCTGGGGAGCAACTTTTCCTCAAGAACGAACTCTACTTAGAGAGATTTAGGCAGAGAAAAGCTCTCCTGTGGCCTACAGTAGTTCCCACACAGAGAAACACTGTGACAATCCTGCAGTACAGCACTTCTCAAAAGAAAAAGGACACTTACTAAGAAAAGGACACTTACTCATGTATTAAGAAAATGAACTTGGAAGACAATGTGTGCCGTAGAGTGGCTCTTGCCATAACAGTATTTCAAGTATTTGAAGTCAATGGCATAGCTCCCAATGACTTCAAAGGTGCAAGGTTGGGTCCCTAATTTGTGAAGTACTATGGGACCTTTGGATGAAAGGGTGATGAGATATGGGCTGAATTTCAAGACATGCTGTCATAACTATAAAGGGAAGGGTAACAGCTGTCCTGTGTACAGTACTATAAAATCCCTCCTGGCCAGAGACTCCAAAATCCTTTTCCCTGTAAAGGGTTAAGAAGCTCAGGTAACCTGGCTGGCATCTGACCTAAAGGACCAATAAGGGGACAAGATACTTTCAAATCTTGGGGGGGGGGGGGGGGGGGGAAGGCTTTTGTTTGTGTTCTTTGTTTGGGAGGGCGTTCGCTCTCGGGACTGAGAGGGACCAGACATCAATCCAGGTTCTCCACATCTTTCTAAACAAGTCTCTCCTATTTCAAACTTGTAAGTAAATAGCCAGGCAAGGCATGTTAGTTTTCCTTTGTTTTCTCAACTTGTAAATGTACCTTTTACTAGACTGTTTATCTTTGTTTGCTGTACTTTGAACCTAAGACTAGAGGGGAGTCCTCTGAGCTCTTTAAGTTTGATTACCCTGTAAGGTTAATTTCCATACTGATTTTACAGAGATGATTTTTACCTTTTTCTTTAATTAAAAGCCTTCTTTTTAAGAACCTGATTGATTTTTCCTTGTTTTAAGATCCAAGGGGTTTGGATCTTGATTCACCAGGAGTTGGTGGGAGGAAGGAGGGGAATGGTTAATTTCTCCTTGTTTTAGATCCAAGGGGGTTGGATCTGTATTCACCAGGAGTTGGTGGGAGGAAGGAGGGGGGATGTTTAATTTCTCCTTGTTTTAAGATCCAAGGGGTTTGGATCTGTATTCACCAGGGAGTTGGTGAAGGTTTCTCAAGGCTTCCCAGGCATGGGAATTCTGGGGATGGTGGCAGCGGACCAGAGCTAAGCTGGTAGTTAAGCTTAGAAGTTTTCATGCAGGCCCCTACATTTGTACCCTAAAGTTCAAAGTGGAGATACAGCCCTGACACATGCTGATAGTGAATTGCAGGTGCTCAAAATCTTTCAACATTTAGCCACATATAAATAATACTTAGCACTTTGCTTTACATGGTCAAAGCACAGTACAAACATGAAAAAAAATGACACAGAGTGAGTCAGCATTTTGATAAGAAATGAAATCCTCTGGAAAGTTTCTGAAGGTTATTAAAACATTGCAAATGAAACTTGACATTGGTGATTACCTGCTTGATTTTTAAATGGTTAATTTCAAGCACAAACAGAATTGCATGAGTCTGAGAGTGGAACAAAAGTTATTATCTTTGTTTGCATAACTGGGCTGTGCCTTTCAGTTTATGACTACATTAAAAAGGAGCCAAATTCAACTGTCATGTAAACTGAATGTGCCAGGTGTAAAATGGTCAAAAATAAGGTCTAAGTGGTAGAGAAGTGTAACTTGCACTAACTTGGCATTCAATGAGTGAGAAAATAAGTGTATGTGAGGATGGATGTGGAAGGCTATAGCAGTCTTAGGGCCGGATTCACCATTGCATCACTCCAGTTTAATACCAGTGTAACTCCATTAAAATGAATGGCATCACAACAGCAAAAACAGGGAATAATGCAGTGGTGAAGCAGGCCCTTGAGTAGGATTTTGGAAGGCATTCAGAGTAGACCAAACTCTGCTCCTATGTCAACATTCACTTCACTGGGAGCAGAGCAAGGCCAGTGCTTAGTGCTATTAAAGAATCTCACATTTTTTTCTTAAAGTGACTCTTGCAGAACTGTGTGCACATATTTCAAAAAATCATATTGTGGGCCTCGCTTTAAATTATAGATTATTTTCATGGACATCTCCCCTCTCAACCTCCCACTCCAGATCCCACACTTTCAGGGGCGGTGAGTAAGATGGGACCCTGGTGTCCATGCTCCAGGAATATTCAGGGCCATGGGGACCCAGCTCCACCAATGTTGGGGCTGGGTCTCTCCCCTGGCCCCGCCTACTGCCCCCATGCGCCTCCCCCAGAGTGTCTCCGAGTCCCGCCTGCCGCCCCCGAGTGATTTAAAAGGGCCCGGGGGCCATCACCACCAGCAGTGCAGTGGGGCTAAGGTGGCTTCCTGACCGCCCTTGCTCCACGCCACTCCCAGAAGCGGCCAGCACATCCCTGTGGCCCCGGGAAGGAGGGTGATCTCCGCACGCTGCCCCCATCCTGAGTGCCAATTCCACCATTCCCATTGGCTGGGAACTGCAGCCAATGGGAGCTGTGGGGGCAGTGCCTGCAGGCAGTGGCATGTGGAGATCCCCCAGCCTCCCCGCCTAGAAGCCACTGCCAGAGGGGTATGCGGGTCACTTTTGGGAGCCGTCCAAGATAAGCGCCACACCCCTCACCCTCTCCTGCACCCAAACCCCCTGCCCCATCCCAGAGCCCACAACCACAAACCCAAACTCCCACCCAGAGCCCGAACCCCGCACCTTCTCCTGTACCCAAACCCCTGCCCCAGCCCAGAGCCCGCACCCCACACCCAAACTCCCTCCCAGAGCCCGACCCCTCACCCCTTCTGCACCTAAACTCCCTCCCAGAGCCCAAACCCCCTCCTGCACCCAAACTCCCTCCCAGAGCCTGCATCCCACATGCCCTCCTGCACCCCAATCCCCTGCCCCAACCCAGAGCCCGCTCCCAGGAACCAAACTTCCTCCAAGAGCCCACACCCCTCCCACACCCAAACTCCCTCCCAGAGCCTGCACCCCTCCCGCAATCAAACTCCCTCCCAGTGCCTTAGGCAAGTGTGTGTGTGTGGGGGGGGAGATGGGACTTGGACCCATTCTGGACACCACCAAAAATTATGCAAACCTGCCATCCCTGCACACTTTCCTTAGTCAACTATACTACTCGCTACTATGAAAGAGTCACATTAGGGCTGTGGTAATGAGGCAAGATGAAAAGAAAGGGACAGATTGTGTCAGGCTGCTGGTCAGGTGTGGGATCCCTCCAGTACAGAACAGGTTTGTGAGCTGCATTGAAACGTTTATAGCATTGGACACCCGAGTTGGACTGGTGGGTTCAATCAGCCTGGGCAATGACCTTTCACGCTGCCCAGAAAATATTAGTGGCCTGATCACCTCCTCTTGCAGTCTGTTGCCTTGAAGTTCTGACTGACCAAGCTGTTCAGCACAGTAACAACTAAGGAATTCTAGGTGGCCATGGATTTGTTACAAATTTTAAAAAGATAAAATTCAATCCAGAGCAAGGTAATTTCAGAAGCACCAGCTACATTTCATTGCCATTGCAACCGGACAGCACAAAAATAGCGAGTGAAGGAGCAGCAAGCTAGCCACTGCCTCTGCCAGACTCAAATTTTCAAAAGTGGCCCCTAATTTGGGGCCTTAATTTGAAAATCTGAGATTCCTATAACTGGGTCCCCCAAAATTGAGTTTCCTAAAATGAGAGGGCCCTTCTGAAAATGTAGGTCTCAGAGGAGTAATGAATGGGAGATAAGGAGACCTTAGCTAGCCATGAGCAGACCTCCCTCACTCCCTCCCCTAGTGCAGAACATGAATGATGGGTCACATTCCAGTTTCCACTTCATTTTTATTTTATCTGTATAGGGCTAGTGGGACGGAGATTCAAGGGATTAGACCCCCGCCCCCCGTGTTGATGCTGCCTGCCCTCAATGTTGCCGCGGGATTGGTGCATGCTCAGTCCTGATCCCACCCAACTTTTTTGTAGATGGCTACACACACTTCTCTCTGTGCCTTCCAAAATGGAAAGCTGGAGTCACACACCGTCTGGCCTTTGCAGGTCCCTGAAAGCTCTCTGTCCTCAGCAGAAAATATCCCGCACTGCCTGCCCTTGAGGTTTGAGTGAACTGGGGGAGGGAGGAATCTGCAAGCTACTCTGTGTCGCTCTTTGCAGAAAACTCCAACAGGAGAGCTGGACCATGCAACAGTGGGGAGGCTGCAGGCAACTTAGGCAAGGTCTGTGCAGCACCTGCAGCTAATGCTGCAAGGAGAGACATGCCCCCAGCCTGCCCAGGCCAGCGTGCACTGAGCCGTGCACAGTTCAACGACGGTAGGCTCGGCTGCTCTGCACCGCGTTCCCCCTCCCGGAGCTCTTCCCAATCCCTGCTCTCCCCGCCCGCCGCAGCCGCTACTCAGAGACCAGCTGCTGGGGCGGGGCCAGTCTCTATAAAGAGGGTGGCTGCTTTTTTTTTTTCTCCCTCTAGGGCCGCGATCCAGGAAGGACCGAAGAGCTGGAGTCATGGGGACCTACCTGGAGCTGAACACTAAGGCAAAGATACCCATCCTGGGGCTTGGCACCTGGAAGGTACAGTAATTGCAGAAAGTGGGATTTAGGGCATGGTACCAAGCGCCTGCGCTCGGGTGCACTGCATCCGTCCCTCCTCTCTGCCTCTAGAACTGCTGATCTGTTTCTATCTGGTCCTCCCTTTGCAAAGTGTGTGCCCCAAACTGCCGGCCTCGGCTTGGCTTCTTGTTACAGGGCAGGCAGCCCCCGGCCCTTCCTGAGCACTGGGTAGTTCCTTTGCAAACGGTTTGATTTTCTTGCTGGCAAGATTTGCCGCCGCCCCCGCCATGGAAAGCGTCCTGTCCCCTGATGCGTCTGCAAGGCCTGGGATGCGGCTGTGGAGGGGGGGGGGGTGTCTGTATGCGCTCAGTGTACTCACCCCCTGAATAGCTGTTGGCCGTTATGTAACACATATACTGTGTCGCTGTGTGTCACGCTTCCATACCCAGCCTTTGCTGCGTCTGAGAGTAGCTATTAAAAGTTGTTGGGCACATGGTGCCTCTTGTGTAATTCATGCATCTTTTCAGGGGGAGAGGAAGGAGTGTAAAGGCTTCTTGCACTCCAAAATTTGACTAGGAAATTGGCCTATTTAAAGAGGCACTGTCAATTTAAAAATAGTGTATTCTGGCCTAATTTCTTTGGCTCTCTTACTGTTAATTTCCCCTGTTTAAAAAATTGCATTTTAAAAACCCAGTTTTCTTGTCACTGCCCAAGTTTCCGTTTACCACTTCTCTCTGGTTGGATGAAAACTGATTAAAAACGAAAGAAGTCAGTTTCACTTTTAGGCTCTTCTGCAATGTTTGGGTTTCAGACACTGTAAGAGAATCCTTTTTGTTTCAAAACAGCTGTTTTTATTAGCCTTTTCTTTCAAAAGTTTTCTATTGGCCTTAGATTTTTTTATTACTTGGTTTTTGAAAGAATATCACCTCAAGTCTCATGAAGTTTGGCCGTATCACTTTAAAAGTGAAATAACATACAAGGGTAGATTCTAGAAAACTCAGGGCAGGGACTGTCTGTATTTTGTACAGCATGTGACTGGTGATTCATAATAGTAACACATACAGTCGCGGGGGGATGGGACTGAAAGAGTTATAATTTTAGTTAATACAGCCAGGAGTTTAGATTTCTGGGTTCTGTTCCTAATTCTGACTTCAGACTTGGGTGTGACTTTGAGGAAAATGTTCATGCCTTGCTTTTTTGTCTGTAAAACGGATATTACTGACCTATTTTCACAAGGGTGTTGAGAGGATTAATGCTCATAAAGAGCATCCATCCTCTCTTGGAAAGTCCTACTGAAGCGCAAAGCAGTATTGCAGTTATTATTCGAGATAGGGCAAATTTGTGACAGTGGATCTTGTTAAAATGTCATTAAACTTACTCATGGTTTCTGTCTGTGAAATCAGTATATGTTCCAAACAGATTTATAGGTAAACAGAGCTATTTTTACATTTTTTAAAAGCACTTTTCTATGTCAGCTTTGTGCAATGGTTTTGCTATCCATTGCTTGATATGCTGATCCCAATACTAAGTTAATGCAGGGTGGTGATCCAAAATTTTAATCTGTTTGGTATCTGTAAAGTAAGGTGTGTCTACATCCCCTGCGGTAGTGAGCCTGCCAGCCTGGGTTGGTTGACTGACTTGGGGTAGCAGGGCTAACGCTTTGAAGTTGCAGCTCAGGCTAGAGGCAGTACTTCTATATCCTGGGAAATTTCCCCAAACCTGGGAATTTGTGCGTAAAATGTTTCAATTTGGCAAATTGGGAATGTTCATTCAAAACATTTTATGCACAAATTCCCAGGTTTGGGGAAAATTCCCAGGATATAGAAGCACTGTAAAAAAAACTTTATCTGGGAATTTTTCACCAGATTTGGGAAATGTTTAGCGCTGGGTTGGGAAAAGTTGGCATCACGATATAGAAGCACTGGCTAGAGCCTGGGCTCTGAAGCCTAGGAAGGGGGGTTCATAGCCCAAACTCCAACCTGACTTGCAACTTCAAAGTGTATGCCATTGTAAGTATGCCTTATGACAGAGCTCTGCATTATGTGGTCCCACAAAGCTGACAGTGTCTCATACGATCCTGTAAAATGCTATTTCGAACAGCATGCTATAGTGGAATAGAATAGGTGACTTGCTGAACAATATGTCATAGTGGCCACTCTGTCATAGGCGCCGACTCCGTAGGTGCTCCAGGGCTGGAGCACCCACGGGGAAAAATTAGTGGGTGCTCTGCACCCACTGGCAGCCAAGCTCTCCTCCCCCCGCCCCACCGCTTCCTCCCCTGAGCGCGCTGAGTCCCCACTTCTCCGCCTACCTCCCCGCTTCCAGCCCTGTGCTGGGAGGGAGGGGGAGGAGCGGGAACATGGCGTGCTCAGGGGAGGAGGCAGAGCTGGGGCAGGGATTTGGGGAAGGAGTCGGAATAGGGGCAGGGAGGGGGCGCAGTTGGGGTGGGGACTTTGGGGCAGGGGCAGAAGGGGGGTCGAGCACCCACTGGGGGGAGCAGAAGTCAGCACCTATGCACTGTGTGTTCATATAAATAATTTCCTTATGTCTCTTTCTCCCCACGTCTTTCCCACTGGCCTTTTACAGGCTGAGGATCACATACTGCTCCTGCACAGAGAACTTACCTTATGCAGGCCCCAAGTGCTGGAAATACCATAGCATAAGCTGAAATCCAGTGTTTGAGAGCATCAAGCAAGTGTTTTAGGCAAACTTGGTATTTCAAGCAATTTTTGACCAGCAGAATTGGAACAAAATCAAATAGCAAGCAGCAGCAACAGCGGGATTTATGCAATACCTGAAAATGCAGGCGCTGATTTTTTTTTTTTTTTTTTTTGCTTGAGCAAAATGTTCTCCTTCTAATTCTTTTGTCTAATACACACTGCAGACTCCGAAATCTAATATTGGTTCATAGATGTCAGTCAGTAGACTGGTCTACATCTTGTTGTCTAGTCATGTGCCCTGAGGGACAGAGCAGCAGCTCTGGTACTGTGGCAAGTTCCTGGTTTGCAACAGTTCAGATCACTTCCCATGGTTGGCAGGAAAATGCTTAATGCTTCCCCTGAGAAGACCAATCTCCTCTGCATGCCCAAAGCGCCGGGGTTCAAGACAGTAGGACTGGTCATTGGTACCTAAGTGACTCCCCTGCTGTACTGTGAGATGAGCGCATTCTGAGGTGCGGAGGCTAGCTCTAAGAATCCTTGCTGGAAAAGCCCTCTTTTTTTTTTTTTTTCTTTTTTTTTTTTTTTTTTTTTGACCATGCTTTACGTAACATTAGAAATCGTCCTCCCCTCAGCAGTCTGTGTATCTGCCATATTACTTCTGGCTCCCTATTCTCTTTTCAGAGTGGTGATTGCACTCTTTTAGTGATCGGGACACTTCTGCATCTCCCCAGCCTCCTCTCTTGTGGGATGCTTCCCTTTGTGATCATTAATACGTAGCTCTTCTATAGCGCTTCTTGTCCGTTGAGCTGAAAAGCTTTTACAAAGAAGGTGGTTATTAGTATCCTCACTTTACAGATGAGGAAACTGAGGGACAGAGAGGTCAAGTCATCTGCCCAGCATCACACAGAACTTAGGTCATCTGACTCTGTCCCTTGCCTTTCCCAATGCACCACACTGCCTCTCATAGGCTCAGATGGGATGCTTCTTCTGCTAGTGTGATAAGTGAAGATGGGGGAGAGCTCCCTTTTATGGACACCCAGCCAGCCAGTTAGCTATAAAATCCCAGTTAGTAGCTGTCCTCTACTTTCTTTACCTGTAAAGGGTTAAAGTCCATAGGTAAAAGGAAGGGAGTGGCCAAAAGAGCCAATGGGAAGGCTAGAACTTTTTAAAATTGGGGAAAAAACTTCCCCTTTGTCTGTCTGCTCTCCGGAGAGAGGAGACAGGGCTGGAACTATACTGTAAAAAGCTTTGGGCCAGGTATGTAAACTCATCAGATCATACCTAGAAACTACTCATTTGAAACCCCAGATATGTAAGTAGATCAGGAAATGTCTAGGAAGACGTGATTAGGTTTCTCTCTTTTATTTCTTTATGGCTTGTGGACTCCTCTGTGCTAACCCCAGGTGCTTTTGTGTTGCTTGTAACCTTTAAGCTGGACCTCAAGAAGCTATCTTGATACTTAATCCTTGTAATTGTTTTTTTTTTTAAACCTAGCAAAAAGCCTAAGTTCCAGATGTATTTTCTTTTTGTTTTTAATAAAATGTACCTTTTTTAAGAACAGGATTGAATTTTTGTATCCCTAAGAGGTTTGTGCGTGTGTTGTTTAATTAACTGGTGGCAACAGCTGATTTCCTTTTGTTTTCTTTCTAAGCTCTTCCCTGGGGGTGGGGGGGTGAAAGGACTTGAGGGTACCCCACAGGAAGGAATTCCCAAGTTCGCCTTCCTGGGTTCCAAAAGGGTTTTTTGCACTTGGGTGGTGGCAGCATCTAACCATCCAAAGTCAGAGAAAAGCTGTAACCCTGGGAGTTTAATACAAGCCTGGAGTGGTCAGTTTTAATTTTTAAATCCTTGCAGCCCCCCACCTTCTGCACTTGAAGTGCCAGAGTGGGGAATAAGCCTTGACAGCTAGTTCCCAGTATAGCTTTTTTTCTTAGCACCACTTGAAGGGGGTGTTGTTAAAGAGCCCTCTCACATAGAAATAGCTTCTTGACAGCTATCCAGAGTAGGGTCATGGTGTGAGACAGCTTTGTTTTGCTAAACGATCCATGTAAGATGCAGGATGGATTGCTAGATGCATTATTGGATGCTGTCATTAAGTCAGATAATAAGTTACTAGACAACCACAGAGAGACATTTTTTGTTTTGATTGCAAGGTGCCCAGATGCCTGAAAGGTGAACACCATAGAAGAAATAAAGTTTATTGGGGTTTCTGAGCCTCTAGCCACCTGGGAAAAGGGATATTTTAGAGTGTCTGTGGTTTTTTTTAATTTATTATTTTGATTAGTCTCCACCAGGGAAAGTAAAGGATGCAGTGAAGGCTGCCATTGACATTGGATACCGCCACTTTGACTGTGCCTACGTGTACCAGAATGAGAATGAAGTAGGGGATGGGATCCAGCAGAAAATCAAAGAAGGGGTTGTGAAACGAGAGGACCTCTTTGTCGTCAGTAAGGTATGGCTCTGGCAGGAAGATCAAGGTCATGGGGCCGATTCAGTGAACCCAGGGTGTTGTAGGAAGATCAAACACCTCACTCCTTTCTGACTCTGTGGGATAAAGCAATTCAAGACATGGTACATTTCATCCTTGAGTTGTTTCCTAATTCACATGTTCATGTGGGATGGGTATAAAGGGCATGCACAGGGAAGAATAAAAGACATCTTGGATTCTCTCCTGTTTGGAGTGGCTCTTCTCTAGTGAACATACCAGCAATGGAGGTGGGAATACTGTGTCCTTCCAATGATTGAGAAAGGGACAATTGTTTTTGCCTGGCATGCTGAGCTTATAATGTAGAACGGGGTCGGCAACGTTCGGCACGCGGCTCGCCAGGGTAAGCACCCTGGCGGGCCGGGCCAGTTTTATTTATCTGCTGACACGGCAGATTCAGCTGATCGCGGCCCCCACTGGCCGCGGTTCGCTGTCCTGGCCCAATGAGGGCGGCGGGAAGCGGCGCGGGCGAGCGATGTGCTGGCCACGGCTTCTCACCGCCCCCATTGGGCCGGGACGGCGAACCGCAGCCAGTGGGGGCCGCGATCGGCCGAACCTGCCGCGTCAGCAGGTAAATAAAACTGGCCCGGCCCGCCAGGGTGCTTACCCTGGCGAGCCGCGTGCCGAACGTTGCCGACCCCTGATGTAGAACCTAGAGCTGGACCTAGGACCTAGAAGGGACCATCATGATCATCTAGTCTGATCTCCTGCACATTGCAGGCCACAGAACTTCACCCACTCACTCCTGTAATAGACCCCTAACCTCTCGCTGAGTTACTGAAGTCCTCAAATCATGGGCGGGCATTAGGGGCTACAAGATCTCTCTCTCTCTCTCTCTCCTCCCCCGCCCCTCCCCACACACACCTTCCAGTGCAACTTCCAGAGTGGGGGCAATGGGGCAAACTACCATTTGGGTCTCTTTCCATTTCTGCTGCTGGAAGGAGAGACCAGGTTGTGGCTTGCTGAGACTGACCTGTATTCAGAAAGGTATTTCAGTATTGCAACACTTAACTTTTGGGCACCTAGAAAATCACAGGAGCACACTGCAATTCACAAAGCCTGAGTGAAGTGCCTGGACTCCTGTGCAATGAATGGGGAGAAATGAACAGCTACGAATGCGATTCACAAAAGCCATCCCGCTAGGTGGGGAGCCCTTTAATCTAACCAATGGGAGATGTTGTTTGAGAGATGTCTGCTAAGCCCCGCCCCTCTCTCTGAAATAGGCACCAGTCTCTGCTAGTGATTGACAAATAGGAACTGCTCTCTTGATGTCCAGCACCTTAGGCAGTTAAACTGCTTCTTGTGAGAATGAATCAGGTGGGTGCCTAACACCACACAAAGTGGTGATGCTATCCACTGTATGATTGCTAGTCCAGTGGGTTCAATTCTCCCCCACGGGCAGAGGATAATAATGGATTCAAACAGG